>NC_137803.1:16178051-16758051 GCF_963383645.1 Muscardinus avellanarius
TGTCAGCTCCTGCAGGACAGGCTGAGATGTGCCTGCATGATGAGGACATCATTCCTCGGCCCGTCCGCAGAAGGCCAGGACTCTTCTAAATTGGATACAGGCTGGAGGTGTTGGGGTGCCAAGCACCCCCCTGCATTCCTCCCTGCTCACATGAGCTGTTGTTCTTCCCGAGGAAGGAACTGCTGGATGGGCTCCGTATGAGAATGAGGATTTTGTGGGATTAGAAGTAACATCCCCGCCCCCGTCCCCTGAGCTTATTCCAGGAAAATATTTTGGGAGCCTAGAGGAAGATGAATAAGAGGAAGCAGACTTGGCCAGCTGAGACTCCTGCCAAGATGTGCGTCTGGGGGTCGGAGGCTGCGCTTTGACTCCCAGTGGTCCCCAGTGCTGGGAGGACCACCATTTTTCCCTGAGTGGTTTTTTTCTAAAATGTATCATGGAGGTATAGAAATGCTCCCCCTAAAAATGAAATAGCAAAGGAGCCAAACAGCTGACTCTCGCAACTGAATTATATGAAGTGTCAGGACACTGGACAGCATTCCTTGATGGGGGTGAGGGAGATGGGGAAGAATGTGCTAGTGCTGCGATCGCCCTCAAATTGTTTTCCAAGACATTTCTCTGTCATTTCCTGGGGATGGAGGATGATATTCAGCCTCCAACTCATTGGCCATGGAGAACAGGGAAGAGCATCATTTTCCTCTGAAACTCACAAAATTTTGGTGTTACTCGGACCCTTAACAATGAGGCCAGAACACAGGTCATAAATAGAGGTGCTGCCCGCAAAGAGACCCAGTCGGGGCTGAGCGCACAGTCACCTCCCTCCCAGGCCGTCCTGCTTTGTGGGGCTCAGAGTCGCCTCTGGCAGACCTCTCCTGGATTACAGTAACTTCCCAGCGGGGCCCAGGCCACCTCCAACAATCACAACACCTCATTAAGCCATCACTTCCAACCTCATCTCCAACTGGGCCTCCTCGGGCAACTATGCTAACAGGGAAAGTGGCTGATGGAGTTTTAATTCTATTTCCTTTTCTTCCCTCAGACTGGGGGAGGACAGCTGAGCAGCAAAAAACTGCAGGGAGTTGGAATCCAGGGGCCTAGAAACCTGCAGCTAGTTACATGAAGAAAGGATGACTGAGCAGTGGCCCAGATTCATGGAAAGGTGGACAAAGCCCAAGGCCATGCCACTCCTGGCAGGGCTGCCACTGATGTGCCCTCATCTCTGAAGGCTTCTGCTTTGCCCTTTGCTCCCCCACCTCCACTGAAATAGCTCTTACAGTTCCTACTTGGATTACCACCTATTTCTTTTCTTTCTTTCTTTCTTTCTTTCTTTCTTTCTTTCTTTCTTTCTTTTTTTGCAGTACTAGGAATGGAACCCAGGGGCATTCTACCTCCAAGCTATGCCCCCAGCCCTATTTTTTATTCTTTATTTTGAAACAGGGTCTTGCTGAGTTGCAAAGGGTAGCTGAGGCTGCCCTCAAACCAAGATCCTCTTCTCTCAGCCTCCCAAATGGGATTACAAGCTTGTGCCACCACGCCTGGCTACACCTATTTATTTTCTGACAGATAATAATTGTCTATGTTTATGAGGTACAGTGTGATGTTTTGGTCATTGTATAACGATCAACTCAGGATATTTAGGTTATCCATCATCTCAAACATTTATCATTTCCTTGTAATGAGAACATTCAAAATCCTCTTTTGAACTATTTTGATTCGTATGGTACAATACTGTTAGGGGTGATCGCCTTTCTGTTACCTATTTCTTTTTTTTGGTGGTACTGGGGGTGGAACCCAGGAGCTTTTCCACTTCTGGGCATACTCCCAGACCTATTTTATACTTTATTTGGAAACAGGGTCTCACTAAGTTGCCTAGAGCCTCACTAAGTAGCTGAGGCTGGCTTTGAACCTGCGCGATCCTCCTGTCTCAGCCTCCCAAGCGCTGGGATTACAAGTATGCGCCACCATGCCTGGCACTGTTACTTATTTCTATCTCTGGGATTCTGCTAAGTTTTTGTTTTCAGCCTCCTGGTACTTATGCTTCTTCTTAGGAAAACCAGCGATTGCTGGAAATCCTCAGCAGCTAGGTTGATAGAGAAGGACAAGAAAGTAAAAAACAGAACCTGTCATCCAGAAAGTAAAAAACAGAAGGCAGGCACAGCTTCGGGGGCTTGTGCTATGGAAAGCTGACAAGCTGACCTGGAAACTGGTCCTCAGCTTTCATAGCTGGAGCAGCTGGTCTTCCTTACTATGATGATGGTAGGTTTCGTGAATAACTTCATAACACATGAGACGAATATAATCGGCTTTTATCAAGCCTGGTAAAATCATCTAGTAAATAGGAAATGCCCCCCCTCCTCCAGGAGGAATGTCACAAAGCACTAAATACATATTTTTACTTTTTTGCCCAACAATTTTTCATCGGGAACACACTGTACAAAAGACCTAAATGAAATATTCAAAGATGTATGCGATTTCTTGCTCTTTTTATAAATATACTTTTATTGGTGCATTGGAATTATATATTAGAATGACGTGTAGCGTGATAGGAGCATACATACACACACACACACACACACACACACACACACACAACCCTTGGTGTGTTTCCCTCTGGATCCCATTCTGCTGCCCCCGTCCCTGTCCATGTCATTGAGACTGGTTAAACATTCAACGTGGGCTCCAGGTTCTAGACAAATTGTAAGTCTAGAATCCTAAGTCTGTAACTGTTCTTGTGGGTGATAGAGTAACAGGTGCCCCTTTGGTTTGTGCATCCAACCCTCACTTTGCTGCCTGATATTATCCCAGCTGTGGAAATGTTCGTGGTCATCTTTTTCCATTTGCTTACAAGGTCCCTCCCAGCTCCAAAAATCTGCATGATAACTGCCTGAAATTATGCACACAGCCATGGCCACAAAATCCAGCAAAGTCGCCTTGTCTTGTAAGAGCTGCTCTTAGAAACTTGGTGCCATGACTCATCCGAATGGGCCAACTAATGCTGGATGGCAAGAAAAGCCTGCAGGACAGTGTGCGGAATGGGCCTCTGATTCATTTCCCCCTTCCTTACGGGAACCCCATAACTCATTTGCAGGCAAAGCGCAAGGCTGCCCTACTGATGACTCAGGCCACTGTGGACGTTCCAGGGTTGGAGGGCGACAGGACTTTATCAGTGAAATGACGGTGAGAAATCTAAGCAAGAGGTTTCTGTAGGGAGAGCAACCTCGCAGTCAGTAAGTGCGCTAAACAGCCTCTTTAGATAAGACACTGGACCAGCCAGATAGGGCAGTTGGCTAAGCTTTTCCAGAGCAGACAGTTTGCTTCACCACTTGGTAACTGTGTGGCTTGGGTGGTTATTCTTCCCATTCCTCCGCTCCCTCATCTGTAGCACTGGGCTACTGCTACTTACCCGCAGGCCTGGCGTGAGGACCAAACGTTATACCATCAGTCAATCAGTCAATCGCTTGGACAGCACCTGTAATGTAGTGAGCAGTTGATTAAGATTGGCAGAATTGTTACTGAACCGTGATGGGGCCCAAGCTCAACCTTGTCAAGAACACCTGGCTGGGCGTGGTGGTGCCTGCCTGTAATCCCAGGACTTGGGAGGCTGAGACAGGTTCAAGTCTAGCCTCCGCAATTTAGTGAGACCTTCAGCCACTCAGCCAAACCTGTTTCAAAAAAAAAAAATAAGCCTGGGGTGTGAGCACCTCTGGGTTCAATCTCTAGGAAAAGAGAGAGGGGGAGGGAGGGAGGGAGGGAGGGAGGGAGAGAGAGAGAGAGAGAGAGAGAGAGAGGTGAAAAAGGGAAGAGGGAAGAGAGAAGAAAAAACAGACACTGGAAGAGCTATGTTCTCGCCAGGAACAAATTCACTCCGCAGAGCCATGAAGAATGCATGCGTAACCCTCAGTCTGGCACCAACACCTCAGAGTCTGGCAATAGATAGCGGTATCATAAGCAGGATAATGACCTTTGAGGGGCATCCAGACATTCACAGGGAAAGGCGTTTCTCATGGGAAAACAGAAGGTGACAAATACTGGGAAGAAAGACAAGGTTTCTCAAAATGTGTTTTGAGTTTTAATTTGATCTTAAATTGGAAAAAATAAAACCCTCCTCTTAACACTGAATTTTCTATACCAAAGTTTCCTTTACAGGAACAACATTTTTTTTTTTTTTTTTGGTGGTACTGGGGTTCCTGGAAGCCCTTCTACCTTCGGACTACACTCCCAGACCTATTTTTACAGTTTTATTTGGAAACAGGGTCTTCTAAGCCAGCGCGCGTGGCGGGCTTCGAACCTGTGCGATCCTCCTGTCTCTGCCTCCCAAGCGCGGGGATTACAAGCGTGCGCCACCACGCCCGGCCAGGAACAACAACATTTTGAAGCCTTATGGTAAGTCCTGTTTTCTTAAATCCCCCAAACTATAGCTCTTGACCTTGTGTTCCAGAAAAATTCAGGAGGGAATAACAATAATGCTGGACTCAAAACAGTGACTGCGGGCTCCAGGGTCCCTAATGCTGAGCGGGCTTCCTGCCAGGGAGGGAGAGCCGGTACACGTGGGCAGGTGCGCTCGCCTCCGCGGAGGCCGTCTGGTGCCCACCATGGGTAGAGCTTCCCGTGACAACCACACAACTCAGCCCACTCTAATTTATTAGTTGTTCACAGTCGTGAGAACAACAGTTTGGCCTTAAGAGAAAGAAAATCGTTTTCACAGGAAAGGGCTGTTTAGTTTAGGTAGTTTAAGCCACTTGCCCTCTGCCCCCTTCCTTTGAGACCTGATTTAACGTTGATAGCGTTTTTGCAAGAAGTGAGAAGTAAATAAATACAGAGCCACAAAGCTGTCACGAGCGGTACCGCCGGTCTTCAGAATCGGGAGTGTTCTGTGCTTTGAGGTCAAATACTGGAATCTCCAATTACAGAGGTCTTTTGCAGAATGCCAGTCTTTGGTGGTGTAGGAGAAGAGAAGCAGTAACGGGTGCGCCTGGATATTTGTGGTAGTTCTGCCAAGTTTTATGTCCCACTGGGCTGCGGCACTTCACAGTTTGTTCACCTTGTGAAAGTGGATCTCAGTCGGGCGTGGTGGCACACACTTGTAATCCCTGCGCTTGGGAGGCTGAGACAGGAGGGTCGCACAGGTTCGAGTTTGGCTTAAGAGACCCTGTTTCCAAATAAAAAAATATATATACGGCCGGGCGTCGTGGCGCACGTTTGTAATCCCCACACTTGGGAGGCAGAGACAGGAGGATCGTGTTGGTTTGAAGCCAGCCTTGCTGGCTTAAGAGACCCTGTTTCCTAATAAAAATATAAAAAAAAATAGGTCTGGGAGTATAGCCCAGAGGTAGAAGGGTTTCCAGGAACCCCAGTACCACCAAATAAAAAAAAAATACATAAAAATAGGTCTGGGAGTGTAGCCTGTAGGTTGGAGGCCCCTGAGTTCCATCCCCAGCACCACCAAAAAAAAGTGGGATCTCAAGCCATGCATGGTGGCACATGCTTGTAATCCCAGCATTTGGGAGGCTGAGACAGGAGGATCGCGGTTTGCGGCCAGCCTCAGCTACTTAGTGAGGTCCTTTGTGAGGTCAGTGAGACCCTGTTTCAAGATAAAGAATAAAATATAGGGCTGGCTCAGTGGTAGAACGCCCCTGGGTTCCATCCTGAGTACCATAAAAATAAATAAATAAATAAATAAATAAATAAATAAATAAATAAATAAATAAAGTGTGATCCCAGCTAGGACTGGCTGTAGTGGAACCGACCTCTGGGAAGCTCAGGCTCCTCATCCTGGCTCTGCTCTGCCCTCTCCGTGGAAGGGCTGCCCGCCATTTATTTTGTTCACTCATTCACTCAACACTGGTAGCCTGCAAACATTAACCACCATGACTGGCTACTTTTTCCAAGTTGTGATTATCATACACACACCCATCTGCTCTTTCCTCCAGGAATTAGGTAAGGGCTTTTACATATCTTTTAAAAGTACCTGGTGGGCTGGGTGGGCGTGGTGGCACACACTTGTAATCTCAGCATTCGGGAGGCTGAGACCAGAGGATCACGGTTAACGGACAGCCTCAGCTACATAGTGAGGCCCCTTGCAACTCAGTGAGACCCTGTTTCAAAACAAAAAATAAAAAATAGGTCTGGGTGTGTAGCTCAAAGGTAAAATGCCCCTGCGTTCTATCCCTAGTACCACAAAACCAAACCAAAACAAAACAGTACCTGGTGGTGCATGCCTGTAATACCAGTACTTGGTAGGCTGAGACAAGAGGATCGTAGGTGTGAGGCCAGCCTCAGAAACTTAGGCCCTTAGTAATTTAGTGTGACCTTGTTTCCAAACCAAAAAATAAAAAGAACTGGGGGTGTATCTCGGAGGTAGAATAACACACAGAATATCATTTGCCGGTGTGTGTGTGTGTGTGTGTGTGTGTGTGTGTGTGTGTGTGAACCCAGGGTCTTGCACATGCGACACAAGTGCTCTATCACAAAGCAACACTCCCAGCCCCTCTAAGTGCTTAATATGCATCAAGCCACTTAATTCTCACACAAGCACTAAAGGAAGGCATGGTTGTCATCGGTTGTCATCAGCTTCTTTTAATTTTTTATTGGTGCATTGTACTCATACATCTTAATGGAACACAACATGGTAGAGGCAGACATGCACACATCACTCATTTAGCCCTTCTCCAATTCCCACTCTTACTGGCTTCTATCAGTAGCCCTTTTTAATGTTTCATTTTGAAACAGGGTCTTCCTAAGTTGCTGGGGGTCTTATTAAATTGATGAGGTAGACCTCAAACCTGAGATCCTCCAGTCTCAGTCTTCCAAGTCCTGGGATTATAGGCGTGCACCATCACAGTCAGCGCAAGGCCCATTCTTATCGCTAATGCCCAGGTCTCATGTAAGAACTAAGGCTATTTTCACACAACTTCCCCCTCTCTTTGATAATGAATCCCAGACTCCCATGGCTCTGGATGCTTCTAGGCTGAGACTTGGGTACGAGGCAGACATCGGGACCCCAGGAAGTCTGAATCATTCTTGTGCTGGGTGACCCTGACTGTCCGCAGCCTCGTCTGTAGTGTGAGGTAACCGGCCTTGTCAGTAATGGAATCCTGTCCTCAGGGAATCTTAGGTCAACCTGCAGTTAGAGACAGAGAATGCTGCTATCTCTATGGTGGCGCCCTGATTTAGCCAGTGACGGCACCTCTCCCCCTAACAAACTTTTCAGAACGTGCCTCTGAGTCCTTTATCATAAAATCTGATATCCTCTGCATTTCCTAAGATACTGAAAATGATTTATTTATCCATTCATGCCATGAATCTTTATTTATTTTTTATTTTTTATTTTTGCAGTACTGGGTATGGAACCCAGGGGCATTTTGCTTCTGAGTGACATTCCCAGCCCAATTTTTTATTCTTTATTTTGAAACAGGGTCTCACTGAGTTGCAAAGGGCCTCACTAAGTATTAGCTGAGGCTGGCTGCAAACCCGGATCCTTCCAAATTCTGGTATTACAAGCATGCGCCATCACACACAGCTTCTCACAAGTCTTTAAAGAATGATAAAAAAAAGTTCTTGAAAGGCAGCAGAGTTTCAGATTTCTGACTGATAGACATCAATACACTGATTTTTAAAAATCCTGAAGGCATCAACTTCACTTGTTATTCTATAGTATCAGGGGAAGGACGATCAGTAAGTATCCTGAGAAAACCCCCACAACAACCAAAGTTCAAAAAACTTAAAAACTCACAAAGATAGGAACCGGAAGCCAGCAGGTCTGAGTTCTAGTTCCAGATACAACTCAGATGGGATGTGATCTTCCTGGGTGTGTTTGTTCATTTATAAACTGACATTAACAAAGCCCACCTCGAAGAATCACTCTTTTCCTTTGAGCATGCCTACCGGGACTTATGGAGAGTGTCCCTAGGAGTCGGACTCAGAACACTGCACACATCTGATCCCAGGCAGAAACACTGTGGCCACAGGACCTCAGAGCATAGCAGAGGAAAAGCCACTCTCAGCTCAGGGTAGCCCAGAAGCAGGAGAGAGGGGTGGGGGAGGGGCAGGTACAGTCCCTTGGCCACGCCCCCAGCAAGGTCTCCTCCTGCCTGGCTGAATTGCCTAGCACATGAGCTTTTATGGGGGACTTTTGCCCAGCATCTTATCTTGTCTACACCTATCACGTGTGTGTGTGTGTGTGTGTGTGTGTGTGTGTGTGTGTGTGTTACTAGGGATTCAATTTAAAGGCATTCTATCTCTGAACTACAACTCCAGCCCTTTTTATTTTTTCTTTAAAAGCAGCATCTCCCTAGGTTTCTGAGAGTCTCACTGTCTTTTTGAGGCTTGCCTTGAACCTGCTATCCTCCTGTTTCAGTTTCCAAGTACTGGGATTACAGGCATGGGACACAATGCCCAGTTCCATTAATTTTTTATTTATTTTTTGGTACTGGGGATAGAACCCAGGGGCGTTCTACCTCCGAGCTATACCCCCAGACCTATTTTTTTATTCTTTATTTTGAAACAGGGTCTCACTGAGTTGCAAAGGGCCTCAATAAGTAGGAGCTGAGGCTGTCTGTGAACCGCAATCCTCCTGTATCAGCCTCCCAAATGCTGGGATTACAACCATGCCCAGCTCTCAATTAATGATTTTAAAGAATAAATGAAGCCAGGTGTAGTGGCACACACCTGTAATTTCAGTATTTGGCAGGCTGAGACAGGAAGGATCGCAGGTTTGAGGACAGTCTCAGCAAATAGTGGGACTCAACAATTTAGAGAGACCTTGTTTAAAAACAATAAAAAAAAAAGGACTGGGGGTGTAGCTCAAAGGTAGAATACCTCTGGGTTCAATCTTCAGTATCACATGCACACACATGCACACGTGCGTGCGTGCACGTACACACACACACACACACACACACACACACACACTAAATGAGCAGAGGAAGGTATTGCTTCCCTCTCTTACAGTGGGAGAGGAGATACTACCACTATACCAACCAATGCAAAGGACACAAAAGCATCAGGAAGAAGACAGGAGCAGCCACAGGTGAGCAGCAGGTAAGTGGCAGGTGAGCTGAAGGGGGAGGCAGGAGGACTGGCAGGTCCAGTGTAGCTGCACAGGTCAGGCATCTGCAGTGAGATTGTGAGAATCTGGAGCCTAAATCATGGAGCGGAAGGGATGTTTTGGATTTGGGAACACTAGAAAAAGCAGCAGCAATCTCAGAAAAATATGTTCACAGATTCCAGGGTCAGCCGAGCAATAAAGGCAGTTGCTGAACTAGGTCTTGAAGACATCAAGGCAGGGTGAGAAGAAGGAACCCCAGAAGATAAGTCAGACCAAGCAAAGGCCTGAAGGAGACTGCATCAAAAAGGCCGTGGATGCCGGGTGTGATGAAGCGCGCTTGCAATCCCAGCATTCGGGAGGCTGAGACAGGAGGATCGCGGTTCGCAGACAGCCTCAGCTACTTAGTGAGGCCCTTGGCAACTCAGTGAGACCCTGTTTTTTAAAAAAAAGAATAAAAAAATAGGGCTGGTAGTGTCATTCAGGGGTAGAATGCCCCTGGGTTCCATCCCCAGTACTGCAAATAATGATAATGATAATAATAATAATAATAATAATAATAATAGTAATAAAAAGCTGTGAAGATGAGGAAAGCCACGGAGGAGATGGGAGATGCTATAAAGGGCGGGCAAGTATGGGGGGAGTAGGGTAAGCAGCTATGATTTGGGAGGTATAAAAATTCAAGTTGGGTGCAGAGGTGGACAGATGGCAGTTTAGAGTAGGATTTCTCAACCTCAGCCCCATTACCATTCTGAACCAGATTTCCGTGTGTGTGTGTGTGTGTGTGTGTGTGTGTGTGTGTGTGTTGGGGAGGAGGCCAGCCCTGCCCCTGGTGGGTGATCAGTGGTGTCCCAGCCCCTGCCCACCAGATACCGCCAGGTAGAGCCACCCCTGCCCCAGTAGTGACAGCTAAAAATTCTCCAGACACTGACAGATGTTCCACTGGCAACAAAATCCCCCCCCCGCCCCTGCCCCCTGAGATAACCAATGATTTAAAGGGAGATGTTGGACTCTGGAAGGGAGAGGGACGTGCCTGGCGGGAGAGCAATTGCTGAAGAGACAGTAGAGGCCACAGGTAGCAGGTGAAAGCGTTGGACCGTGGCAGCAATGACAGACCAGTGACTGATGAGCAAGAGAAAAGACAGAGGGCAGAAAATACACCAGCGGCCGCTGTTCAAGAGGTGATGCTGGCCCGAGGGGAATCAACTGCAGAGCCGTCACTCGGAGGGTTCAGTGACAGGTTACTGACATGCAGGCCCAGGACCCATTCGTCTTCAATCAAGACATGAAGATGCAGAGCCCAATCCATGTCAAGCTGCCCACGCAGGACTTGCAGGCTCACTGTAATTACACCACAGATAGATGCTGGAACTGAAAGAAGCTTCAGAAGGACTCAGCTCGCTCCCTGATTAACGATCCCGATGCTCTTCAAAGGTTTCAAGCCATGTAAACATCTCTGAGAGATACCCTCAGGTCTAAACATCCCTGACCAAGCAGAAAGAAGGTAAATAATTAGCCTGATTCACCACAAACAGACATGCATGCCAATTAAGTGAAACTAAACCAAGTCAGCTTATTTTATCTGGCATTCCTTTGGGATTCTGCATTGTTGGTGAAGATTAGGACTGAGGAATGCAAAACTATGCTGATCCTAAACCATCCACTGCAGACAAGCCATCGACCTCTGGGAGCTGCTGTTGTTGGGGGTGGAGGTAGGAATAATGGGGAGGGAGGGAGAAGGGGGGTGGAGAGAGGAGGAAGAGGAGGAGAGAGGAGAGGAGAGGGAGAGAGGTCTGCAGCTTTTCCAACCATCTGTCTAATCAGGAGGTTCCACAGGAATATGCTGGTCTGATTTTTGCAAGATATTTTGTCTAGATACGTCTTTGTGGTGAGAGCAAAAATGTCCCACCTGACTGGTTTCATGATCTCCAAGCGTCGTGAGAGTTCTAGGTCTGATAAAAACCTCTTTAAAGTCCTGGAATGGTGGTATACAAAAGCATGGAGCTGTAAGAAGTTTGAAAATCTCTTCTTCTCATGCTAGTATTCCTACACCCATCAACAGGCTGTGTCCACAAGGACCAGTCCCATGGATACCGCTGAGCTTTGCTGCAGAGAGGAGCCAGCTAATACACAAAGGCGAGAAGTCACGGGGCCAGCTGGTTGACGAGAACTGCAGGAGGATTGTGCTGAGCACCAACTACATAGATTTTTATTTATTGGTGATAGGGGCGACTCATGAGCCTTCCTTGGTTTTCATCTGTCCCAGAGCAAAAATACAGAACACAGTCTACTTCTTAGGAGAAAACTACCCTGCTGCTCACCTCTCCAACATGCAGTTTAGTATAGGGTTGAATGAACCATGGGCCAGGCGGCCAAAACTACCTTTGTAACCATGTGCCTCAGGCATCGATTTAAAACCACTGTCTGGAAGCCAGGCCTGAGTCACATGCTTATCAGCCCAGTACTTGGAAGGCTGAAATGGGAGGATCAAGGTTCACGGCCAGCCTCAGTTACTTAATGAGGCTCTCTGCAACTTAGCAAGACCCCATTTCAAAATAAAGAATGCAAAAATTCAGAAGCTGAGCGTGGTGGTGCACGCTTTTCATTCCAATACTTGAGAGGCTAAGACAGGAGGATCCAGGTTTGTGAGGATCCAGCCTCAGCTACTTAGTGAGGCCCTCTGCAACTTAGTGAGACCCTGTTCCCAAATAAAGAGTAAAAAATAAGGCTGGGGGTGTAGCTTGGAGGTAGAATGTCCCTGGGTTCCATCCCTAGTACCTCGCACACAAAATAATAATAATAAAATCACCATCTCAGTTTGCTTATCTCTAAAATTCAGGGAACAATAGAATTGATGACAGATTATTGCAATAAGGGTTAAATGAGGCAATAGTTGCAAAGTGCTTAGAACAAAGTCTGTGTATACCAAGTCCTCCATAAATATTTGAAATTATTACTCTTTCTTCCAAATTCCTAAAAAATTATCATCATCTATTGAAATCTTGCAGGAATATAGCTTTCTTAGAATTTTATAATGAACAGGCCTTCGTTTTAAAAAATGTAAGAAATGTATTCCATATTCTATTAGAATCTAGCAACCACTTACCTGAACTCTAGGATTTTTTATAGAAGTAAGTTGTTGTATTTTCTTTTCTTTTCTTTTTTTCCTTTGTGGTATTGGGGATGGAACTCAGGGGCATTCTACCTCTAAGCCACACTCCCAGCCCTACTTTAGTTTTTTATTTTGAAACAGGGTCTCATGAAGTTGCAGAGGGCCTCACGAAATGGCTGAGGCTGGCTGTGAGCCTGCGATCCTCCTGGCTCAGCCTTCAAAGTACTAGGATTACCAGCATGCTCAACCTCACCGGCTCACTGGGCTGAAAGACAGGATCCTTCAGCAGTGGCCCTTGACAGTTGCAAATTCTCCATGTGTTACTCTATTAAAAGAGCCCAAGAGCTACAGGTGTACCCAAGTGCTAATGCTCGTGCTTGGCATGCACGGGGAGGCCACAATCTCATTGTGGGTGAATTTGAAGAGAGTGTTTTCACCAGTTTAGAATTGGTCACAGATGGGTTTAACTAGCCAACTCCCTGAACACATTTGAACCTTGATTTCACTTAAAATATATAAAAATCAGGCTAACGGTACTGAGAAGTGGAGCTGCTGTCTAAAGGGAAATCTCTGTATTCCAGCTTCTAGCAACTGTTATTTTATGTGCTCAGAGCCCTTGACCTTCTGTAATATCTGAGAAGCCCATGTTAATGACACCAATGTCAATTCTGCTACTTAGGGTCTTCATGACAGGGGGTCTCTATCTTTGGTCATCCATTAAACAATGCAAATTCCATATGAAAAGCAAATTAAGTGAGACAGGGTGGATGGGTTCAGTACAACTACATCCAAACTATTGAATAAAAACAATTAAGATATTAGGCATTGTTTTGTTTGATTAATTTATTTTTTGTGGTGCTCAAGATGGAGCCCATAGTCATTCTACCTCTGAGCTATACTCCAACTTGTTTTTTTTTTTAAATTTTTTATTTGGAAACAACATTTCACTAAGTTGAGTGAGGGCCTCACTAAGTAGCTGAGGCTGGCCATAAAACCGGATCTTCCTGTCTCAGCCTCCCAAGTACCGGGATTACAAGTGTGCGTCGCCACGCCCAGCTCTAGGTGTTGCTTTATGACCTCTGGTGTGCAGGCCTCTCATTTATCTCATTTATTCCTTTCAACAATCCTGTGAGATGACTATTGCAATTTCTTTTATTTTATGGTGGTACTGGGGGTGGAACCCAGAGGCTTTCTACCTCCGGGCTATACTACCAGACCTATTTTATACTTTATTTGGAAACAGGGTCTCACTAAGTTGCTGAGAACCTCACTCAGTAGCTGATGCTGGCTTTGAACCTGTGCGATCCTCCTGTCTCAGCCTCCCAAGCGCTGGGATTACAAGCATGCGCCACCATGCCTGGCTGACTATTGCTATTTCTATCTGTGGCTAAACTGAGTCCTAGAAAGACTAAGTTGACCAGAGTCACAGAGGTACTAGGTGGTAGAGCTGCATTTCCAGCCCAGGTCAGTCTGAGTTCTAGGTCTAGTTTCCTTCCATTTCTCAATGTTACTCATCTTAGTTAATTTTTTGTTTAAGAAAAGTAAGGTTAGCTCATATCCAGAAGGGAAATATTTTTATTTATAGGAAGCACACATGCTCCACTGGCATAAGAACTATAGTTATATTTATTCCACCATAAGAGATATCTTGGCTCAGATCAGAAAAGATTTTAAGGCAACATTCTCATTACCTGTCAAATTGGCTTGATACCATATTACCAAGCCGAGTATCTTCCAGGTCTCAATAAATACTAAATAGCTCATAGGCTTAAGGGATATAAACAGGGTTCTATAAAAAGAGTCAGAGATATTGTTGATATTGGAATGACAGATACTCAAAGGAGTTAGTTCACAAATCCTGGAATAATTCTAAAGTCATTTTCTATTTTCTTCTCTCTCTCTCTCTCTCTCTCTCTCTCTCTCTCTCTCTCTGTGTGTGTGTGTGTGTGTGTGTGTGTGTGTGTGTGTGTGTGTTTCTAGATTGGAGATTGAACCTAAGGGCATTTAAGCAACCTTTAAGCTATGTCCCTAGCCCCTTTTAACTTTTGTTTTGAAACCAGATCTCACTAAGTTGCTGAGGGACTCACTAGGTTGCTGAAGCTGGCCTCAAACCTGTGATCCTCCTGTCTCAGACCCCAGTACCAAGATAACAGGCATGTACCATCCTGCCTGGCTTCTAATGCCACGTCTTGATTCAGAGGCTTCACGGCATGAGCCAGCAGCCCATCTCTGCCGTTGGCTCCTTCTCCTTTCTTGCCCATGCTGTGGAGATGACAAGAGACGACTCGCCACAGGCACACGTCCTGTTGCTTCTATTAGTGGCAAAAGCTGCAGAAGTGAAGAGTGTTCAGAGCGCTCATTTCCAGCTAAAAACTAAGGTATGATCCTATACTGCGATTGACCGAGAAGACTGCTGACTCCTTGCAACAGGATCCTCCTTTAGGAGAAAATCTAGACTCCTAGACACAAGCCCCAGTGTGTGTGTGTGTGTTGGAACTTTCAAGAATAAATCTGACACCCAGATCATGTGAATAATTTTTCTTGATATTCTTGAGACATGCAACCACCTGAGCAAAAGGTTTCTTTGGTTTTTGTATTTGCATGCTATTTTTTTTTAAAGTGGCCAATCTATACATAAAGCAAACTAATCTTTTTTAAATGGCTTCTACTTCAAATTGGGCAAAATTGTGTGATAATATCACTGACACAGGAACCAAACATTTCTTCCTGTTTTGGGAGAAAATTCCAGAGACCCACAGCTTTGATAAACATTTAGAACGTGTGCAAGTTTCAGCCGAGTCTGGCTTAGCGAGGAGGAGATAATGTACACACTTCCAAACCAGGGCTTTAAAATTCATATAATGTATTAAAAACATTTGGACTCTTGCCTCCAGCAATCCTTCAAGTGGCTTGGAGACTTTAACACTTTAAGACATAACCCGGATTCTCTAAGCCGACCTGGCTGCATGTCAATCAAAACCAAAACTGAAGGAAGCTCTCAGCCACCTGCTTATTTTAGGGACGTCTTATCTTTTACTCTACAGTTTAGCTGATGGTTGGTAATTTCATTTCAAGGAGGCCCACGGGGAAAATCTGCCATTTTTAGAAAGCAATCTATAGGCTTTTCTTTTGCTTTTAGTAACTGATCACGTAATTACCCTGAACTGACTTTTAAGGATTTGAGACCTGATTTGTGATCTGCTTGAAACATAGCTCAGGACTTTCTGCTTATATAGTCTTGTCAATTGATAATACTTCATTGCTTTGTTACTAAATCCTGATTTCCCTTTTGCCTTATCTGCTTTATCTATGTCCTATGCTATACACACACATACACATTATAAAACAGTGTATTTTTGTGAGCTACCACTAATCTTTTTACAAGGAGAATTTCACACAAATAGGAACATAAAATGTCCCAATTGGTGTGATCTGTTCTTTTGTGTGTGTGTGTGGTACTGGGGACTTAATCCCAGGGCATTCTACCTCCGTGTTACACCCTCAGCCATATTTTTTATTCTTTATTTTGAAACAGGGTCTCACTAAGTTGTGGAGAGCCTCACTAAGTAGCTAAGGTTGGCTGTGAACCTGAGATCTTCCTGTCTCAGCTTCCCAAGTACTGGGACAAGCATGCGCCACCATGCCCAGCTTAGTCTGTCCTTTGTAATAACTTTTTTCCTGGGATGAGGGATTGAATCAAAGGGCATTTTACCCCAGAGCTACATCTGTAGCCTTTTTTATTTTGGAACAGAGTCGTGCTAAGTTGCTGAAGTTGGCCTCAAACCTGTGATCCCCTGTCTCAGCCTCCCAAGTCCTGGGATTACAGCCGAGTGCCACTGCACCCAGCATAACCTATGTTTTATTTTATTTATTTATTATTAATTTTTTTTGCGGGTCTGGGGATGGAAACCAGGGGCATTCGACCTCTGAGCTACAGCCCCTGCCCTATTTTTTATTCTTTATTTTGAAACCAGGTCTCACTGAGCTGCAGAGGGCCTCACTAAGTAGCTGAGGCTGTCCGCGAACCGCGATCTCAGTCTCCCAAATGCTGGGATTACAAGCGTGCGCCACCACGCCCGGCTAGCATAACCTATGTTTTAAAATGATTTTTCTTTTAGAAGGGTGCTTTCTGCCTTGTGGCCAAATTTCTACTGTGTTCATTTTACTTTTTACAGAGTGGTCAGCCCAGGGTCTTACACTTACTAGGATGTCCTCTTGCACTGAGCTACACCCTCGGGCCCCACTTTCCTCTTGAATGATGGCCTCTCTGTTCTCTAGCCAGCCAATTTCAGAGGCCCCCGGGGGCAGCACTGCTTAACAATACCTGTTCCTCCGGGGAGTCTAACCTATAGCTCAGCCTGCGCTGGAGCTGCAGGACAGGGTAAATTGTATAACTCTCCACTCCCTGGTTTGTTTCAGGGTAGCTGACAGGTCTACATGGGAAACACTGCCAACAGCCACACAGACCTTCCCCCAAGAGGCATTTGGGTCTATGTCATTAATCTTTGCAACACTCCTCTGAAGAAGCAAGAGGTGAGTTCTCTCATGCCAGCAGTTTATAGTTGAGGGGATAGGCAGATTCACTGGATTTGAGGGGCAGGCCCGGGGGCTGAGTAGGTTCGTGCAGAGAGTGTGGGCGCAGGGAGAAAAATACCAAATATCCTCATGGTTCCTACCACTAACTGCCTCTGAATGTCCTGGTATCTCCTGTGCAGTCTGAGCAAATGCAGGTTTGGCTTTTGCAGGACTGTTTCACTTTTCAGGGACTGCTATTTATATATGGCCATCCACAGCTCCTTCTGCTTGGCTGTGCTCTGTGGCAGGCACCCCCTCTCCCCACACACATACAAGCCCAGTGCTAAATGTCTGCCGCCAGGAGCTGCCAAGGGATTGAAATTCCAGGCCTGGGGGCAAAGGTTTTTCAGAAGGTCTCAGCTACAGCTCACCTCTTGTAGAAATGCTCTGACCACCCACCCACCCACCCACCCACGAGACTCCTCCCCCAGAAAATCTAGGCTTTTCCTGCCTTCTCCAGCACCTCTGCTTCGTGGGTGCTCAGCACAGGGGACCAAAAATAAGGTGGCCACACATTTTATGTCAGACACACAGCTCTGCATGATGGGCATGGTTGTGCTTTCTCGTTTTGTGATGTGTACTGCTCCGTCACTTTCCTTGAAAACTGCGAGTCCACACACCTGGCTTAGTACTATTCAACACAGCCAATGACTACTCCGCTACACCATGCTCCGTTGGCAGAATGGACCTTCATGCCGTAAGAGTAGAAAAACAAAACAAAAATGAGAAAAAAAATAGCAAGTTTGTCAAAATAGAGGAATTGGTAAGAAAACAAAGATGGCAACTCCTGCCTGCAGGAAAGTCTTTTATTTCCATGGGGGATCAAGCGCTTTTATGGTACAAAATTTTTTTTTTCTTTTCAGTACTGGGGATGGAACCCAGAGGCATTTTTATCACTGAGCCATAACCCCAGCCCTATTTTTTATTCCTTCTTTCTTTCTCTCTTTCTTTCTTTAGTTTGCGGTACTGGGAATGGAACCTAGGGGCAGTCTACCTCCAATCTACACCCCGCCCTATATTTTTATTTTTTATTTTGAAACAGGGTCTCCCTGAGTTGCAAAGGGCCTCACTAAGTAGCCAAGGCTGGCTGCAAACTGCAGTCCTCCTGTCTCAGCCTCCTGAATGCTGGGATTACAAGCCTGAGCCACCACGCCCAGCTCTAGTACAATTTTCATGAACTCCAGGATAGGTTTCTTTGTCTTCTCTTTTTTCTTCTTTCTCTCTGGTACTGGGGATTGAACTCAGGGGCATTCTACCTCTAAGCTATACCCCTATCCCCATTTTATTTATGTATTGTGGTCCTGGGGGTTGAACCCAAGGACATTTAACCTCTAAGCTATACCCCCAGCCCTGTTTTAAAACTTTTAAAAAAATTGTAACGGGGTCTTGAGGCTTGCCATGAACCTGTGATCTTCCTGTCTTCGCCTCCCAAGAACTGGGATTACAGGCATGTACCACCATGCCCGGCTCTTATTTTTCATGTGCTTAGTGAGGATTTTCTTTAAGAACTCAAACAACTGTTGAGAAATAGAGTCTATTTATCTAGACAGTGAGAAGTCAGGTCCCTAGAAACAAAAACCTAAATCATGGAGATTCCATGCTATGCAATAATTTTTGTAGGCGTTCATGTCTCCTGAGCACTTAATATATACTCCAGGCATTGTGCAAAAATGCTTCATATACATTATTCGACACATTATGAGGGAGTGTGCCGCATTTGACAGATGAAAAATCTGAGTTTCAGAAAGATTAAATAACCATCTTAGGTAACTATAATGCCTGGATTTGAATTTTTTCTTGATCCCACAAGTTCTGCAAGATTCTGAAATGTTTTCCCAATGACTTGAAAACAAACTGGTTTTGATAACCAACAGTGCCATATCTTAATAGCAAGTGTGCTTTATGGCTGCCCTAACTCTGTGTATTCTTTATTTTTTAGGAAAAAAGCCCACTTCGCTAAACAATGAGACACTGAGGTTCAAGGGATATTGCAAGAACTGGATAAAATCACAAATGTGGAAGCCCCTTGGGAAATATAAAGCGTTCTACGGAGTAAAGAGTGTATTGCTGCTATCAACAATAACAACGAGCCTGAGATAATTTTCAGCTGACCGAAATTTCATGTAAATCAAAATACCTGCTTACTTAACCATTGTGCACGCAAAATAACTTGCAAACAAGCTATCTTCTCACGTTGTCTCGAGAGGCAGAACAACACAGATGTTACAAATTAGTGACTTATTGCGATTTGGGACCTTTTAGCCTGTTGCTCACAACTGGCTATTAAAATCAAAATTTGCTTTTCCAACTTCTGGGCCACCACCACTTGCTTAGTTCTGTGGTCCCCGTCTCTGTCACAAATTTCTCTTTGACAAGCACAGAAAACTTATAGCTTATTGGTGTTAAGAACTAATTTATATCAATTTCTTTTTTTCTAATTTAATGTTTTTTATGGTGCATTGTACTCATACATCTTAATGGGGTACAAGATGGTAGAGGCATACCCAATTCCCTCCCCACGATTGTTTTGGTTTGCATTTCTCTGATTGCTAACAATGTTGAGCATTTTCAATTGCCACGCTTCACCTGTATTTCCTTACCCATAAACAGAGCAGCATAAGCTAGCAGGTGGCAGGAGCTGTGGTTCACGGGCGCCCTCGCCCCACCCCAGGTGTCTTCAGTGCGGAGCATCCTAGCTCTGACGTGGTGCGTGGAGTGGAAATGCATCTATAAAAGCAGCTCACTGGGCGACCTTGCAAATCTCTCGGAGTCCTGTAGAAGACTGGCGTTTGCCCTGCACCCTCATTATAAAGAAAATAGCGGTAAAGTTTATAAAGGGTGGAGAACTTCTTTGGAGGGGTTTCGTGATGACTGTCTTCATCTTAACAACGCTACCACAGGTTTGTAAGAGACTCACCAGTGCTCAACACAGGGAACTAAAAATAAAGCCTTTTTCTTTTCTTCCCAGTTTTCTCCCGTATTAAAAAAAAAAAAAAAGTGGGGTAGTTAAAAAGCAGATCCTTCTGGGCGAGAGGCGAACGTCGCATTGACCCTGGGCTTTGGAAACCCACTGACTACAGGAAGGAAGCCTATTAACCCCTGTCCTCCCCTCCCTTTTCCCGGGTGAGAATGGGCTCCTCCTCCTCCTAGGCGTGCGACCCTGGTGCAAAATGCAAACCACCGCCCGCTTCCTCCACTCTGCGCTTCTGTCCCTGAGGAGCGTGAGGGGAGGGCGCTGCCCATGCCAAGTCGAGCCAGGCTGTCCACCCGGCGTGACCGTCCCCAGCAAACGCTCAGGACCTGGGCTCCTCGTGCGCGATAGTACGCGCCCCCTTTTGCCAGCCAGTCTTGAGGGTTTGCTTTCGGGACCCCGGCTCCTGCTCTGAACCCCCAACCCCAGGACGCCCAGGGCTTTGGAGCCGCACGCAGGTGGTGCGATCGCCCCGGCTCTCTGGCGCCCTCTGCCCGGAAGAGAAAGCCGGAGAAGCGGGCCGCGGGGCAGGGAGAGGGCCCGGGCGCGGGGAAGAAGCCGGGAGCTTCCCTGATGGTGCCCCGGCCGCTTCCGAGCCGGGGAGGAGCGGCCAGGGGGCAGCTGGGCAGGAGCCTGGGTCCGCTGCTGCTGCTCCTGGCGCTGGGTCACACGTGGACCTACCGAGAGGAGCCCGAGGACGGAGACAGGTAAGCGCGGCGAGCTCCTGCGGGGCGCGGGCGGCCCCCCAACACACCTCCGAGCCGAGCGCGCCTCGGCTCCTCCGGCCGCCGCCGGGCTCTGCTGGGCGACTTGTAACTTCAGTCTCTGCGCGCTCAGCCTGGGCGCCCCGTGCTCGCGGCTCGAGGCGCGGGGGTCCCCATCATCGGCTTTCCTTAGCCTTCCCTTTGGCCAGGGTCTCTCCTTGGGGACCCTCTCCCGGCCTGTTCCCGTCCTCGGAGTCTGCCCGTCCTCTGTGCTTGGGGACCAGCGCCCGCCCAGCGCTCGGGCGCGCAGACCCCAGGGCGCACGCTGTCCGCCGCATCCCCGCTGACCACCAGCGTTTTCTAACCTTTTCAGAGAAGTCTGCTCAGAAAACAAAATCACAACGACCAAATACCCGTGTCTGAAGTCCTCGGGCGAGCTCACGACCTGCTTCAGGTAAGACTCGGGACTCTGCGGAGTCCGCCGCCGCGCACCCGGGCTGGCTGGGAAGGAGGCGCCCCAGCTCTTGGAGACGCCCTCCCGACCCCCGGCAGCGTTGAAGCTGGAAAGTGCGGGGTGAGCGCTCCTTGATGCGAGACTGTTATACCCTGACTCAAGCAACCCTGGGTCGCCGAGTTTGCATCTTTGCTGTGCCCTGAGCTCCTGACAATTGACCCTGAAATGTTTGGGTGGTGGGGACCTGGGGCGGAGGGCTGCAAGTTACTGGACGGTGGATTAGACGGTTGGGTGTAAATAGCGGGGAATGGAGAAAAACGGCCGCGTCTGCGCTCGGCTTTGAAAGCACAAGGAAATAGTTGGCACTTGGCTGGCGTTTGACCTTGTGTCAGGGCGAGTCCCATGAACAGGGCCCCAGGGGTTGGTGGGGGGAGAGGGAGGACTGTGGGTGAGGTGATTGTGTTGAGTTAAAACACGCCTCAAGACTTGACTACGCAAAGGCTTTAAGGCGTCCCTGGATGCACCTGGGGGTTAAATCGGTCACCTGGGTGCGGGTGGAGACCAAGCCAGGGAGGGGGAGTGTCTAAAGAACTCAATCTAAAAACCTCTTGGCAGGTGACTCCTATCTCTCCCCCAACGAGAGGCCCTGGAGATAAAATGGGTGGCTTTTGTCCCCCAAAGGGAAGAATAAAGTTTCTTGCTTGTTACATCTTGGTTCCTGGATATACCTGGATCTTAAATCAGTCACCTGGGCATTTGTGAAGCCCAAGCTGGGGGGAAGGGTCTAAAGAATGCAATCTAAAAACTGGCAGGTGGTTCCTATCCCCCATCAAGAGATCTTAGAGATAACACAGGTGGCTCTCTTCCCCCAAAGGGAAGAACAAGGTTTCCTGCTTGTAATATTTTGTAGTCAAGGGTTGCCTTGATCTTCACAAGATGAGTTATTGGCTCCTGTTCTAATTCTACTGAACTTTGAGAGGCACTAGTCCATAAATGTGGGCTCCCTGCTCTATAGGGGGGGGGGAGAGGGAAGACTTAAATAGGTCAATCATGTCTTTGAGGCCATCAGTACCAATTCCCATGTTATGAACGGTGGAAGGGAGCTGGGTGGGAACCAGAAAGCAGTAACCAGATGCTGTTAGGATGTGTGCCATCAATGCACCAGCAAAAGCGTATTACGGGTGTGGTGGTGCACGCCTGCAATTCCAGTATTTGAGAAACGGGTGAGTTGAAGGTTAAGCTCCAGCCTCTGCAACTTGGGCCTTCAGCAACTTGGTGAGACCATTTCAGAACAAAGCAAATAGGGCTGGGGTGTAGCTCGAAGGTAAAAAATGCTCCTCGGTTCAAACCCAATATCATCCCCACACAATTCCAGCTGAACTTGAAACAAGTTATTTGGGATTCTGGGCACACTAGTCTGCCTCAAAGAATCACTGGAGTACCAGGGTAACTACTGGGTAGTACAAGGTAACAGCAACCCCCCCCCCCGCCCCTGTGAACTTGAAAAACTATGCCTAATCATATAGAGTCAACCTGGTAATGCTTTAGGGTTGAACTTTTTTTGTGTTGGTACTTGGGATGGAACCCAGGGCTTTTCTACCTCTGGTCTATACTCCCAGAACTATTTTATATTTTATTTGGAAACAGGGTCTCACTGAGTTGCTGAGAGCCTCACTAAGTAGTTAAGGCTGGCTTCGAAGGGTGTGTGATCCTCCTGTCTCCGCCTCCCAAGCGCGGGGATTACAAGCCCATGCCACCACGCCCGGCTTAGGCTTGAACTTTATTCCACATGCTCAAAGGCTTTGGTTCCAGGGTTGGTTAACTTAATGGTACGAAAGTACCTGGTTCCATCTCATATTCCTATCTGCTTTGGCAAGGGGAAATAAATGAGGACTCAATCATCCCTATCAAGGCTCAGGAGGTGTTGCTTTCTCTGCGCATGTGGACAGTGAACTACTAATCTGGATGCCTCAGTGGAGGGTAGGCATCTGGTTGGCAGGGAGAGGCTTTTGATGGTGGTAACTAAGTCACTCAGCTGATGAAAACAGCCTAGTGTTGGCCAGGGTATTGCCTACCCCCTTCCAGCCTGTATTTCATGCATCCAACCACTGAATTTCCTAGGACATCTTCCTATCACTGCTACATAAAGACTCTAACATGGGAAGTGTCCCTGGGATGGCTTGCTTACATGTTCAGTCCCAAAAGTTCAGACTGCATGCAAATCAGTGAGTTACATAATGCATATCAGAGTTCCCCAGTTCTGTGGTCCCTGTTCATTCTACTTGTTACTCAGTTACAGCCACTTTTTGTTGTTTCAAGAAAGGAACGGTCTGAATTTCTCTCAACCTGTCTTAACCAGACACACTGGCAGCATCTTGGCACATGTTTTCACTAACAGCTACCTGGAAAAAGCCTGTGAGACCTAGCAGAGAAACTGTCAAGTGTAAAGAAGTTCAGGAGAGAAGGGAATGTTACCAGCTGGAAAGAGTAATGTCTGAGTATGAACAGGTTGGTTTTTAGGTTGTCTGAAGTCAAGCGTGTTCTGTGTCTCATACTGTTCTAAAGCTTAATCTGTTGGCAGTTGCTACATTAGTCGTGCTTTTGAGCTCCGAGAAGGACGGGGTGCTGTGTGTTCTTGGTCTGTGAACTCTGGTTGTCCTGGTTTGGTAGCCCCGTGCTGCTTTAAGTGTGGCTTAGAAACCACATCTGGGCACCTGTTAAAATCCCGACCATTCCTCTGACTCGCTGAATCAGAATGTATCTTAAAAGGCATATTAAAACTTGAGAAATGCTGCCATAGAACGGTTTTCAGCTCCAGACATGGTGCAAATCCATTTGGACAGATCCTCGGGAGCATGGAGAGCTCTGCAGATGAGCAAGCAGTATCTTTACTACTCTACCCAAAAATGAGAACCACCAGCCTGCCAGGAAACCAGATCGGGAGCTCCTTCTAAGCTGTAAGTAGTATAACTTGTTAAGAAGTGCGCACTCTTCCAGGTGTTTCTTGATGAGTGAGCAGTTACCAGCACAAGGAAAAGACCCCTGAACTTGTTTTTCACTTTAAGTCATTAATGTGGGGAGTTGATTCTATACTAAAATCAGTACGGTAGATACGTCTGACTTGATACCCAAAAGGGTATGAAGTAAACCCGATCTGAGGTGGTCCAGAGGTAGGCTGAGCAGACTGCTCCTCCTGGACCCCTGCACCCCACTTGTTTTGACATGATTTCACCTAGGCACCTTCCTGCTTTTCAGCATTAGATATTAAGTGACAAGCAGGCCCCCCTGGTACTCAGCATGGATGCACCTTACATGCTCTACCTTTAATCCAGAGCTACTGTGTAGCGTTTGTACTAAGTCTTAGAGGAAGAAGCCAACTGTTGGGGGCTAAGTAACTGACCATGGTCTCAGACCAAACCCCTGTGAGCCAAGACTCACAGCTAGGTGTAAGACTTTAATTCAAATGGTTATGAATTTGATGGTACATTAGCCCAAACATCTACCAGGTCCACAGTGGTCTCAAATCATTACCCCTAAGGTCTGTAACAATTGACTTTTTACGTATTACCTGCAAAATGGGTTCATCCGTGTATGGCTTTCTTTCCTTGTAGAATTCCTATCTAGATAGCAAAGTCAATGCCTCTACAGACTAATGTGTGTGAGGCTACGTGTCCAAGATCTAAACAAGCCTTTGCAGACATGTCTGCAACAGTTTAAAGTGAGTTTAAGGTAAATGTGTTCAGTCAGCGTAATCTGATATAGCACATACCCTTACCAGTAGTTATCAGACTTGCGGTGTGACTTACCTGAACTAGGAATTATAGGCATACCAAGCACATGGTCATGGTGCCACCTTCCTGTGGCTGTTTCTCCTACAAGTTGACTTTCCTTGCTTCCCAAACCATGTTTTTAACAGTTTCATGCTTAACCTTAAATTGGGCTTTATGCTAATAAAATGTGTTAAAAGCTTTCTTTAAAGAACATGTTTGTGTGTAGAAGACCAATAAAATCCAATTTTTATTGAGTGGGGTTGTAGCCAATAAACATTCTAATTTTAAAATTCCTTAATCCAGGACTTAAAATAGTTCAAGAGAATGAGTCTAAAAGAATAAGATACAATCCTTGGTCTTCCGTAACTTACAGACTTGATTTTTTTTTTTCTAAGAGAAAGCCTTTGAAACTGGCTAATGCACAATGGTATATAATGGAACTCAGTCACATAGTTCAGCCGGGCGTGGTGGCGCACACTTGTAATCCCCGCACTAGGGAGGCGGAGACAGGAGGATCACTCAGGTTCGAAGCCAGCCTCGCTGGCTTAAGAGACCCGGTTTCCAAATAAAAATATAAAAAATAGGTCTGGGAGTGTAGCCCGGAGGTAGAAGGGTTTCCAGAAACCCCAGTACCACAAAAAAAAAAAAAAAAAACAAAAAAAACAAAAAAAAAACACGTTGTTCATAGGAAACCAAGAATCATTTGGAGCGGACTATTTTTTTTTGCACTGGGGATGGAACCTAGGGGCATTCTACCTTTGAGCCACACCTCCAACTCTATTTTCAAACAAGGTCTCGCTGAGCTGCAAAGGGCCTCACTAAGTAGCTTGAGGCTATCTGCAAGCAGTGGTCCAAGTACTGGGATTACAAATGTGCGCCAGCAGGCCTGGCCAGAGGACTTTTCAAAGGTGAAGTTAGCTTTGCTGTGAAGATTAAATAATGTGATGGACGTAAAACATTTCAAAGAGCCTTGAGACAAGTGCTGGATAAATCTTCCCATCATCCCTGTGACTCATCAATGGTGGCACAGGAAGTGCTTGTGCTAGGTGCTCAGTGGACATGGGTTGAACTTGGTGAGTTCTGAGATTTTACAAATATCTAAGTGTCAATCACTCTATGGCTATCCTCAATGCTCCCACATGGCCGTGGTTGGAAAAGCAACTCCTTTTGCAAGGTTTTTCCCCCCTCCCTATGTGATATTTTCCTTATGATTCCATGAGGATCTGCTGCCTGTCTAGCTCTCGAATCTCCCTATTCATGATGACAAAGTTCGAGCTCTCTCCATCTTTCTAGAACTGGCTGGGGCTCCTGTAATCCTGGACATGCTTCTTGTGGTTCTGGCTCATTGTAGACTTCCCCCATCCTCTTCATCTTGGCCTGAAAGGTCGAGCTTTGAACTTACGGTCTCCTGAAGGGCAGCTCTGGCCTCACTGAGAATAGGTAAGTTTCCTTCTCATAGGCGGTCTGGAGGACTTGTACAGCTGCCTCCTGCTGTCCTTCCATGACTTAGCTAGTCTCTCCTGAAGCTCTGCCTCTGGGCTTCTCCACCTGTTGTGACTACTTTCATGTTGCTGGAAAAATTAGTTTTTGTCCTTCTGGTGCGGTTGACTTCCCAGATGTGCACGGCTGGATAGTAGCGGCTGTTTTTAAGGGGGACCCAGCTACTTGTGGCTCTGGTTTGGATAGCTGATCTGGTTCTTGGGGCCTCTTTGGGGACTTAGCAGCAGCTCAGCCTGCTGTGTCTGCAGTCTATCCTCTTCTGGGGTCCCCAGAGGACCCAGAATTTGGGGCCCTGGTGCCTATTCTGCATCTACTGGCTGGACCCTGAAGTTAAAACTGGAAAGGCTGACTTCTGGACTTGATGTTTTAGACAACAGTGGAGGATATGTGGAGTCCTGCCCACAAATGTAGATACTGGCTTTGAAGGGGAGGATGGTAGTTTTAAGAGAGCTGAACAGGTGGTACAGGAGAAGAGGGAAGGTACAAGGCTCTGTATAACTTTCCACACCTTATCAGTGACTTAAAAACAAGTAACAATAGACTGACTACGGAAAACCACCCTTTCGCAGATATATCCTTGGAGATAGGATTGAGTGGCCACTCTTATTGTAAGAGTTGTTGCTGCCTGGCTTCCTATGGTAACTTCATCTCCTAAACGAAGCCATGGCAGGTGCTCCCGGAACAACCCAATGTGGCGTGGTTTGCTTGATTCTAGATACTGTTTTCTCAGGAGAAGGTTTGCATTTCAATCTCTTCCCGCACTGGTGCCGATTTGGGGTCCCCAGGTCTATCTTCCTGCTCAGCAGGACCCGAGCTGCTTTTGTAGAGTCCCAGGGGCTGCCTGTGTTGTTGAGTATCTGGAGGACAAAGATCTCATTCTGTTCTAGTTTATTTTTTATTTGGGGGATGAAAAAGTAAACATCAATGTCATCTGTAGCTTCTATTCTGCCAAGCCAGGTCTTCCAAGAAGCTATTCCAGTCCTAACAGCAATCTTTTCATTCACTTAACCTGAGTGTTGGGTACCTAAAACATGTGCCACCTAGGGTTCTACTCACTCGCATGTGAGACAAAGCAAGCCACAAACAAACCCCAAAACTTCTCACAGAATTTATGGGTTCTAATTAAACTTTCAGGAAAGGAATTTTGAACTGAAGATGACTTTGGGACATCGAAGTGATATTTTTGGCACACGTTTGAATGTCACATGTTGGAGGCTAGATCTCGAAATTTCCTGTTGCCCAGCTGTATCTTTTCAGCTAAAGAAACAGTGCAGCACCAAGCAGGGATGTGAGAACCCAGAGATGATGGTTGAGTTCTAACAAGAACTTAGCATGTGCCCCAAGTTTCACCTAAGAATTGGTGGAATGTGATGAAGGCATTATAAACAGCCTCATTCCCTGCCGTGTGACCTGGGAGGTGGATGGTAGCATCAGTTACCAAAGGGCGACATACTAGAGGGTGGTAATCTGTCTTCCCTGCTGGCTTCCCAAGACCTCTTAGGTGGATAGCGCACATGGGATAGGAAGTTGGAGAGAAGTAGAGCTATGGTTTGAGAAGGCTGTGGTCAAGGGGCACATTCTAGGGAAAGGGTCTGGAGTGGTCCATCTCCGGAAGTGGATAATGGCAGGGAGCTCTCTGCTTGGTGGGACTTATTTATTCTGAAACTTTCCTCACGTATTTGAGGAAAGGAAACTGCACCACAACTTAATGCTGTTTTTCTGCAGTGTTAAACATTCCACCAGGTGCCTAAATGAGACCCAGGGTGGGGGCTTCTACAGTGGTGACTGCAGCTGCGTGGTGAGTTTCCTTTTGTCTTATGAGGGCTGGCTGGATCCTCTGCTATAGCCCTGTTCACTGCTGCTGGGGCCAGCCTCTGTTTTGTTCAGTACTGGGGATAGAACCCAGGGGCATTCTACCCTGAGTTGTACTCCCAGCCCTACTTTGAAACAGTCTCACTGAGTTGCAAAGGGCCTCGCTTACGTAGCTGAGGCTATGCACGAACCAAACCGTGATCCTCCTGTCTCAGCCTCCCAAATGCTGGGATTACAAGCGTGTGCCACCACCCCTGGCTTCCAGCTTCATCATTTCTATAGGGACTTTAAGCAGAAGGTTCAACGAGGACACAGTCCTAACTTTCTTCGTGTCTTGTAATACATTGTAGTTCTGTTGTCCTAAGTGTATCTGAGCCTAAACTTGTCGGATCAAACTCGAAGGTTGATGTACAGATAGAAATTTTGGCAGGTGCAGTGATGTACTTGGACTATTTCTGCAGAAATGAGGAGCCATCTAAAAGCCAGTTTATAGGCCGGGCGTGGTGGCGTACGCTTGTAATCCCCGCGCTTGGGAGGCAGAGACAGGAGGATCGCGCAGGTTTGAAGCCAGCCGCGCGCGCGCGCTGGCTTAGGAGACCCTGTTTCCAAATAAAAAATGTAAAAATAGGTCTGGTAGTGTAGCCCAGAGGTAGAAGGGCTTCCAGGAACCCCAGTACCAAAAAATAAAAAAATAAAAAAAATAAAAGCCAGTTTATGCTATGACTTTTTCAAATGTTACCCCTTTCTGCACTCATCCTAACCCTACTCTGGTTCTGGGTATGGAACGTAGGGCCACTCTACCACTGAGCTACATCCCCAGCCTCAGTCTCTTTCGAGACAGGAGCTTGCTAAATTGCTAAGGCTGTCCTTGAGTCTGTGATCCTCCTGCCTCTGCCTCCCAGTTCCCTGGCATTAGACATGTGCCTCCCCACTTGGCTGGCTCTTGATAATGTGTCCATACTTGGAGTTTCTCATAAAGAAATAGTTGTCCTGGAAAACTGTCTGATGGAGATTGTCTTGCTGGGAGCTCAGTGAGTGTTTAACCTGTTCCTGTAGGTTGTGTGTGAGCTAATTGCAATCCCTTTGGGAATCAAGATTGTCCCCAAAGGAAAATGCACGTCTTAGGCTGGTGGTGGATCTGTGCTAGAGCATGCTGCGGGCCCTGGCTTTCACCCCCAGTCCTGGTAGGAAGATTAGAATTCCATGTTCTGGCAGAACCTAAACTAGAAAGAGCTTAGGATGTGTTATGAGTAGGTTCTTATATCTGATAATTTGATTTTTTTAAGGACTTTAAAAAATCCTGTACGTGTTGATTTCTGATGTTTGCCTCCATCAGTTCTCTGGGAACCACCCAGGGGTGTCCATTCTATCAGCAGAATTAGAAGCTGGATTATCAAGTAGACTCAAGCCCCTCCCTCAAATCATCACATGCTTGTGCTTTTAACAAAGGGGATATCTTGCTACAAATGCTATAATCTCTAGGATTACTGTCTGCGCGATTAAGTTTTTTCACAAAATTAACATGAGCAATATCACCAACGAAACTAAATTTCTAAAACGTAAACTTTTAGTCTGTGGAGCCTGGTGAGATGTTGGAGACTATAATCTATTTTAAACACTTGTAGCAAGACATCTGTTAAGATGCAAATGTGAGTTCTATCTTCAATGGGTCAAGTCAGTGCAGGTCTTGAAGAACACTGGATAGTCTTCCTATGTGTGCTGAATTTTTAGAAGCACTGAATCCTAGTCTCTGGGTCTCTAGGCCTTTGATTACTTGCTACATGGGAAGTACGGGTAGTGACTCAATTGCGGCTGTACTGGTATCACCTGCAGAGATCCAGAAACTCCCAGGCTGCACCCCAGACCAGCCACATCAAGAAAACTCAAAGTGGGTGCCAGATAATCAGGAACTCAAACTTCTTGCTCGATTCCGACATGTGGCAAAGGTTAAACTGTCTGACTCAGAAAGCATGATTGGGCTGAGTGGCTAATTTTGCCAGAAACAGGGTAAATGGCCTCCACTCTTCGGCTCCCAGGTCTGGGTCCCTTTCATGTAGTTAGCAACTGCTGCAGGTCCCTGAGCAATAACACCAAAGAAAACTGAATTTCTAAAACGGTGTAAGCAGTTCTTCTGTGGAACGCCTTTTCCGGATAGTGAGACGTTGACTACATTCTATTACCCTAAGGTAATCTATTATCTATTGCCCTAAGGCCCAGGTCCTTCGACAGGTTTATGGCTGAAGGTTGTGTTGGTAAGCCATCAGCATGCCCGTGACATCTGTTCTCTGGCCTTGGGTCCTGCTCTCAGCATCTCCGTTCTGTGGGAGGGTTTGTGGGTAGTCGGGAGAACCACACAGTAAGTCAAAGCAGACCAAGAAGTGTTGACCATTCTTCAAGTTCTTGTGAGTTTTTAAGCCGATCAGTCAGTTCCAGCTCCCACAGTGCAGATTCCGTCACTCTGCTTTTCGTATTGCGAGCTCTCAGCTTGGTGTCTGGAGCTACTTAGCAGTGACCTTCGGTGCGTTGAAAAAAACATTGCTTTGTTGCTGCACTGCGTGAGCCTTCTTAAGATATAAACATGGATCAGCATATTATAAATGAAAGCATTTCAGTGTCAGGCTGTGTTTTTCTTTCCTTGTGAGCATCAAACACGGTCTCCTTTCCACATGGTCTGATAGGAACTCTTTGCTGAGTCTCCTCCCATCCCATCTGTAAGCAGCAACTCCTTATGCAGTCCTCTCTCCTAATAACTGAGAGCTTCTCAACCCCCGACCCAGCAAACACAGGCTTTTTTGGGGCTTGAGTTAACTCCATGAAACGTGACACAATCTTTCTGCGGTTTGACCTGATAGTTCTGGCACAAGGTCAGTGCTGACCATATGTCCTTAAACCAGCTAGCCCCCACGTCTGTGTGTACATAATGCAGTTGTATGTGTGTAATTGCATTTTCTGAGTGAGACCATGGTTATGCTAGTAAACCATAGAAATGGCTATGAATCGAGAAATGCAATTGCAACTCGTATATGAAGGTGCCCAAGTGTTGCTGAATGAGGGATTTCTTTGAACCTGAGACTGGCAGAACATGCAATGGTTCCTAACAACTCTAGTTCTTGATTTGAGTTGGACGGTGTACGCAGTACGACAGAGGCCATCACAGGAATGGATGCTTCAAGTGAAGGCATGAAGGGGTCCAAGTGGATGCCTGACAATCTGCCCTTCATCTCTGCCAACCTTACAGCTCTGTAAACTTTTCTTGGAGAGCCCCAGCATTTGGGAAGCATGCTTTTAGATCTTAGAACATGTAAGCTGTGATTGGAGACTACACTGAGATCAGCAGGAAGGTGTGCCTAGCCCGGGACCTCAGAAGGTTGAGCTGTCATTCTGGTACCTTGGAGCAGGAGGGCTTGGGAGATCTTGGCACCCCTGGGGCTGTTTCTGGACAGTAAGGGGTGAGGCAGGGGTTCACGTGTGCTAATCCTGTGGTGCAACTCTACACCATGGGCTCTGTTGACATGAGGCTGTACCTCCCTCATCTCTTTACTGAATCCTTCTCACTAAATTTTCCACTGTCTGGCCTTTAAAACAGGACCTATAGGTCTTGGGGACACATCTGTTTGCTTGTACATGGCTTGGCTTGCTCTTGTGCGATTCTCGGCCCCTGGGAATGTACACATGGGCATGCCTTTGAGGTACTGTCTGCTTTCTTGATGGTCTGGCCACAGAGCATTAGCACCCTGTGCCTTGGAGACATGAAGGCTTCCTCCACACTTCTGAGGACTTAAATCCAGACACTTGGATCCCCAAGGAAACTACCTTTATTATGGGAGAAAGCACTGTTATTCATGGAGATCATACAAAGGGGACATCACATTCTACCATCCTGGGTGATCTCACCAACTAAGAATGGAGATGGTTGGGTTTGGAAATGGGGTGACAAAGGGATTAACTATATGAACACAAAAAGCCATTGAAGGTCTCCACTTTGTAGTTATCTACAGATTATGGAACACAAGAGGGGAAATGCACTAGAAATTTGTCCTAAAACGTAGTGATATTTGCTCTTCCGTGTTTTACAGCATGATGGTGTATGACTTTGCACCGAGGCTGCTCTGTCGTCCCAGCCCTCCAGGATGACAAGGGGTCCCAGGATGTCTTCCTGATCTCTCCTATGCATATACTAAGATGCTTTCAGTCATGAGAAGTAGGTTTAGTCTGTGGTTGATTCTTTGGCTTAGTACTTGGGTACTTGTTACATAAAGTGCGAACATTTTATATTATTCCTATTATAGCGTGGTAGAGAGGCATCTGTTCATCAGGAAGCTTTTTATAAGGGAATAAATAAGCAGATACCTAGACCTCGCCCCCAATGTGTTGGTATATTAAGGTTTTTTATTCTATTTGGAACTGGGGATGGAACCCAGGGGCATTCTCTGAACTACACTCCCAGCCCTATCTTTTTAAATTTTGAAACAGGGTCTCAGTTGCACAAAGGACCTCACTAATTGAGGCTGTCCGCGAAACATCTTTGTCTCAGCCTCCCAAATGCAGGAATTACCTTCGTGGTGTGTCACCATGCCTGGCTCATGTTAAGCTTTAGGTGTAAGGTACTAGTTTCAGCTGGGCATGGTGGTACATACCTGTAATCCTAGAGCTCGAGAGGCTGAGACAGGATCATAGGTTTGAGTCCAGCCTCTGACTCAGGCGCCTCAGCAACTTAGTGAGATCCTGCTTAAAACAAAAGTAAAATGGGTCTGGGGGTGTAGGTTGGAGGTAGAAAGCTTCTGGGTTCAACCCCCAGTACCACCCCCCAATTAATTTCAAGTAGTTGGCTGTGTATCTATGGACTCATTGTGCACACAGGAAGGAAATAAGAAAAATGCCTCCATACCAAATATGTAGTTTGTCATTTCCTAAACACTGTATGACATCTATTTGCATAGTATTTACATTGCACTAGGTATTTTCAGTAATCTACAGATCTAGTGTCTGATGTGCATAGGTTATATTCAAATACTATACCATTTTATACAAAGAACTTGAGCATCTGAATTTTGGTACTCGGGGGTCCTAGAACTGATTCCTCAAGGATGCCAAATCTTACTGTACACCAATGTTAGCAAAATGAGAAGATCGAGTGTCACCAGACAGTGCTTTGGTCTGATTTGAGATGTGGCTTCAGTGTCCTGCCCCTTAGCCTCAGCTGCAGAACTGGTGGGGGAGGCTCCTCAAATCCTCGGTTCTCTGAGCCTCAGATGAGGGATGGTGGGGCTTTGGAGCTCCCCAGTCTGGCGTCTGAGCTGCTGCTTCACAGAGCACAGCGGACGGAAGCGGGCTTAGTTTACAACCCAGGGGATTTGCTGGACATCAGGGCGAACATCTTGGCTGTGAAGATACTGTGGGAGACTCTGGCCGACTTATCTCTAATCAGCTTTAAAGCAGGATGTGAGCCCTGGGCTGTCAACTGGATCTCCCGAATGCCTTTGATAGCTTCAGGTTATTTAAGAGGACGAAAAGCCTGGTTACTTCCCAGGTGCGTGCACTGGATAGCAGACTCTCCTCCGCCGGCCATTGCTGTGAGCACTGGAATGGAGGGACCCTTTCTTCCCACCGAGCAGAACCGGGGGAAGGGAAGGGTAAAGTATTGCTTCCTCACTTGGGCATGAGCTGTTGTCTTGGGGCATCCTCTCCCCTTCCTAAAAAAGGAGAAAGTAAGTTTCATTTGGCAAGACTTTTTGCCTCGTCTCGAAGATGCCCTTCATGTTTTTTTATCCTAACATAATAGGCTTGAAACTTGACTAAAATTTTTATCACAAACTTAACATTTCAACACATGCAAATCCTTCTGAGTGTATTTATCTTATGGAACAAGGATAATCAGCTTCTGGGGCTCTAAGGACCTTCGTAAAGACTTGGTGTGAGCATTTCTCCCGGGTTGGGGGGCCCGTTGTGGCATTTGCCTGGTTGCAGGCTCCATATTTGGCTCTGTTTAAAGACACTGAAGGAGATGGTGTAGAAAGTTAGCTACACAACTTAGTTCTGTGTATTTAATACAAACCCCCTGCCCCAGCCAAACTGCGAAGAATGAGGCTGCCCTTATAAGTATCAGGATGGTTTTTGTTTTGTCTCCCTTACCCCCTCCTTTTTAGTACTAGGGATTGAACCCAAGGACGTTCTGTCTCTGAGCTACATCCCCAGCCCTATTCATCTATTTTTATGCTACTGGGGATGGAACCCAGGGGCATTCTACCTCCAAGCTACACCCCCAACCCTAATTCTTTATTTTGAAACATGGTTTCACTAAGTTGCGGAGGGCCTCACTAAGTAGCTGAGGTTGGCGTCGAACCTGTGATCTTGTGTCAGTCTCCCAAAAGGTGGGATTACAAGTCTGTGCCACCATGCTCAGCTACCCAGCCATATCTTAAATTCTTTTGTGTAGTACTGGGGATTGAACCCAGGGACATTCTACTTACAAGCTACACCCCCCTCCCCAGCCCCATTTATTTTGAGACAGGGTCTTGCTAGGTTGAGTCTCTAAAATGCTGAAGCTGGTTTTGAACCAGGATCTCACTAAATTGCTGAGGCTGGCCTTGAATCTGCTATCCTGTCTCAGCCTTCCAAGTACCATGATTACAGATGTGGGCCACCGTGCCTGACTTTTTATTTTGGCATTCTTTTCCACACATAGGCAGCATGGGTTTAACCAAAAGGTTACCTGCTTGAGTTTCCCATTAAATCAACAAGGCACTCCTTGGTGGGCCTGCTCTTTTCGGTTGAACTTCCTTTCCCTTGTGACTTACCCTTTCTGGTCTGCTTGTGAACCTCTGCACCTTTGGGAAGTGTTTTCACTAGTTGGGTTGGAATCTGATGGATAATGAATTTGTTGCAACTTTTGATGCCCCTCCTCAATTTATCTGCATCAAACTTAACATTGACCCCCTGAAGTTAACTTTTTGTATTTCCTCTAAAAATGTAGATTTTTTTTGAGAACTTCAAATATTCCAAAGAACAACACAACAATGTTGCATGTGTTCACCAAGATTCAGTAATCAAGATTTGACTACATTAGCTCTATCAGTTCCTTTAATCTTTTGCTAAAGTATTCTAAAGTCCAAGGCATGTCCTCTTTCAGTCTACATCTCTAAAAATGTAGAGTTCATACATTACCGAATTATCAGCATACTCGGACTCCCCCCCCCAAAATGATTATGAACTATGAACATTACTTCTAAAAACTTTCCTAGATAGCCATGGTGCATGCTTGCAATCCCAGTATTTGGGAGGCTGAGACAGGAGGATCTGGGTTTGCAGCCAACCTCAGCTACATAAGCCCTTTGCTACTCACTTTCTCAAAATAAAAAATAGGGCTGGGTTATATGTAGCTCAGAGTTAGAATACCCTTGGGTTTCATCCATGTACCAAAAAAAATTTTTTTCCCAGATAAAGGTTTTGAGAAGTTCTTAAGTTACGGATGAATGGTATTTTTTAATCACAAATGAAAAACTTTGTTTTAATGTGCTTAATTGTGAGCAAGTTTCTAGAATGAACATACTGTTGTATTCCTCTGAATGCTGCGCTGTAGCACTGTTGACGTAGAGCGGGTCTCTGGCGGATGGCTAATGGCTGTGTGTGGGGGGGATGGGTTAGGCATATTTTCTCAAGGCAGTTCTAATTGACCCCAAGGGTTATCATTGTGGACAGGATGTATTAAGAAAATGAAGCTTGTAAAGCTAATGTTTTATTCACATTTCTTGTACTTTTAAACCCAATCTAATTTTGGTAGCAAAATTGGATTCAATGGCAATTAGCTCCTATAATATGAAAAAACAAATATTCTGTAGTATAAAGGTGTCCATAATTAGTCTTTTGGGAGGAGTACTGGGGATTGAATGCAGGGACACTCAAACTCTGAGCTATACTTGAGCCTTATCTAATTCATTTTAAAACATAGGGTCTTGCTAGGTTGCTGAGAAGCCTAAATTGCTGAGGCTGGTCTTGAACTTATGATCATCCTGTCTTATCCTTCTAAGTACTGGGATTACAGGCATGTGCTACCATGCCCAGCTTAATATTCTGATACCCATTTTCATAAGCCAAGCCTTTGATGTTTTACATACTTGAAATCAAATCCATGATTTATGCTGCAGTCTTAATGTTTTTAGCTTTAGTTTGTTTTTTTAATAATAGGGATCAAATCTTTAAGCTACACTTCCAGCCCTTTTTGCTTATTTTGAAACAGGGTCTTGCTAAGGCTGGCCTCAAACCTGTGATCCTTCTCTCAGCCTCCCAAGTACTGGGATTAGTCATGTATTGTGCCTGCTCAGCTTAAGCTTTAAACATTCAAATTGGAGATTAAAGCTTAAAATCCCACAGCTCTAAGATGTAGGTCCTTCAGTCCCTCCTGGATTTTTATAACATGGCAACTGTTTAAGTTTCTTCATGGCTTTTTTCTTCATACTAAGACACTTTTTTTTGGTGGGGATTGAACCCCCAGGAGTATTCTACATCTGAGCTGTATCCTCTATTTTTATTTGGAAACAGGGTCTTGCTAGATTTGGGTCTAATTACTTTGAGATTGTCATCAAGCCGGGCGTGGTGGCGCACGCTTGTAATCCCCACACTTGGGAGGCAGAGACAGGAGGATCACACAGGTTCGAAGCCAGCCACGTGCACTGGCTTAGGAGACCCTGTTTCCAAATAAAAATGTAAAAATTGGTTTGGGAGTGTAGCCCGGAGGTAGAAGGGCTTCCAGGAACCCCAGTACCACCAAAAAAAAAAAAAAAAAAAAAAAATTGTCATCAAATCCACCATCTCATCCCAGCCTCCCAAGAACTGGGATTACAAGCATCTGCCACTGTGCCTGGCTTAAAAACTTGCTTTCTATTTTAACTTTAGTTTTTGACATCTCTTGACATCCCACGGAGAAGACTCTGGCCGTCACCAACCACCAATACATGCATGTTTTCTACATTTGCATACTGTGTTCTACATTAGGATAACTCCATGTCCAGGGCTTAGCTCACTACGCTGGAATGCTTTGAATTGAAGCCCCCGCAGTATGTGACTATTGCTTTTCCTTTTAAAGAATTTCTTCCTTTTTGCTTCTTTTAAAGTTTTTAAACATACGTAAACAGAAACCGATCTCCACTTAGCATTTCATCTCAATATTTTATCTCTATTTTAAAATTCCATGTTCTAACTTCTCAGCAGTGCTGAGGATCTGAAGCGCCTGGCCTCAGGCATAGCAGGCCAACACTGTCACTGAGCTCACCCCCAGTCTTCCACCTTGGAGAGCTTCCTCTGACTCTGAGGCCTGCACCAACCCAGTTGATTTCTTGCTCAGGAGCAGTGGCTTGGGATTTCTCTTTGCTGTTGTCTTAAAGAATCTCTGCTTTTGGATTCTGGCCTTTCTGAATCTTCCATTTCTCTCCTTTCCTGTTGTGTTGGAGAGTGGCGTTCAGAACTTTACTGAGGTGAGGATCTTGGAGAGGTGGGCATACTAAGCTGCAGCAATCCCTGCATACTCACCTCCTTGGCTTCTGCTTGGGTGTCAAGGGACGTTCCACATATAAAGTTCCAAGCAATGTCTTCTCCCCGCACAGCACACATATTGCTTGTAGTCCTAATACGTGGTTAGTTGCTCAAGATGCATCTCTAGAAACAATTTTGGATCACTCTATTTCACATGCTCTTTGCAGCCAATCTTTCACCGCATATATCCAGTTTGGGTCTGTCTCTCCACCTGGTGTAGGCACACCATCTTTGGGGTATTCCCAAGATGTTCTTTGCTTCCTGACTTTTTTACAGTCTGTTCCCATGTTAGCAGAAGGTGGTATCTTGAACCTTAAAACAGATGATGTTGTATCTGACCCAGACTTAAAAGCCTCCTATGGCTTTTCATTGCACTCAGATAACTTCCTTGGCCTGCGAGGTCCTGGGCCATGTGGCTTCCATGCTCTCTCCATTCTCTCAAGCGGCCCTTCCCTAGTGTAGCTCGGTCTCTTTTTAAACTCTATTTCAAGTTCTGTTTCCTCTGCCTAGATAAATGATCTTTGCCACTTAATAAATACCCTCATCCCTGCTCTTAATCATTGGGGTATCACATTCTCCATGAGTTATCCACTAAACTCCCGCCAGAAGTCCATCCTCTATCCCCTATATATTTTGTTTTTTAGTCCTCATTCAGGTCCTTTATCTTCTGTGCTTGAATTTTGTAACTTAATTTTTTCCTGACTCTGTCGGGATAGAAGCCATGTCTGTCTGGTTTTTGCCTCCATGGTGCCCAGCACAGTGCTTGGTCTTACAGGGATATTTGTGAAAGAGTAAATGAATGAATGCGTTAGCTATATTACTAAGATTGGCCTCCGAAACAAAGCTGTGCATCTTATTTGTCTTCTGTGATACTGAGGATTGAATCCAGGGGCATCCTACCTCCAAACTACACCCCTAGCCCTTTTTTTTAAATTTTGGAATCTCACTAGGTTGTGTCTTAATAGTTGGCTGAGGCTCTTCTTGAGCCTGGAGCCTCTTGTCTCAGCCTCCCAAGTATTGGGATTATAGGCACGCGCTACCATGCCCACCTTACTCATGGATTTAAATTTACACTTGGGTTTATTCCAGAGATAAGACTTAATATATGCATTAATTATGGGGAAAGGAATAAGGAAAGACAAGTCAGAACAATTAAAAGTCGAGCCAGGCAGGACTGAGGTTAAGACCACAAAGAGCCATGGGGCTTGCTCTGGGTGAGATTCCCAGCATGGAGTGAGAAAAGATGAGTTACACAAACCCATACAGTAATGACAGAGCAATGCCCTTGAGAGCGACAAATGTTCATTTTGAGACCAAAGAGAAACTTGGTTTTTGTAGAGAAACACATGCAATGTGAAGTCCATCCCATGATAGACATGGGAAACGTCACAGGAACCACGCTATAGAAGGCTGCTGCCCTGCCGGATGTGGTTTGGTTAAGGCTGGTGCATGGAATGTGCCATCCAAGCTGTGTGCTGTGTGATAATCGCGGCTGTTGATGGCACTGTCGGCTTTAATTTACTGGCTTGCACCGGGACAGACCAGGCGCACTGATTGGCTTTTGTAATTTTACTTCATCTGAACCAAACACTACTGACTCCTAACCACTGCTGTATATCTTTATTTTCTTTTGCTGAGCACCTCAGAAACCTCTAAATTCTCTTTCAGGGTTTGCCTGATGAGTCCTTTAAGCTCATCCCCAGGTGTGATGTAGGCTTCTAACCACATCTGGGTAAGGGTGAATTTCTAAACAGTACTTTAAGACTGCTTAAACCTTCTTTACCCCTTTTTATGACGATTATTTAATTCTGGATGGACTTTCTCTGCCTCATGTGGTGTTTTTTGTTTAGCTTAATGTTGTGGGTGGGACTTCAATACAGCAATGTGTGTTCACAATTACTAGGACTTCTACAGAGAATGAATTTAAGTTTTCTTTAGCTTTGCAAGATGTGTCTATGTAGGAGCTGTCCACTTAAAGCTGCTTCAAGCAAAACTGGGTTACAAAATCGAGAGGGTTCAGTAGTCCCCTGTACATGTACAGTTCAGGGGAAATTGCTATAGGTTAGTTATTGCTTGGTATCCATATTTGAAGGCCCAGTCACCGAGCATGTAGCCTTTGACAATTCTGTATATCTGCTGTAGCAAAACTGACATAGCAGTATGCTATTGTTAAATACAACACAGAAATTTCTCCTGCAGAAGAGGGTTTCATGCGACCAACGGGATGAAGGAACACTCTGAGCTCAGTATTGACAAGGTTTTGTCACCGGGCACTAATAGAACTAGGACAAAAGGTTTATGGTGATTCTTGGTTGGGGTAGTTGATTACAATGGGCTTTGGTTCTTGCCCTCAATATTTCTTATAATCCAAGCTAAAATTTATTTTAACTTTGGAGGATTTTATTAACCATCCTGTTTCTATTTCGTGCTTTATGAAAAACCATGGGTGAAAAAGATAAGACAGCATGCAGGAAAGTGCAAATGACGGTCTTGGAGACAAAATGAAAACCCTTTTGAGTAGAACCTGGATATGATTAAATGCTGGGTTTGCCTAGGGGAGTTTAGGTTTTATGGCTTTTAGCTATTGTTACTTATTAAATTTCTGCAGAAAATAACTTTATCTGCAACTTTATATCATAAACCCCCTTTTCCTATGAGAGCAGTTATTTTATAACAGTTGTTGATTACACAAGATTTTGTAGAAATGCAAATATTGCATAATAGAAGAGATTGTGCTTGTTTTCCTGGGACGTGCCAAGTAAGCATGTAAAAAAATGTATGTTGAAAAATGTTACTGGCTCTTACAAAGTTATTAGTATATATTGAACACTTGCTACATGCCAGGCCCAGTTAAGTGTCATATTACTTTCTTAACCTATGTAAATATTAAACTATTTCATGTGTCACACTGGGGATTGAACCCAGTACCTCCAAGCTACATCCCCAGCCCTGCTTTTTTTTTTTTTTTTTTGTGTGTGTGTGTGTGTGTGTGGTACTTGGGTTTCTGGAAGCCCTTCTACCTCCAGGCTACACTCCCAGACCTATTTTATATTTTTATTTGGAAACGGGGTCTCTTAAGCCAGCGTGGCTGGCTTCGAACCAGAACCAGCGTGATCCTCCTGTCTCTGCCTCCCAAGCGCAGGGATTACAAGTGTGCACCATCACGCCCGACGCCCCCCCCCCTTTTTTTTTAAATGGGGTCTTGCTAGGTTGCTGACCTTGGCCTCAAACCTTGATCCTCCTAGCTCAGCCTCCCAAGTACTAAGATTAAAAATGTGTCCCACACCTGGCTTCAAGTATTAAAGCTATATTTCTAATTCTCACTTTATACATGAGATGATCAAGACTGACTTACTAAGCACCTTGCTCAGTCCCATGGCTTCTAAGTGGAGAAGCTAGGTTGGGGCTGTTTCCAGCTAAAGGGACCAGTATGAGGTCGTGCACATGGCTTGGGCGTTGATGCTGTCTGCCACTTGGAGCGCCTCTGCTCTCCTTCAGTGGACCTCTCCCCACCTGATGCCTCGGTGTTCATTAGTCCAGGCTGGGCTTCCTGAAATGGTGCTGTAAGTGACCCAAGAGCCCAAGCTGGAAGCAACCAGAAGTAGGAATTTTGCAGGCTTAACGTTATTGAAGATCAGGGTGCTAGTCAGCTTTACATTGCTGTGACAGATTGCTTGAGAAAAGCAACTTTGAGGAGAAAAGGCTTATTTTGGCTTATGATTTCAGAGGCTTTGGTCTATCAGCTGGCTTCACTATTTCTGGGTCAGTGGTGAGAACGTCACAGAAGTGTGTATGGTAGAGCAAAGCTGCTCACTTAGTGGTGGCCCGAAAGTAGAGACAGGGAAAGGGCTAGGGACAGGATGGCTCCTTCCTGGGCATGGCCCCAGTGACTTGCTTCCTCCAGCTAAGCCCCACTTCCTGAGGACCAAACCCTTCAGATCCCAACTGTAATGATCAGAGTAGCCTTGGTCACTTTGCTGCTCAAGGCAAGCCACAAGGCCAGATCTGAGGGAGGTGGCCTGAGCCATCAACGACTGTGAATGCAGATACACATTCACTGAACGTCTTCCCTGTTGGTTGTGCACTCCACCTCCGTGGTCTATATTCCTTGTAACACTTTTTTGCTCTTATCTTTTATTCTCATTCTCTGTCCTACCTCTCTAGCCTTTTTCTAGATTTTTGTTTCAAAACAGGGTCTCACTAGGTTTGAGAGTAAGTTGGTGAGGCTGGTCTTGAACCCATGATCCTCCTGTCTCAGCCTCCCAAGTACGAGGATTATAGTCAGCGCCAGCCTATCTGGGCTCTGGTATTCTTTTACTTTTTTATCTAATAGCTGAGCACCTCTGATCTCCAGTTGTAATCAGATGGTCCCTACATGAATCTACTTAGAGTTCCTTCTGAAGACAGTCAATACCAGTGGTGGATGCTCTTTCTTGTGTCCTTCCAAATACTGTACAGGCTTTGCCTGCCTCTTGGCGAGTTCCTCTCAAAACCAGCATCCTGCCAACCTCATGATTGCCGACGGGGTTGGTATTTTCTTTGCTCTTTGAACCTGCCCTCTTGGGCATGTGCCGCCCCTGCCCTGCCTGCCTGCCTGCTCTTCCTCCATCCGAGCTAACAAGCAGAAAGCCTTTGAGCCTGCCCGTTCCCTTTCCTCGCCACTCATGTCCAGGCTTGTCAGCTCATCCCTCTCCTGACACAGCTGTCGAAAGTGACCACCCTCCCTGCCTTATCTCTTCCTGTATTTTTGTCCCTCCCACAGCTGCTGGTCATTGGAAATGCCATTAAGGAAACCTGCATTCCATCTCCCTCCTCCCGCCAGCTCCTCCTCCTTGCCGGGTACTTGAACTGCTCAGCTAGTGTTCAGGACCAGTCAGCAGTTCTGGGCCTGCCTGCCTCCCTCAGACTTGATGGTATTTAAATGAGACGTCTCCCTAAGATCATTAAAGTGCATCACTCAGCTACCCTGCAGAGCTCTGCTTGAGGCCAAATGTTAACACAGCTTAAAATGTCAGTCTTGAGATCTTATTCTGATATATTTTTTTGGTATTGGGGATGGAACCCAGGGGCATTCTACCTCTGAGCTACACCCCCAGCCATATATTTTTATTCTTTATTTTGAAACAGGATTTCACTGAGTTGTAAAGGGCCTAAGTAGTTGAGGCTGGCCATGAATGGCAGTCCTCCTGTCTCAGCTTCTCAAATGCTGGGATTACAAGTGTATGCCACCATACCCAGCTTATTTTGACATATTTAAAAAAATACTTTGGATGCCGTGATATACAGCTGCAATGTCAGTACTTGGAAGGCTGAGGCAAGAGGATTGCACATTCAGCAACTCAGGCCCTGCTTTCTCTCCTCCTTTGGCTCATTCCCTCCTTCTGTTTCCATTTCCTTCCCTTTCCTTTTTCTCTTGGATTGACCCGAGGGGCATTCTATCTTTGATCGACACCCCCAGCCCTACATTCTTTCATTTAGAAACAGGGTTTTACTAAGTTGCTGAAGTTGACTTTGAACTTGGAATCCTTATGTCTCAGCCCCCCAGATTCTGGGATTACAGGTGTGCACCACCATGCCCGGCTGCAAGACCCTGTTTCACAATAAGAGGGCTGAGGGTATAGCTTAGAGATAGAATGTCCCTCCCAGGTTCAATCTTTAATGCAAAAGTCTGTACAGTGGAGTAACAGGATTGAAAATCGTACAGGAAGACTGACGTGGAGTGATGGAATGCTTGGTAGCATGTAGAACTTGCTAAGACAAGTGGGTGGCCCAGCTTTCAAATAGTGTTCCTTTGGAGGTGTTGATGTCTAATGAGGGTCATCCCATTACAAGGCACACGTACAGGACTTAGAAGAACTGTAATTGTAAAGGACTGATAACGCTCAAGCCTTAAGATCCTCCTGTCTGTCCTGACCCCATGCTGACTGACACTTGCCTCTCCAGCTGTGACAGCTTCCTCCAGTCACTAAAGGAAACCCCGTGGTGCCCAGTCGTTTCCCCTAACATAGTGCACACCTTTGTAAAGAGCTCCGCCACAAAATTCTCCTGGGCCCCAGTGGAATGCATCTATTTCTAATTCTTCTGCAATGAGTACTTATCGCTTACAAAGTGGTTGTAGCTTTGTGGGAAGCTGATTGGTCATAGCAAATTGACAGGGCCATTTCCACAGCCCTGCAGGACGCCTCCCCGAACTGTCAGTCCCACCTCATGCCCGGCTGTGTCCTCATGCCAGGATGTCACTTGCTCCTGGTTTTAACAAAGATGGAACCCTGGGTAGCCATTGAAGTGCTGCTTTTGCTGTTCCTAGAGGCCAGTCCCTCAAGATTCATCTGGATCATTCACTCCTTATCCCTTGGTATCACCCCCAGGGTATCCGTGACAGTTGTCTAGCACGGGATGCATCCTGCACGTGTTGAACAGATGGATGAACTCGGCGCCCGCAGTGATCTGTGAAAGCCAAGTTCCTGAGCTGTAATAGCCTTAAGACAGACAGATGCTCACAAACACTTGTGCTCAGACTCCTGGGGAAGTGATAGGCTTTTGGGTGGAAAACACTGAACCAGGAAGAGTGTGGCCCAGGGTGTATACACATCGTCTCGGATCTATAAACATTGCTGCTCTTAAACTTAATACTTCCTGACACTGGAGGCTGGCTTTTATTTTGCCTCTGGAAAGAACGCTTCAGGCCTGCACACAGTGAAGCGGTACCCAAATGTCTCTGAGCACTGAGATGTTGCAGTTAGAGCTGTAAAACATGGGCTTAGATAAATCAGTGACTAAAATGTGGATTGCCTGCTTTTTGAATTCTTTAGATTGTTCCATATGGTAAACTCAATTATTATCCAACATTTCAAGTGGGTAAAGAGTTGCTTTGAAATTCTTTCTGCCATCTTCGGATACCTGGGTTGGCGTTTTGGGTTGCTGTTAGCCACTGGGGGCCTTTAATGTGGATTAGCAGAAGCTCACACCATTTCTGTATCATAACCACTAAACTTGGGCTTAAAATGCTAAGAACATTTTTGTGTCACTTAAGAGTGCACTTATTAGCTGGGAACAGATTGCCTGTGTCCTTAGAAGGCTGACTCTACCCCACCTGCTTCTCACCAATCTTCCACTTGGCTTTGCCTTAGCGTACTTCTCCACTTGGTCTTCTCAGATTATCCAATAGGTCAATAGTTCTTAAAATGAGGTTCTTAACCATGGCAGCTTTGTCTAAAGGGCAGAGTTTACGTGGAGGGCCAGAGGGTTTGTGTGGATGCAATGTTTGTGTAGTGCCTCCGTTCTTCCTGCTTGGGGCTGGATGCTATGGGAAGCCTAGGTGGGTGGGGGTTGATGCTCCGGGTTCTCCAGTGGGTCTCAGCTTTGTGCCTCTAAATCCAGTTATATCTTCTGTTCCAACTGACTTTATCCCAGTTGCCAACTACAGTGTCTTCTCCCTTCTATGAAGCTCCAGTCCTTTCCTGCACGTCTCTCTGGGGCCCCCTCGGTGTGGTCTATGGGTGCGTCTCCCTCCTCTCAATATGTTGAAACAGCCTTCAAGGTGATGTCAGCAAGAAGTGGGGCTTTGGAGATGATCAGCAATCTGCCCTTGATGGGATAAGTGTCCGAAAGGGACTCTAGAACTGGGCGTGGTGGTGCACACTTGAAATCTTGGCATTCGGGAGGCTGAGACAGGATTACACAGTTCGTGGACAGCCTCAGCTACTTAAGTGCCTTGCAACTCAGACCCTGTTTCAAAATAAAGAATAAAACAGGGCTGGAGGTATAGCTCAGAGGTAGAATGCCCCTAGGTTCCATCCCAGTCCCGCAAAAAGACGAGATCTGGCTTACCCCTTTTTAAGAGGACTTGAAAAGGAGTCTGGAGTCTGGAGTCTGAAATCTGAGGGTCCCTCCCCAGAACCTGCCATACTGGCACCCCGATGGCAGATGTCTGGCCTGCAGATGGGAGGTGCAAGTTCTCATAAGCCGCCTAAATGATATTTGCACACAGCCCTGCAGACTCCATGAATGGTGTACCCAAAGTGGACCTCATTTCTCCTGCTCCCTCCCTCCTTGGGTCTCCTGGGTTAGTGGCCTCACATCCAAGTTCTGACTACCCACACTGTAGTTCTGGGAGTCATTTCTTCCCTGCCTTTTACTCTGTGTTCATGCAGTCGGTAACCAAGTCCATATGAGGGTCGTGTGAATCAGACCTTAATTCTTGCCACAAGTCATACCCTCGGGTCTCAGCCCTGGACTATCATCCTCTCCCTTCTCCCAGGTTGCTGGCTGTTGACTTCCTAAGGCAGCCCACCTGTACATAGCCGGCTGTGTTCTTTAGAGTCAACCTCTTACCTTGGCTGCCCCTCTGACCTTGATCCACAACTCCATCTTTTTATCCTTTGTCAAGTCCCAGCTTCACAGAACTCTGCGCCATCGAGAAACTTGTAATCCAAATCGGAGTGCTCTTAAACAATGGACCCTATTAATACTTCCATGGATTCAGCGGGCAAACGTCGGTACTGGCCCAGGTAAAGCAGGATATAGGTTCATTCCATGTTTCCTCTTCCTGTGAACTCAGCAAATCCCCCACCTCATCTTTGAATCTAACCCAGAGGTTACTTTCTATGTATCTCATCACCAAAGAACTTAATTTCCGCCTCAGTGGCTGTTATTATTCTGGTATGCTTTCAATAAAGTATGTGCATGATCTACCTCTCTACGTGTCTTGCTCTTGCAATTACTCTTGTGACATAAGAACAATGTCTTTCTTTGTATCCCTGTTCCCAAGCCTTGTGCCTGGCACATGGGAAATGGTCTGTAAATCTTTAAAGCCATTTCATTTAGCTTTTAAAACTAAGCGTACTGAACTTGGAGTTGTTCAGGAATTCTGCTCTTCTATACCCTTCGTGGTAGAACTCGATTTGCACAGCCTTAGAATAAGTCCCCTTCTTAAAAATTTTTCATAATATCAGATTTCATTGTCAAATTTACATACATGCATGTGCCACATATTTGGATGCTTTCATACCTCCATCTAAAACACTGAGCAATATTCTGAGCCTGTTTTATTTTTATATTGAGACAGAATCTTGCTAAGTTGCCCAGGCTGGCCTCAAACATGTGCTCCTGTTTCAGCCTCCCAAGTGGCTGGGATCAGACATGCACCACACCACTGTGCTGGCCCACCGCAGTACTTCAGTATGGTACTGTAGGAATTTCTCTAGACTTTCCTGGGGGTGTTTTTAGGTCTCTGGCTGCTTGCACTCTTTCTGTCCACCTGCAGACTCCTAACCAGGGCTTTGGGGCTGGAATTAATGTCCTGTTCAACAGTTCCAGTTGTTCCCGTTCATATATTTCTCTGACTTGATGCTATTCTCACACTAGTGGTTGTACATGTGGGGAATTGTGTAATTTTTTCAAGTGTAATTTTTCTTGATATTGGAGATGGAACAGTGGCATCAATCTACCTTTGAGTGAAGCCCTCAGTCCTTATTTTGAAACAGGGTCTCACTGTGTTGCTGAGGCTATCCTTAAAACTGTAATCCTCCTGTCTCAGCCTTCCAAGCACCGGGATTACAAATGTGCACGTCACACTTGGATATTAGTATGATTTTTGCCTCACTGGATTTATCAGTACAATGAGGGAAACCATTCTGGTCATCCTTCCAGCTTTAGGGGCTAGCCCTGAGGGTGCAGTCAATATTTGGGGATGAGCTAAAATTCGTTATTTACTATTCACAAATGTCGGGATCCACATTGTAACCTGTAACCTCAAAATACAAACCAGCGCTCTGTGGTCCCTCAAGGCTGCAGCAGAGCTGTAAGTGAGGTGTAGACCCAGAAGGTGAGGTTGGAGGTGATGTTCTGTCTTGTTGCAGCTTTAACTGTAAACAAGTGTCCTCTTCAGTCTATGTAGCTGTGTTTTTCAGCCTGTGTGTCTTACTTGGGACCAAACCCAGGAGCATTCTATCCTCAAGCTACACCCCAGCTCTTATTTCTGGTTTCTGAAACAGGGTCTTGCTTAAATTACTGAGACTGGCTTCAGGCCTGCAATCCTCATGTCTCAGCCTCACAAGTAACTGGGATTATAGGTATGCCACCACCATACCCAGCTTCAAATATTTTTGAGTTCAGTGTTTTCAAACAGCCCCCAGTGTCATGCTGAAGCGCTTGCTGTGCGGTTCCTGACTGTGGTAAGACTGATGTGCCATAAGGGGAAGGTACATGAGCCAGACTAGCATGAGTTCTAGTGCTCTTGGTGAGGTTCCAGTGCTACTTTAATAGACACTGTTGATTCAATGTCCTTAAGCAGAATCGGCACAAGATTATGGACAATCTGTGAATTCTGCACGTTAGGACTGGTATTCGGTAACTTGGTGTTTATGGCAACCTACTAGGACATACCTACTTGATTGAACAGAGAATTGGCTTTCATTGTGGGAATGAAAGCTCCCTGGATTTTAAATGTCTTGCATCAGAGCAGTCAGCTAATGAGTGTAAAACTTGAGATTCATTTGTTCAACAAATATTTATTGAGCCTCTTGAGTCAGGCGCTGTGTACATTTGACTGTCCGAATCCTTAACCTCCAAACCAAATGCATGTGAACCGTGTCCTAACTTCTTCAGTGAGTTATTATCAACAAATATGCTTAGTTACACAAGTCAAACTCCTTTTGAGTTTGACCAAAAATATTTACTGTGTGTTTTTGGTCTCTACTCTGCAGGTCCATAGAGACGCCTGTTAAATGTCTGACATGTTTTCTTAAGTTGCAAAATTTTCCAGATGAATTCCAAAACGGGAGTATGTTAGCAGTGTATTGTTGGAACATCTCCAGGGAAAATAGTTTTGGTCAAATGTTTGGGGGTACACAAAAAATTACCAATCTATGGTTATTGAGTAGTTGTGGGAGAAAATGGGTCATATGGCTATTTTTTTTTTTTTTTTACATTTTCCTTTTGTTGCAAAGTCTGCCAGGTATTGGGATATCTGGACAAAATAATGGCATTTGTGAATCTATGGTTAACCTTTTGGCCACGAATTAGTTATTCTAGTGCAAGAGAATACTAGCTGTTTCTGTAAACTCAGTTTTCCAAACATTTTAGTAGATACTTTGGGATTATCTCTGAAAAATAAGTGGCTTTCATTTATTAGAAGCAGAAAATGGAGGTAAATCTTTGATATTACTGTAGATTTCTCCCTCCAGTAAAAATAAAGGGAAGACAGAGAAATGTCCAAGCTGAGATTGTGGGCAGTATTTATCAAGCATGACTCAAATAGCTTGTGTATACCAGATGTTTGGGCTCAAAAAACCTTTGCTTTCTGCACAAACATGCCCAGAATATCATGAGACTACAGAACTAAAGTTGGTGTCTAGAAATTGGAATACAGTCCCCTGAGAAGTACTAAGGAGACTTGTTTTCTCTGACCAAACGGATCCTCGGTGTAGAATGGGAAGACTTGCTCTGTAAGCAATCAAGGTCTCTAATGGGCACTGGCATTTTCTACCCACTGGCATCTTGGGTGGAGTGAATGTTTGCTTACTTAGCAAGTTCTGTGCTTTGTGTTTGTAAAAGGTTCACATTTCTGGACAGGGCTACAGCTAGTGCATAAGATGCCTTTATTTGAATTGGGACGAGGCATCTCTTCTTGACTGATGTTGGTGTGAAGGATGAACCTAGCTCCTTCAGCTGGGTACCCATTGGCAGGGCAAAGCAACATACTTTTGCACAGAAGCCTTGGGCTCTGGAGGAGCCAATGAAGTGGACATATGGAGAACATGCCTGGACTCCACAACTCATGCATTGCCCATGACCCAGCTTTAAGGACACCACTGAGAGGAAAGCATTTAGCAGGGAGGAGCTAGGGACAAAGGGACTCGGTGACGCAGGGTGGGAGGGACCTCAGCTCCACTCTGATCCCTTCATTTCACTGATCTAGGTCTAGGAGGCTTCATCATGTATTTGATTGTGAGGTTTGTTCTTGGTGATGGGAGAAGTGTGTGCTTCAGTTCATTTAGAACAAACTTTTGTAGTTCCTCCTTGACACAGCCGTATTTGTCGGTAGGCTCAGCTGTGTCTCTCTGGGACCCAGGAGTTGTAGAAATCCTGATAGGTGGTCAGGCACATCCCTGGCCTGTGTTAGGCTTTCTAGCTACACATTAGGTAGGTTTAATGGATTTTGTTCTATGATATTCCTCCCTCCCCTTCTTTCCTTCCTGTATGGTATGCAATAAAGATTGCTAAATGTGTGGTGAGATCACCTTCTTGCTGTTCGCTTAACTCTCCATCCCACACTACAGAAGTGCCTACCTGCCAAACGTGTGCCTGGAACCTTTGACATCCTCTCTGCCATCTTTCCAGGTTGCTTGATGAGTCAGAACTGACATTGCAGCAAAGGCGTGATTGGTGGCTTTACAAGGCAACTTTTACCTTTTTATTTTACAAAGGACTAGCAGAGATGATAGGACTGAGGAAATACGGAAGACTAGGTGGAACTTCAGTCTATGAAAGACAAGGAATGGAGACTTTAGAGGGACCCTGGCTTGTCCATTCTCGTGCTACCAGATCTATGAAGCCACTACACCACTTCTGAGAGGACTTCAAGTTGTCTTAGTTGTAATCTTTTATATGCTGGGATCTGGGCTTAGCCAATGGTAGAGAAAAGCAAAGGACCCCGAGACAGATGTTTTGACCCTGTCTACTCTACAACCAAAGTGTATGGCAACCAATATAAATTAATTGTATTTTCTATAGTGGAGGAAGCCTACAAAATTAGCATCTGGCATATATGCTTTTGAGGAAAAACAATAGGCCTTGTGTTTACAATTCCATCACTAAAAATGTTGAGCTCTTAAAACATTAATTAGCCAAATAATTGCACACTAGAAGCACTTGTAAATAAGACCCAGATGCTCTTCCTGACCATGAATAAGTAATGACCTGAAATTCATATCCTGAAAGGAGTGACTTTAAAATCTTTAAGACCAATTGAAAGTGGTACTCTGGATGGTAAACCTACCTCCTGCTTCAAACATTGCCAACCAGCAATTATTGAATATCCAAGAAAGTAACCTAGTGTTCAAGTTGGCTAGTTCTAAAATTTAATATAACTTGAAGTGTGCAATGAATGAGACATGACCATGAATGCTTTCTAGGGTTTCTAATCTTTTTATAGAGTACCAACTACTCTAAATATAGGAAATTTAAGCCAACTATTACCTCAAATTCTACTCCATCCTCTTTAAATGAATATACTTCTCTGACAAACTGGACCTACTCACACAGAATCTAGTGAAATTACACTGTGCAAGTTCACTGCTTTGGGGAAAGTCATTAGACTTTGTGAAAACTTAAAGTAGATGTTTAGATGCAAGGTTATTTGGAGGTTTATGAAAACATTCCAGGCTTGCTGTTGGGCTTAAGAAGTGAACACGGTGTTCTCTTCACTTTTCAAGTGGTATTGCTTGCCAATGGTGCTCAGATAGCGTTCCAGTGTCTGGGTCATGGTGGTCCTTGGAAGCCTATGGATGAAGAGAGCATCTGGCCCCTGGAGAGAAACAATATTCAAATGAACACTTTTATTGGTCCATTGTAATTACACATCATAGTAAGATTCAGGGTGAAAGAAATAAACATACATAACACTTGGTGAATTTCCCTCTGTATCCCACCCCGCTCTTCCCTCCTGATTCATGTTAAGTGAGATGGGTAATGTCACTTTTGTACATGGATATAACTGATCTTTTCCTTTCTCTTGGTTTTTCCTTTCCCCGTCTATCGCCATACCCGATTCTCTTCCACTATTCCAATGGCTTTTCTAATTTGAAGTTCTTGTTTTCTATTTTTATCTTTGATTCTACATGTGAGGAAAAGCACTTGATCCTGGACTTTCTGAAACTGGCTGATCTCACTTAGCAGAGCTTTCTCTAATTCCATTCATTTTCCTGTAATGGTCAGAATTTTCTTTTATGGCTGAATAAAATTCTGTTGGGTATATACCACATTTTCTTTATTCATCTGTTGATAGACACCTAAGTTGGTTCCATAATTAGGCTGTTGTGAATCGTGCTGCTACAAATGTGTGTACGTGTGTCACTATAGCATTCTGACTTTCTCATGGAAAGATACTGAGGATTAGTATAGCTGTAGTTGGTTCCATTCCCCATCTTCTGAGGAGTCTTCATAATATCCATAGTGGGTGTCCTAATTTATAGCCTTACCAACAATGTATGAGCTATTTTTCTACTTCCTTGTCAGTATTTGTATTTTTGTGTGTGGTACTGAGGATTAAGCCCGGGGAAATTTTTCTAACTTCAAGCTACTCCCCTATTCTATTTTGAAAGTGTCACACTAGGTTGAGTGTCTTAACTACTGGCTGATGCTGTCTTCAAACCTGTGATCTTCCTGACCCAGCCTCCCAAGTATACTGGGATTACAAGTGTGTGCCACCACATACTTGTCTTTGGATTCTTGGATGATTACCATTCTAATTGGAGTTAAGTGGCATCTCAGGGTCATTTTGATCAGATTGTTTAACAAATCCTTAAAAACCTGCCTCCCTAATGCACTGGCTCACTATCTGGTTGGTCAGCCATTATTTTCTGATTTTCCCCTGTGGTCCTAACAGATGAGCACTCTGTCAGAGCAGTTCTGGTGAGGGGTCTGGATCTCATCTGTGGTCTCTGATGTCTCTGGATTCCCATGTTGGATGGTGGGGGGCATCTGTCTCAGAGTCCAAAACAAACATTATGCCAAAGTGAGAACCGGCAGGAACCCATCCCTCGTGGGCAAGCTCCCTCACTGGTTAGATGATTCAGGGGCCCTAATCGGTCGAGGGACTGCCTGAGGTCACAGCCACGTCATTGCTCTCTGCTCCTACCCATTGAGCCCTCTCTGCTTCTCTTCCCACAATGCCACATTGCTGCCAAACGTCCTCACGTGGCCAAAGTGCGTGCTCAGCAAGCTTTGGGCTTCACGATGAAACATCTTTTTCTCCACTCCTGACAAGTGACTTTATACCAGACTGCTGGAAAGAATGATTTGTGCTCAGAAGATGCAGCAAAAATCCTGGCTATTTGGGAGAGTACTTTGTTTATCCAGTCGGTACCCAGCCATCAAACAGGATGAAATGTTTAATACTTCCTGTCAACAATTATAATACTAACATTTTTCCCAGGCTAGTTTAAAAATTAATTCTTCTATTAATGGGATAACTTAGCAGTATGTAAAACCTTCTAGCTAGTCTCTAAAATCGATATTTTTGTGTGTAAATGTTCCTTATTAAGCTGATACTTCTGCTTATGATGTGCCCATCATAAACACTCAAGTTTCTTAAAAAAATACAACTTATTTTTGATACTTTCTCATGGAAATCAACATCAGATTATTTTGAACTATGATAAAAATTACCCAGTAAGACAGTATGAGTGGAAATAATGCTCATAATCTCACAGGGTTGAGAGAGAAACTGGAATAGGATGTGAAAAGCTCATAGTACTACAAACAGAAGCCTTTAACCATGTGACTTACTTGGAAAAGTGATGAGCCCTGAAATATATTGGCCGCGTTAGGCAGAAGGATAAAGGCAAATTTACACTTGAGCGTGAGTTTTGCTGTCTCACTCTCCCCCCTAAGTAGGGACCATCAGTTGCTTTGAGCCGTTGGAAGGGTCTCACCACCTCCCAGGGATAAGGATGTGTGCCAGCTCTGCAGTGTAGAGTGTGGAAGGGAAGGAATTTCTGCCCAGGCTTCTGCCATGGGATCTATAGTATTGCTCTTCCAAAACTTGGTGAGAAGTGCTGAGAAGTAAAGTTAGAACAACACCTCTCTACCGAGTTTTCTGCAAAAACCTTTAATGCGAGGCAGGCATAGAACCTCTAGAACTGAGATTTCTTCCCACCATGGAGGGCAGGCTCTTTCTCCTTTCGTTCCTAGTGGGACTCTGCCATTCCACAGTGGCGGCCGCTTCTCCTTTTACCCTGTTAAAAGTATTATAGGAAGCCAGGTGTGGTGGCGCACGCTTGTAATCCCAACCCCAGCATTTGGGAGGCTGAGACCGGAGGATCGTGGTTCGCGGACAGCCTCAGGTACTTAGGCCCTTCGCAACTCAGACCCTGTTTCAAAATAATAAATTGGGCAGGGGGTGTAGCTCGGAGGTCAAATGCCTCTGGGTTCCATTCCCAGACCTGAAAAAAAAAAATATTATAGAACCAAGCTTCTTAGGGGATTACGTCATTTTATTCTTGGCTGTTGATTTCACATCTGTTATTGTGAAGATGTGACATCTATTACTTCTGATCCTGAAAACAAAGGGTGCTGGAGTCTAAGGATGTGCCCCATTATCTTGCGGGTTTGGGCTAGATCCCTGCTGCTCTTACATTGCTCTTGAATGTTGCCTGAAAAGACATGTGTTGAAGGCTTGGTCTCCAGTTTGTGGAGAGCAGATAGTGGAACCTCTCAGAGGTGGGGCCTCGTAGGGGTTCCGAGGTCATTGGGGTGTGCCCTCAAAGAGGATGTTTGGATCCTGGCCCTTTTAACTCTTCCCAGCTGTCTTGAGGTATGCATCTTGCTCCTCCAAGCCTTTCTGCCATGATGTTCTGCTTTGCCATAGGCCTAAAAGAAACTGGGCAAAAGTGACTAGACAAACTTCTGAAACAATGAGCCAAAATCTTTCCCTTAAGTTGATAGTCTCTGGTATCTTGTCACAGTGACAGAGCAAACCCACCTTCCTAAGTGGCAGTGCAGCACCCACTAAAAGATTCAAATGAGACCTGCAAGAGTTGTCCAAACGCATCAGTGATGCGAGATGGCCGAATTTTCCATGGTTCTCAGATTCTAGAGTTAAGACTCGGGAGAAAGGCATCTAGTGGAAATTATGGCACTGGCTTTATACTTGGTTTCCCCCAGGGCTCAAATTTGCATGCACTGGAAGATGGGCCCCTGCCTCTGAGTCTAAAGACATAGTGCTATCATCACTAACTTTATGAATTGAGAGCTTTTCTCTGAAGGTCTTGCCTAGAAAAAAAAAATCTATATTTAGAGTCGCAAAAGATTAGCTCAGACCTCGTTAATCACTTTACATCTCAGAACAGAACCTTGCTAAGATACGCTGAACAATAGCTAACAAATTCTTTGATTTTCACCAGAAAGAGCAGTGGAGATAAATCTGGATCTAATTCTGACTGTTTGCCTGCCTAATTGCTTTCAGAGAAAGAGAATTGGAACTTGGTATAAAGGAAAAAACCAGCTCAGGGCGAGCACTTTTGGTAAAAAAAAAAAAAAAAAACTTGATTTGAAAAGGTGGTTTTTAGAAATACGAGATTTCATTTGAAGCACAGGTGGGTTGTACATGTTTTGGACCCTTGCAGGGAACCTAAGTGTCTGCAGCTTCTATCCCTTGATGTGTTTTGTTGTCCAAGGGACATTCCCGAAACAGCTGGAAAGCTTTCCCTAGATCATTGTAACTGGACAAATGTAGGTCCTTTTCTGTAGGCTGGGCTTGGCTGTGGCAAGAGGGAATAGTCAACTGCAATCTGGTGTGTGATGTTTAATACCATCCTATGTCCAGATTTGCTAGTTGGTCTTTGCCGGAAAACAATCTATTCTAGGCAAACTTGTCAGATAACTCACGAACCCTGTGTGCTGGATTTTGAGGCCATACCAGTGTTCCTCGAGGTTCTATGAATGGGCACATCTTAGGGTAGATGGAGGAACTTCAGGTGGAGACAGTATAACTCACAGTAAACAAAGGGGTTCTTTGGATGAAGAGGTGACTGGACCATGTGTTGAGGGAGAAGTGTGGTTCTGGAGTATCTGGTGAGCTTTCCCAGGACATCAGAAATGCTTTAGAATTCAAATTCCAGCTGGGATAATAACTTCAGAGCAAACTGCACCAAGTGCAGACTGGTGCTGAAGTTTTCTTGAAATAATTATCCGTACACTAAAGGGATTAGGCGACGTTTAACTTGGCTGGGGATTTTCTGAGCCCCACTCACGTGAGGATTCTCGGGGAATGAAGAACTTGAGTGAACGGGAGGTTAAATGTCCTTTACATGAAGGAAGCTGGGGAGTTGCCTTGCTCTGGGTGTTTGGAGCCTTTGTTGTGCTTTGGAGAGAAGCCTTTACTGTGGTGTGCTGGACATGCTGATCTGTCCACTCAACTTTGAGGGCTGGATACAGGAAGCCTCTTCTGTTGGGAATTTTTTTTTTTTTGTGTGTGTGTGTGTGGTACTGGGGATGAAACCCAGGGGCCTTCTACCTCCAGGCTACCCTCTCAGACCTATTTTATATTTTATTTGGAAAGAGGGTCTCTTAAGCCAGCTTAAGCTGGCCTCAAACCTGCATGGTCCTCCTGTCTCAGCTTCCCAAGCATGGGAATTACAAGCGTGTGCCACTATGCCCGGCTGGGAATCGTTTTTTTTTTTTTTTTAACTGGTCCTCTTAAGATTCTGAGCACTCTGCTGGTTCTGTGGGTAGAATCTTTAGTTCTGCCCATGGAGTCTGACGTATTTCAGGGTTATCTTATGGCCTCACAGCTGGGAATCATGCAGAGATGGGAGGGCTATGCAAAGTGCACTCCTTGGCTGGATAAAGATGTCTCGTAGCATCCTCTCAAATCAAAAGTAGGCAGAGCCTATCTGGGCCCCTTGCTATATCCCCCTTGAAATTATTTTGTGGTCACTTCTGGCCATTGGAACCCAGGCACTGAGCTCCCTGGTCACGGCCTTGGCCTGGCCTCCCTAAAGAGCTTCAGCGCCCGGGCTGGAATGGCCTCTGCACCTCAGCCGGTGTTCTGTGAAGCCTTTGGCATGTGAGCCATTCACACCCATAATCCCACTATTCACTCTCATAGAGTGCGTGTTGTCATGAACTCCAACAGTAGCCTGAGATAGTGGTTGAATAGGTCAGTTAAAAGCACATGGGCTTCAGTCCCAAAAGAGGCTGTGACCTCCAGATTCTGCCCCTGGGTAGTGGTAGCAGTCAGCCCTTGACTTCCCCAAGGCTGTTTTCCCATCAGCAAAACAATTGCTGTGAAATAAGCTAATGTGTATAAATGCCTGGCATATGGTTATAATGCTGTTAACAGTTAAGTCATAAATCCCTAACTTAAGTCTTCTGTAAGTTTAACTGGGAGGGTGGGGTGTGGAGTCAGCTTGCATCTCAGCCAGCAGCAGTGGTTGAACATAAGCCTACTTCTCAGGCTGGGCTTACGCAGCTGACAGTCCCAGTAGGGAGAACCAAGGGGCTGAGCCCAGAGGGATACTGTCAGGCTCAAAGGGCAGTGCATGAATTTCCTGGGGCCCCCATTCTCTAGAAGATGTGGAGATGTACAGAAACTTCCTGTGTCTTAACAGCAGCCTTGTGCTATACTTCATTAGAGGCTTCCTCTTTTCTGTGTATATGTTGGCCTTTGTGAAAAGATTTGTACATTTTGTGGCTGAGGACTCAATTACATACCAAATGGCTGTCAACTCACCTGTTTGGAGGAAGCCTGGCAGAGTAAGTTGGGTGGTTAGATTACAAAAGAATAATACACTATGTAAAAACCTTGGAGACATGGAACACTATAAAAGCAATCCAACCATAAGTGTTATCAGAGCATTTTCATTTTAGCATATATCTTTCTGGTCTTTGTAATTTTTTGTATATATTTGTTTTACCATACATCTTTTTTTAGTGTATACACTTGATGTGTCTGCTTCCTGTTATTGTGACCATATGATGTGTGTCTTCTTGAGTTTAAGTGAACTCTTGAAGTGCTGGAGCTGGAATCCAGGGCCTTGGATACTAGGCAAGTGCTGTACCACTGTGCTACACCCCAGCACCAAACTTTAACAGACATGAAAATTGCACATATTTATGGGATACTATGTCTTGTACATGTGTACAGGATATAATGCCAGAATAAATGTCTTCCCCAATACTTTTTTGATGCAAATATTTTCATTTTTTGAAACAGAACAAGCCAGGCATGGTGACACGTGCTCGTAATCTGAGTACTTGGGAGGTAGAGATGTGATGATAGCAGGGTTGAGGCAGCCTCACTAATTTGGAGAGAATGAAAATTAGAAAATAGGACTTGGGTTATAGCTCAGAGGTAAAGCACTCCTGGACTTGATCCCTAGTACCAAAAAAGTGTATTATAGTTCCTGCTAGTCATCTTACTGTGCAATAGCTCACCAGGACTTCTTACTCCAATATATAATTTAGTTCTTATTGACCTATTTTTTTTTCACTTAAAATTATATGGTGGACATTTCCCATGTCACTATACAGCCATTAAACTAACATGGAGTGATTATATTTGGGGGTTACTTTTAATACTCTATTTTATTGTTGAAATGTTTAAAGCTGAATTGTTATTGAATACATGGTAGATATTTTTAGGCAGAAATGAAGCCAAATGTAAATAGAGACAAAAGAGAAAAGTCTGGGAAACTATTAGCAAAGTTTCTGTGAAGAGCCTAACACTGGCTTTTTGCTTTAGTCACCATTCCTATTATTAGATAAAATCAACTCAGCAAATTCCCTCTGGAACTTATGCTCCTATCCTTCGGCCTACAGAATGACCAGAACGGGTTTCATGGTTTTGCTAAGGCGGGTGGTCCCCAGTGCTGAGTCGGGGGTTCACATGGACTTAAAAACAGCTTTGTGGAAGAAATGCTGCAGGGACCTGGTTATTGTCTTAGGCTCCCCTGTTCATACAACACTGGTGGTCCCATTCACAGCTCGGCTGAGCGTGAAAGCTATGGATTAGTACTTCATCAGCCCCAGAGGCTGGTTGGGTACCAGGCCTTCATCAGGAAGGATAGTTTTGGAAGTGTTGCCATGGGAGATCTGTCAAATTTCTGCAGAAAGATGAATTTCCTTTAGGGCAGATAGTCTTAACCAACCCTTTTTGAGATTCTGAACTGATCAGGTACAGGTGAAATTCTTATTGTGGTTTTATTTGGTGCATTATAGTCTCACATTATAATGTAAATCCTGTTGACAGCATGTACATGCTCTTGGTGCCCCTCTCCGTTTCCCTTCCTCCCCATATGGAGTACCCAGATTGAGGTTGATATATATTCACATGTGTACACAAAGTATATGGTAGTATTTATATTAAAAAACCTAAATTTTCCTCCACTACTACCCTTATATCTCCCCCTGGCTCCCCTGAGGTTTCTCCTCATCTGGAGTTTCTTGTATCCCAATTATTCCCTATCCCACATATATTAAAGAAAACAAATGACCCTTTACTCTCAGCAATTGGCTAATCTCACTTAACATAATGTTCTGAGTCTTTCCATGTTCTTTGAAATTATATAATTATATTTTTCTTCATTGCTGAGTAGAATCCCATTGTATGTATTTCCCATAATTTTATAATCCATTCATCTTTTGATGGATACCTAAGTTGGTTCCATAGTTTGGCTATTGTGAATTTTCAGATGAAATTTTTATATTTCACAGGATCTGTGGTGGCCCTAAAGCCCAAACTTTGTTCCCAAGTTGAGAAGACTTGCTAATATTCTGACTTCTTCCCAACTAAGACCTCATCCCACCCTCAGCATTTTCTGATCATAGGCCATGGCTCCTCCATGTGACAATGCCAATTCCCCCTCTTAATGGATAGTTCTTTGCCTTTTTGGTTGTGAGCATTCCTTACTCCAGATAATCCCTGGACAGTCTGATCCTACTCACTTTTTTGGTTTGGTCTACATCAGGCCCACAGGAAATGTTCATTCTTGACCCTGAAAATCCTTTCGTAGGCTTTTCCATGAGTGATTCCAGCTCTACTCAACATGCTCTACAGACGTGGTGGATGTGTGTGGAACTTCAAGCTGTTTCCTAGAACAACTTCTCGACTGGTTTCAAAACCATGTGGTTTGTCTACAGTGGCTGCAGCTCCTGTGGAATAGGGGGAAGGGTCCTTGCCACAGATGATTATTAGCTTATGAAACCCTGGGGAAGATAAAGTACTTAACACATTAACCTAGAGTGTTCTCTCCCCATGACTGAGGTCAGAGATTGCAACAGAGTGGAATATGGGAATGATTTGGATTTGGGGGAAAAGTGCTTCTGGTGTGCTGAGAGCTTCTACAGAAAAGAGTGCCTTGAAATCTGTCTTGTTCTGTTTTCTTCATTAAGCAAGAGACTTGTATGGCATCAGCATAACATTTTCTAAAGCCTGGCTTACTAAGTGTCTCAAATACTTTATGCAAAATCCAGACCTTCAGAAGTCATATGTGGACTTGTGTTATTCCTAGGGTAGAGAGTATGTCTCCAACCAACTAGAAGTAAGTGGAAATAGAGAATAGGCAGTATAGACAACATATACATGAGAAAACTTCTCCACACATTGTACTAGTAAAGATATAAATTTGAATTTCCTCTGGAGGTAATCCATGTTCTCCCATGAAGTCCTTGCTTTACCCCAAAAGATGCTCCCACAATGTTCTCCCTTGAATCTGTGTATCATGTGCTGAAATTCTGTTCTGTCCTATATGCCAAGGACCTCGCTGGTCCTGATTCAAGGTCCCCCCTCTGAACTCCTCCAGTGACATATCTTGTGGTGCCCAACATGGGGTCAAGACACTGATTTGTGTTTTACTGAATATTTTCCTTTATGCCTTGGCCATGATGTATGTAAACTCACTTTTCCCTCTATTTCCTTCACTTTCAAAGACCAAAGAGCACAAGCTGTCTACCTAATTTTCCATGGCTTCCCTTTTTTTGGTGGCTTGAAAACCCCCAAGCCACATAGATTCAAATAGCAATAGGTGAAAATTGACACCACCCTGAGGACCTGGTGACTCTTAATTTTACAGCTGACTTTTTTTTTTTGCCTCTACCTATACATTTCTCTGCCTTTTATCTCAGTGGAGCTAAGATGTAAACTGAGTCACTGCCATACCTGTCAAGGCCAAAGGAAGAAAAACCGCATTCAAATCCAAGCTGCTCTAAGGCATGGACAGATTTTCACTATTTTCATGAGGTCCACCGCCCCCACCCTTGGCTTCCACATAGGAGAAAACTTGAACTATCTCTAGTTCCATCTATCATCCTGAAAATTACATAATTCTTTATGACCGAGCATATAGACCATGTAACATGATTCTTTATCCGTTCATCTGTTGGATACCTAGATTGGTATCACTCTAGTATTCTGACTTTTTTTGAAAAATACTGAGGCATAGTATAGCTGAGTCATATCACAAAATGGTCATCTCGTTCCTAGTCTGTTGAAGAACCTCCATACTAAACTGCATGACTGTATTAATTTGCAAACTTACCAGTAATGTATAAATTTTTTTTCTACATTCTTGCCAGCATTTATCTTATTCTTGATGACTTCTAACTGGAGTGAGCTGGAATCTGAATTGCATATCTGATTACTAGGGATCTTGAAGTATATCTTCAGTTCAGTTGCCCATTTACTGGTTAGTTAATTTTGTTTTTCCTTTGTTTTTCTGCTGTGCTGTGGATTGAACCCAGGGGCATTCCACCTCAGACCTTATAAGCCTATTTTTCATTTCTTTGAAACAGGGTCTCACTAAGTTGGAGGGTCTCATTAAGTAGCTGAGGCTGGTTGCGAATCTACAATCGTGTCTCAGCTTCTTAAGTACTGGGATTACAAACATGAGCCACCATGCTCAGCTTTAAACTCTTCATATATTCTAGATATTCTGTTGGGAGAAGCTGGCAAGAATCTTCTCATGCTCTTGTTTCCTTTGAGAAGCTTTAGTTTAATGCCATGCCATTTGTTTATTTCCTGAGCTCTGGTCATCTGATTGAAGTGGTGTGTCTGCTCGTATACTGGAAAGTTGATCCTGTGTCTTTTGCTAGCAGTTGCTAAGTTTCTGGTTTTTGACTTGTACAGTGAGAGATGGGGATCTATTTCTTATATGTATAGATGTTCAGTTTTTCCAATGCCATTTGTTGAAGCTGTCTTCCAACATGTGTACTTGGTGTCTTTGTCCAGGATAGGGTAAATGTATCTGGATTTTAGCAGATGACCTTAATTTGGTTACTTAGAATAAGAAACAAACTGTAAATCTTCAGTTTCACCTTATACAATTTTGTCCTACCCCATAGTGCTTCCAAACACTTAAAACACTAGAAGGCCAGGTGTGGTTGTATACATACCTGTAATCCCAGTACTTGAGAGGCTGAGGCAGGAAGGTCATAGGTTTGAAGACAATCTCAGCAATTTAGTGAGATCCTCACGCCTTAGACTCTTTCAAAATAAATCTAGTAGCATACAGTGTCCCTGGGTTCAATCCCAGAACAACCCCCCCCCACACACACACACAAGATCTTTGTCCTCGTGTTATAAAATGTAAGTTCTCAAGCACACTTTGAGATCTTGGGGATAGTAGTCTTTTCATTAAGGAATTCTTGAGAACCCCAATAGGGGACCATAGAGCACCCTGAAACTGGAGATGAGCTCACTTGAACCACAGATAATTCTCAGAAGAAATTAGCTGCTGTTGTTTATTTAGAGGCTGCATCATTTAGAGGCAGGAATGCTTGGCAACCCCCAGATTGGCAGCATGGGACAGATTGAAAGTCCTGTACTGCGGGCATGCTTGTAATCCCTGCACCTGGGAGGTGGAGACAGGATCGCGCAGGTTCGAGGCCAGCCACGCTGGCTTAGGGAGACCCTGTTTCCAAAAAAAAGTTTAAAATAGGTCTGGGAGTGTAGCCCAGAGGTAGAAGGGCTTCCAGGAACTCCAGTACCACCAAAAACAGAGAGTCCTATACTGGTGGGACTGCTAGAATACTCCAGATTGAATCTGATCCTGGGAAAGGTCTTTCTAATCCTCCCCCAAAAACCAAAACCCGAAGTACTCAAATGATAAAAATTATGGATGATTCAATGTCTGCCCCTGGAAACTTACCCTTGCAGATTACATAACTGGTACTGTTAAGGCAGAGAACTTAAATTTTTTGTTAACATGGCTTGGCTCCAATACAAATTTAGAGGCTTGTTTTGTTAATGAGAATGGACAGATCTCTGCCTCCCCCTCCACTCGAGAATCTTACATAAGTGTTAAGCAATTATTCAATGGCTAACAAATTCAATTGTGACTAAAGGAGAAGGAATATTCCTCTTTAGGGAGATTAAAGGATTGGTTGGGGAAAAGTGGCCACGTGACCAGTTGATTGCATGTCAGCCATGATTAGAAGACCCTATTCTGGCCATCTATTTGGCCTACCTCCATGTTTGTGTTCTCTATTACTCACTGTCACATGATGGACATCTGTGATAGGCTCTTTTGATTTCTGGAATATTGAGCCTGGTGCTCATTCTGTTGACTAAGCATTTATTTTGTAATTATGGGGACTTAATATCAGACCTATATGGAACAGTAAAATATCCTTTACTGCCTGATTAAAGGGGATATCTGGTTCATTGGTGACTCTCTGGCAAAAAAGAAAAAAAATCCCGCCGGGCATGGTGGTGCACGCTTGAAATCCCCGCACTTGGGAGGCAGAGACAGGAGGATCGCGCAGGTTTGAAGCCAACCGCACTGGCTTAAGAGACCCTGTTTCTAAAAATAAAAAAAAATAGGTCTGGGAGTGTAGCCCGGAGGAATAAGGGCTTCCAGGAACCCCAGTACCACCAAAAAATCCCTCTAGATCTCCAAAGTTAAGATGCTGCCCCCACAGAGGGGGTGGTGCTGGAAGATCTAGGGAAAGAGAGTAGCCTCAGGTACAATTAGGGGGACAGTGAATAAAATAAGGATTAAGTGGAAATGCTCAGGTGCTGAATAGTTTTTCTGAAAAGGGAGAAGTAGGCCAATAAGTCAGGGGATCTTTTAAACTCCAGCTTTGACTCTCATTTTAGCCATAGGACAAACTGAACAAAGATCTGGAAATTGCACTGGGCAGAAATTCAAAGCCTTTGGAAACTTAAGGCTTTCAGCTTCCCAGGTAGGGTGGGGTCTAGCTCAGAGGTGGAACACACCTGGGTTCAATCTCCAGTCTCAAAGTGTTCTTTGCCTTACTCATTAAAGAGCTACATCTCATTAGGAAAAGATTGAGATGATCAACTAGATCCTTCTCCAAATTTTTTTACTGAAGGAATTTCTATTAGGGTGTCTCCCTGTATTGAGTACTTCTTCAAATAAGGTGTTAAGTCTTCATAACCTTTATACTATTTGCTTTCACTGGGCCCTGGTCTAAACAAAGTTCCATCTTTGAGATGGAAACTTTACTGTTTCAACGAAACCATCTTTGGAAGTGTAGATTTAAGAATCATTAGGGGCTATGATAATACCAACAGAATAATTTTAAAAAATTGGCAGATGTATCCAGAATTCCAGATACACAAATATATGGCCTACGGCTCCATATCTAATAGCCTCTCCAAAAAATATTGGGCTGGGATATCGCTTAGTGGTTCCTGCCTTGTATATGTGAGGTCCTAGGTTTTATCCCCAGGAAGCAACCCCCACCCCACCCAATCACTGCAAGGAGAAAATACAAAGGGCTAGTGATGCAGCTCATGGTTGGAATGCTTGCCTCAAATGCAAGGCCCTGAGTTCTATCCCCAGTACAAAAATCTATTAGGGTTTCATCACTTAAAACTAAGTTTTAAAAAATTAGGGCTTGAGTACTTATGTTTTAAGATTTCTTAAATGATCACAACAAGTTTGGGTTATTGATCTATTTTACATCCTATATAAGTAACCATGACTAGAGATGTGTATACATCTGAGGGCTAAAGTATGCTGTGTATCTGAACTTTGTCTAAATGTTACACAAGCACTTAGTATAACTTACATAGGTATAATACATGCAAGGTGTATAAATGCTAAATGCTCTACTTTGTACAGTTTGAGTATTTTATGACAGGAGATTCACTTTCAGATAGTAAGTCTATTTGTGGTCATAAGCACTGTTTCTAAACCAATAGTTTTAAAGCTATTTTTGTCAGTGCTAATAATCTATGTAAACCTGTTACAGGCATATTCACAAACTGTCTTTTGGAGCCATGGATTCCAAATCCCAGTGCAGAAGCATAATATATGTGAAGTATATATATGAGTGTATATAAATGACTCCTATGTATTTGTGATGCTACTAATTGCTGACTCCTTATATATTAAATATATTACCCAAGTGTACTCACCAGCCTTCTAAAATGTAAAACTTAAGAAAAACACTTTACCAAGCCAGGAAACACTTGAACAAGCTGTCCTCCATATTAAAGTTGTCACAAAAACCATTTTTTAGGTTTGTTTGTGGGATCCTAAGTATTGTGACTATCATTGTTAGCCAAACTGACACTTTCATAATTAAAAAGGTACACTCCCTCTGATGAATATCTGTTAAAAAATTCTTGATTTATAAAACATTTAATTTGTTTTTAGGAGATGAATGGGGATTCGTCATCCACTATTTTGCAATTGAATAATAGTAACCTATAGATAGGTGGAAAAATTATCTTTTTACAATGAGGTGGGAACATTAATCTTGGAAAAAATGAGCCTGAATGATATAAAGGTTGACAGTATAGAAAATGGAACTCTTGCCACTTTGTCCATAGAGGAAGGGAAGGAAAATAAGAGCTCTTAGCCATCTGTTTAATTAAAGTAACAGATATGTTACTGTCCAATATGTAATTGATCTTTAAGTATACTCAGAAAATAGAGAACCCTTCATATACTCCTAAAGTGGTACTTAAGGGGGGGGGCAACAAAGAGGTTCAAATGTAAATCGGCTAAGAGCTATTGAAAAGCTGGCTGTACCTGGGGTCAGGTGCTGTCTCTTGCCCTGCCCTATGTTAAAATACCCCCAAAATAGACTAAAAATGAAGTCTGTCTGAAGTTTAAAAAATTTTCCTACAAAGATTATTGCAGTTGCTAAATAAAAATATAATACAAACCTAAGAGTTTGGGCAAACTATATAAATGGTATTTAAAATTTATGGTTAAAATAGAACTTATAATTTTTACATGTGATTGAGTTGACAAATTGTAGGGTTTTTGTAGAGACTAAACAGATACCAAGTGTATGTTAGTGTTCCTGTAAAATTGTTTTTTGGTTTCGAGCTATTACACAAACTAAATATTTTTGCTATGGTTAACTTTGCCTCGCAAAACATCACTGTTGCCTGTTAGTGTTTTGCAGAATGTAGCTATCGCCTACAGAACAGACTCCCAGTAATGCTGACTCCTATTAAATGAAGTAGCAACTATAAAGTTACAAAAGCTAAAAAAATTTAAAAAGCTAAAACTAAAATCCACTACTCCAATGGTAGAATGCTACTAGTCTACTCCCAGTACCAAACAAAACAAAACCCATAAATCCCCAGTACTCTATCAGGACTAGCGGAGCTGCCCTTCTGGGTGTTCAACAACCAAGATCTGGAGACCAAGCCAAGGGAAATAGAGGGCTAAGAAAAAGCTAATATTTTCCTCTTTGCCCTCCAGGGAATTCTGGGAACTCTTCTAAGGTCCCTGCGACTGAGTCACCCAATCTCCCAATTGAGGATCCTTAGGATCTTAGAGAACAGGAAGCAGTCCGTGCATGTTCTACAGAGGATGGGCCGGGCGTGGTGGCACATGCGTGTAATCCCAGTGCTTGGGAGGCTGAGACAGGATTGCACAGGTTAGAAGCCAGCCTTAGCTACTTTAGTGAGCCTCTCAGCAACTTAAACCTTGTTCTCAAATAAAATATAAAATAGGTCTGGGAGTATAGCCCGGAGGTAGAAAAGCTCCCGGGTTCTACCCCAAGTACCACCAAAAGAAGGAGGATGTCCCTACAATTCCCAAGGGGGAAACTATATGGTCAAGCAAGACCCTTGATCCATCCTAGCAGATGGCACAACTGGTAGAGGAAAAGATGGAAGGAGCCTGGAGGCTTCTCACAAGTTAGTAAAAGCAACCCCTAAGGAGACTTGGCTACCTTAATGGTAAGAAGGAAAGAGGCTAACACCAGTGGTCACCAACTTTGTCTTGAACACCCACCAGGGAACTATAGTCAAAGACAAATGGACTGACATGAGGGACATGTATGGACTTCTAAAAGGGAAACACAATGGTCCTTCCAAATGTAACTTGATATGTTTCTGTGTTGGTCCTACCAAAAGCAAAGTGTTCTTATGCATGAGTATCAAGTCTGCCCAAATCATAAGTCTGTCCTCAACTAATTTGAGACTAATCAACCTGGTGAGACCCTGTTTCAAAGTAAAAATAGGACTGGAGGTGCAAAGTGGAGGTAGAAACCCTCTGGACCCAATCCCCAGTCACACACATACACACACTGAAAAAATCAAGCAACTTTCAGATACTGAAATTTGTACAGTTAAACTATTGAAGTTACCTTGCCTAAACTCATCTGGCTATTGCCAAGTTAGGCTCTTTGGTTACCATACTTCTTAACTGCCTAGTCAAACTTGCACCTTCCAGATTGAAAAAGTTCCAGGGGTTGAGATGGTAGTGCCAAGCATTCCAACTCACCCCAACAACTGAGATCAGTCTCTGTTGCCATTAGATGAGGTATAGGCAGAGGCTTGAAGATCCCTGGCTAGGGAGGATCATCGCCCTTGCCAGCTTGAAGGAGTTATGGAAGATGGTTCTTTGTCCTTTGTCGAGCTTTAAGAATAAGGGATGCAGAGAAACAAGGATATACAATTTTAAAAGTTAATCTCAACAAACGAGTAGAACGTAGGAAACACCCATAAACCTTCAAAATGCAAAACAAGTACCTGGTAAGCAGCCCAACCCATGCCTTTGCCTGCAAAAGTAACATGAGGGGCAATACCCATGTGCTCATAAAACAGGCAAAAAACTATGTAACTCTGCCCAACTCATCTATCCCCTAGGCACTTACCCCTCTGTAAATAACACACCCAGACCAGAGGGTTTCTTTCTGCCTCCCAGGAGATGGATGTATTCTCCTCTGAATGTCTATTCCTTGTTGTAATCCAAAAGGTACCCCTTTCTCTCAGCCTTCATTCTTCCTTGAATAAGTATCTGATTTTCTAAAGTTGACTATGGGTCTGGAGGAAGGAGAATCTTTATTTACCAAGCCTTAGACCTCAAAAGGATTAACTTCAGGAGCTTTCAGTTAGGTAATGAAATTGTTCCTCTGAGGGTGCTATTGTACAGTAGTAATGCTTGTGGGTAAGAAACATAGCATATCTCTTTTGACCTTAAGGAAAGGTTACTGTGGCTCATCAGGCTAGCATCAGGGAAGGTGCTTCAAACATCTAAAGAGCAAGCTTGATGGGTGTGGTGGCACACACTTGTAATCCCAGTACTTGGGAGGCCGAGACAGGATTATACAGGTTTGAAGCCAGCCTCAGCTACTTAGGGTCTCAGAAACTTAGATCCTGTTTCCAAATAAAATAGGTCTGGGAATGTAGCCCGGAGATAGGAAGCCCCTGGGTTCTAAACAAAATAGAGCAAGCTTAACATTCAAAAATAAAGAGTAAGCTTGAAATTGTACTTGATATACCACTGACCCTGTGAGCTGTAGGAGATGGGAAGGAAGGGTCTGGTTAAATCTATTTTGGAAGCTCTACTTGTTATATCTGACTCTGGGCCTTCTCAGTAAACATTTGCATATTTAAAGGATCTGAGAAGACTTGTGGTTCAGCAAATTAACTGGATTAAATCTCTCTAGCAAGGAACAGCTTCCTCGAGTACTAGGAGTACTATGTATTTGGTACATATCTCACTCAGGAAGTCTGAAATGCTTTCAGCAGCTGCTCTCTGAAAATTCTTTTCAAACTGGTGAAATTTCATTCAAACCAATGGAAAACAAGCCTGGGGTATGCTGTGCACAGGTATCACTAAATTTAAGGTTGTTTTAAAGTCAACAATGCATGTGTACTTATGAACACAATAAAAAAAACTTGTATATAATTTATAATCAGGAAAAAACTTGTATATAATTTATAATCAGGACAATAAGCACTTTGATCTTAAATGTATACCATCTGTTTTGGAAGCCTTTGGCATCTTAGGTTTTGAAAAATGTAGACTGGGGTTAGCCTCTTGCGCTATATACAACAGAACTAATACCTTATATATAACACTCTCCTTCCCAGTCTCTAATGACCCCTGTTCTCTCTTCCCCTAAAAATTTTTTCCCTATGGAGGCAGTAAAATTAGTGGTTGCTAGGAGTTAGGGTTTAGAGGTAGTGTAGATGTGTGTTGTCATATTAAAAAGCCATAGAATGCCAGGCGTGGTGGCACACACTTATAATCCCAGTACTTGGGAGGCTGAGACAGGAGGATCGCACAGGTTCAAACCCAGCCTCATCTACTTAGGCTCTCAGCAACTTAGAACCTTTCCAAAAATAAAAAATAGGTCTGGGAGTAGAGCCCAGAGGTAGAAAAGCCCCTGGGTTCCACCCCCAGTACCACACACACATAAAGCCATAGAATTTACAGTGAACCTTATGGAAGTAGGGTGATAATGATACATCAAGGGAGGTTCGAGCTGGGCATGGTGGCACACTCGTGTAATACCAGTACTTGGGAGGGTGAGACAGGATTGTGGTTCATGGACAGCCTCAGCTACTTAGGCCTTGTACAACTTAGACCTTATTTCAAAATAAAGAATAAATAGGACTGGGGTTGTAGATCGGAGGTAGAAGTCCCCTGGATTCCATCCCCAGTACCACCAAAATAAAAATTCACCCATTGCAACAAATACACCACTCTGGGAGATGCTAGTACTGGGTGAGTGTGGGGAAGGAAATCTTTGTACGTTTTGATTAATTTTGTCATTAACCCCAAACTGTTCTAGTACCAAAGAAGACTATTAAAACGTGGAGTAAGAACATGTATTTCTTTTCTGTACCCAACATATTTCGCTTATGATATCCTTTGGTTCCATGTTGATAATGACAGAATTTTCACTGCCAAATGCTACATTGTGTATAATACCACACTTTCTTTACCCAGTGAGCCACTGATGATCACCTTGGCTGATAACATATCTTGTCTACTGTGTAATGCAAAAAATAGGAAGGCAACTATTTCTATGATATAATTTCATTTCTCTTGGGTATCTACCTAGTCATGGTATTGTAGAATCCTATAGTAGTTTTATTTTTAGTTTTTATTTCTGTGCTGGAGTTTGAATGAACCTAAGGTCTCATGTATGCTAAGAATGTGCTCTACCTCTGAGCTACAACCCCAGCCCAGTTTTTAGTTTTAGAGATATCTTCTAATGGGTCTCCATACCAGCTGTACTAACTGGTATTCCTACCAATAGTGTCTAAGAATTTTTTGTTTGCATCCTTGCCAGCACTTATTGTATGATACTAGAGATCAAACCAAAGGCTTCATGCTCGCTAGGCAAGCGCTCTACTTTTGAACTACACCTCTAGCCCTACATTTTTGGTATGTGGCGCGCGCGCATGTGTGTGTGTGTGTGTGTGTGTGTGTGAGAGAGAGAGAGAGAGAGAGAGAGAGAGAGATCAATTAATCGATCCTAGGGGTTGAACCCAGGGTCCTTCTACCTCTGAGCTACACCCCCAATTCTTTATTTTGAAATAAGGCCTCTAAGTTGCTAAAGGTCTTGCCAAGTTGCTGAGGCTATTGTTGAACCACGATCCTCCTGCCTCAGCCTCTCAAGCGCTGCATACACACATGGTATACCTCGCTTGTCAGAGCTACGGCTTGCGTTTTCTTTTGCAGGCCGTCTATTCCCTTTCCTCTGCTGTATTGAAGTCAGTTGGTTAGACATGCACTTGTTTTTACTTGGATTGCCTGTGCTTTGGGGATCTCATCTAAAATATCGTTGCCTACACCAATCTCTCACGCGTCCCCTATATTTTATTCTGACAGCTTCATAGTTTCAGGTCTAATGTTAATATCTTTGATCCATCTTGACTTTTGTATATGGTAAGAAGGTCTAATTTCATTTTATAGCATATGTTTTCTAAGCATTTATTGAAGACATTTTTCTTTCTCCAGTGTTCCTGGTACCTCTATAAACTGCAAGCTGGGCGTGGTGGTGCACGCTTATAATCCCAGCATTTGGGAGGCTGAGGCAGAGGACTGTGGTTTGCAGACAGCCTTAGCTACTTAGGCCCTCTGCAACTCACTGAGGCCCTGTTTCAAAATCAAAAGTAGGGCTGTGGGGGGCGTGGAGCTTGGAGGTAGAATGCCCGAGGGTTCCATTTCCAGTACTGGGGGGAAAACTACATGAGGATAAATTTCTGGCTTCTCTATTTCATTAGTCAATGTATCCATTTTTATGAAAGTACCAACTATGTTAAAATACTTAACTCAATTATCTTTTGCCATTCTACCTGTATTTTTATCAGTATCTAAAAACGTTTCAGCCAGGCATGGTGGCGCATGCTTTTCTAATCCTAGCATTTGGGAGGTGGAAACCAGAGGATCATGGTTCGCGGGCAGCCTCAGCTACTTAGCAAGGCCCTTTGCAAATCAGACCTTATTTAAAAAGACTAAAATATAGGACTCTAGGGGTGTAGCTCGGAGATAGAATGCCCCTGGGTTTCATCCCTAGTATCGAAAAAAGTTCAATTCCCCAAACTAGACATACTTCATTGGCTTGTACGGTAAGTGACTTTTTGGATTTCAACACATGTGTATCAGTTTATTTGCTGTTCCTTCTTCGAGCTCATATTTCCCTTTGTGATAATTTTTTTGGTGAAATTCCTTTTTTAGCAATTGCTTTGAAACTTCATACTTTCTGTTGGCTAAAAGTACTATTCTGCCTTAGTTACTGAATATCAGTTTACTTGCATATACAACCCTACATTGATAACATTTGTGTATGCCAGTTTACCTGTATACACAGATAACTAAATTGAAGTTAAAATTTCACTGGCTTCATTTGGAGCTGATAAAGCCTAATAGCAAGTTAAGGCTGTGAAGTAACCTTGTTCCTTTCCCTTTAAACCAGTTTTGCTGTCTGTTTTCATTCTGCACGTTATATCTACGTCTCCTCTTCTCTCCCTCCCCTGATAAGAATGTTGTATTTCTATAATCTGAGTATTTTTCTCATCAATTCCTAGAAATTCTTATATCTTCAAATGCTGCCTTCCCCCTCCCATATTCTTCTGGATTTCTAATTAGACTTGTTAGACTTTATTCTCCTTGTCTCTTAATCTCTCTTCCATTTACTCTGCTTCATGTATTTGGATAAGTAACTCATTCTTGAACGATTTCACCCATTTCTGAGTTAATATACAAATACTAAGTATATTGCATATTTACTCGTTATATTTTTGTTCCAGCACTCTGACCATTAAAACTCTCTGGTTCCTTACTCATAATCTGGTTCCAATCTTCAATGATCTTTTTAGTCTGTCCTGTGTTGTACATTTGAAGGTTCCCGTATTCTGATTCTCTAACTTGCGGTTTCTCGCTTTTGCTAGCTGTAGATAAAGAAGTTCTGTTTCCTGTGCATGTTGCAGTGTTGTGTGGAGAATTCAGATCCGCTCATCTGTGGCCTGGAAGGGCTTGTGTTGTAGTTGTGCTTCCAGTGAGACTTGTTTGCCAGATCTCCAGGAGTGCCTTCAAGTGTGGGGGCTACTGTCCATTGATTTTGTAGTTTGCCCCCAGGCCATGCGTTTAAGATAAATGCAAATCCTGAAGATGTATGAAAACAGGTCTAGGATTATAGATTCCAAGTGGGGAAGCCTTTTATTTAATATTTGATCAACAAATAATTTGATCAACAAAATTTTTGGTTTATTCTCCGAACCAGAGGGCAGGTTTTCCCAACTCATCCTGTCATGAAGAGTCTCCTTTTTGAGGGTCCCTTTTCTATACTGTAAATGTGACCATAATTGGTCCGTTTGAGGCTTGCTTCAGGTTTTGCTTCCTGGCTGGATTTAGGGCCCTCGTATGTTCAAGCTTTTAAGACCCAAATCATAGAGAAGTTCTTTGACACCTGAAGGAATTCTTAAAATTCTTCAGTGATATCTGCTAGGCCTGTCTTCTTTCTCATATTGGCCATATTGTTCATTCACAACTTGGGCGTTATTATGCTAAGTCAAGATACAACCCTTAGTCTGGGTGTATATGTGCTTATAAAACCTTTCACTTATGTTGGGGTCCCATGTGGATACCATAAGAAATATTTCACTAGAACATTTTCTGCACTTTAAAAAAAAAATTAGTTACATGAATATGTGTGGTTAATGCCGGAAGATGCCTCCTATCTGGCTAGGTTGGCTTCCTTCATTCCTCTGGCTACTCAATTTCAGAACTATTTAGACAGTGCTCTGTGTTTTGCCCCAAGGGTCACTGCTGGCTGGATATCCTTCCCTAACTGCTCCACGGACCCAAAGGATCCCGGAAACGAACTTAATGAAGTAGACAGATGATGCTTAGAGGGGCGTGTTCTGTTCTCTGTGGGGCCAGAAGTTGCGATAGCAAGAGGAAAAACTAGCGCTTTTAGCAATAACTAGTGAAATGAGAAAATGTGTCTGCAATTGGACTACAACAAATTAACGTCTTTGGAAAAATAATCTGCAGTTATCTTTTTTATATACTGGGGATTGAACTTAGAGTTCTACTTCCAAGGTACATCCCCAGTTCTTTTTCTCTGGTGAAATAGGGTCTGAGTTCCTGAGGCTGTCCTTGAATTTGCAATCCCCCTGTCTTAGCCTCCTAAGTATGGGATTGTAGGCATGTGCCACCATGCCCAGCTTAGTTTTTCTTTTTAAATAGCTATTGTTGCATAACAGCAGAGGGACAAGTATAATGCTTTACTGACTTGAAACTTGTTTATGTTGTCACTGAAGTTGGTTTTTGCCATACTCTGGACTTTAGATGTTCCACTAGTGAGGAGTTTCAGGTACAAACAACTCATGAGAAGCTGTAGATCATTCCCTATTATTATTTAAGCAAAGAATACATAAAGCCAACTTCGAAAAAACTTCATGATATCAGGAGTTAAAGGCCTTACGTGTGTGTGGTCCTCTCTATGGTCTACTTTGTAAAATTGAACACTATTGCCAAGTCACAGCCGGCCAGAACCTCTATTTGAAAGAGTCCTCGGTTACCTCCCTGGGGTCCTAAGGTCATTGTGTAACAATTGGAGCCTGGATTTTCTCATCAGTGGGATCAATGGTCCAGAATGACTCTTAAGCCAAACCTGTGGATGTTTCTACTGTTGTCATACCTTACGTCATAAAATATCAGTGGTGGTTATTCTGCAATGGACCTTAAAGTCTTTGTAGGTCTTGTCAACACAACTTAGATTCTTGAGTTCATGCAGCTTAGATTTTAATTGAATCCGTAGGACAAATGATAAGTCTAATGTTGAACAGTAGTTCAGTAAATGGTCATGCCATGACTTGCTGTCTTGTTACTTTCTTACACTGAGGTCCCTTCAAACCATCCTACTTGGCTCAAGGGTCCAAATTCTAGTCAGTTTTAACTCCAAGATTTCTGCCTCAGGTGCAGGGGTGTCACCTAGTGGGGGAACATGGCAACTGTAGGCTGTTTTGCACCCATGTTCCATTTAAAATTCTTTGGTTTGGACTTCCGGGAAGATGGCGACCGAGAAAAGCGGGGCTTAAGAGCCCCGCTAACAACAAATATCCATTACCACAAAATCAGCGCCTTTCAAAGCCAGAAAACAACATCACCAGAGAAACAAAAAAAATCACCAGGCTCCAGAGAGAAAGCGGACTGAGAACAGAGCCACAGAGGATATCCTCACGCCGAGGACGCGGCAGACGCGGCAGACGCGGCAGCAGCGCCATACTGCCGGCGAATTCACGGGACGGCCACAGCAAGCCGAGGGGAGCCGCTGCGGAACAGCCAGGCGGGATTTCTCGGTGCAGAGGACATCTAAAGCTCCCAGTGTCTGAGCTCAGCACACGCTGCAGGGATTCAGAGTGGAAATCAAAACCAAGAAAAAAAAAAAAAAACGCCAGCCCAACAGCCGAGGGCGTAGCAGTGGCGCCATATTGCCACCGGTGGCAGCAGCACGGAACTCACTACAGCTACATCTGCGTACTCAAGAACAGTGAGTCAAATTGCGGGCCACAGCGGAGAAATCCCAGTACTGTACTCACTGGGACTTGACCCAGTGGGAGAGGGGCGGTGGCAGTGATATCACACCATAGGAGAACGTGCAACCTGGCACCCCCCACGGTCTAAAGCAGCCTCTATCGACTCTCTGGGTCGGAGACTCTGTGATAAAACCCAGTAAAGGAGTAGTGGGGTCTGAGATACTACTGACTCGAGATCCAGAGCACCTTAAGTGAAGTCATAGTGACCCAAGGGAAGAACCCAGAGAAGGCACAAACTTCCGAAATCATGGGAAAGAGGAATAATACTGGAGCAATTAATGCTCACAACCCCACAACATCAGAACCCGATAAAACAGAAAATCAGAGATTTCTAGAAGATCAAATCAGGAAAATAACTGTAGAAATAATAGAGGTGCTTCGAAAAGAACTCAGAGAGAGCCAAAAAGAGATAAAGGATGCAATTAATGAAGTAAAGGTCTCAATTCAAAGCACAAACAACCGATTAGAACACATGGAGAACAGAATCTCGCTCTTAGAAGATGATCATTCAAAAAATGAACGCATAGTTTCTAATCTAGGAAAAAATATCCGACAGCAGGAATCTGATATTGAAGAAATATGGGCCCATTTTAAGAGAGCTAACCTAAGAATAATTGGAATAGAGGAGGGAAAAGAAAGTGAAACCAAAGGGATCAACAATCTCTTCAAGGAAGTAATAGCAGAAAATTTTCCAGACATAGAGCAAGAGGTCGATACACAGGTCCAGGAAACGTATAGAACTCCCTTTAGACAGGATCGGAGAAGAGGATCCCCACACCACATAATTGTCAAAATGACCAATGTCAAAGCCAAGCAGAGAATCTTAAAGGCAACAAAAGCAAAGGGCCAAGTGACATTCAGAGGCAAACCAATTAGAATCACTCCAGACTTCCCAAACCAAGTTATGAGAGCCAGAAGGGCTTGGAGTAACATATTCCAAACTCTGAAAGAAAACAACTTCCAGCCAAAAATTTCCTACCCAGCAAAACTTTCTATCAAATTAGATGGAGAAATAAGAAGCTTCCATGACAAACAGAAACTGAAGGAATTTATGTCTTCAAAACCAGCACTAGAGAAAATACTCAAAGAGATTAACTACAAAGAAGAAATAGGTAACACACATCAGAACTAGAGAAACAAGATTTTCCATCCAACAGACAACTAAGATTGGTTATCTGTGGAGATTCATTATTTATGTTAGTCTGTTACCTATCTCTAAAGGGTATTGTTTGCCTTTATTGTTGTTAATTTTTAGGATTTCTAGTTGGAATATTAATATACCTTCAGATATAGCATTTGGAAATATTTTATCCCATTCTATTAGTAACTCTTAACTCTGTTTACATTGTCTTTGGATATACAATATGTTTTTTATTTTTTAGGGAGTTTGTATACTCTTCTGTTGCCTGTGCCATTGAAATCATAACCAAGAAATCACTGCCAATTTCAATGTTGTGAGGTTTTATGACCCAGATTTTCTCCTAAAAGTTTATAGTCTTAAGATTTATATTTAGGTCTTTTATCTATTTTGAGTTAATACTTGTATATGGGATTAGGTAAGGGTCCAATTTTATTCTTTTCCATGTAATTATTATGTTTCAACAATATTTAGTTAAAAGATTATTATTTCCACCACCAAATGTTCGTGGAAACCTTGTCAAAAATAACTTGACAATATAGGGAAGAATTTAGCTCTAGGCTTTTATTTAACTCCAATGGTTTATATATCTGCCTTTAGAACAGTACTACACTGTTTCAATTGTTGTAGCTTTATATGGTTTGAAATCAGAAAATATATATCTTCTAGCTTTGTTCTTTTTCAAGATCGATGTGGGTACCTAGAGTCCATATTCCATATTAGGATAGATTTTTTTTTCTAAAAAATAAATATATAAATATATGATAGTTTCACCTAAAAAATAGAAAAAAATAGATTCTCTGGTAAGAAAGAAAGCAAAAAGAAATATTGAAATGTTATCTTTAAGTCATCAAAAGCTTGGTATCAGACAAATGAAACTGTTATGAGAGATTATCATTTTTAATTTTGGATAAATTGCTATAATACTAGATGTCAACTACTAAGCCAAGCATAGGAGGGGGGGATAGGGAGAGAACGGGGTGGGGATCGGGTGGGGGCTGACTGGGCAATGTGTGCATGTATGTCTACAAAAGTATGTATCCCACTATGATGTATGAATACAGTGCACCAATTAAAAATAAATATGAAAAAAAAAATAAAATTCTTTGGTTTAATTCAAGAGGCTGAGAAGTAGGCATTTTGGAGTTTCAAGATGATGACTTGAACGGTGTTGCCCCTTTACATAAAACAGTAGGCTGCACCTTGCATGGTTTGATACAAAGGCAGCTGATCTGGGCTCAACTGTTCGAAGGACCTTATCCAGTGGGCTTCGAAGTCTAACATTAGCAGGTCATTTGATAGTGGCTTTTTGCACTTCACCTTTTCATACATTATTTTGGCCTCTCCTATTGTCTACTGGGTGTTAATCCAGAAATTCCTAAAGCAAGTGAAAAATTCAGCTTTGACTCGTTTAGAGCCAGCAGGGATTTTACGGACTGAGGTGACTGGATCTCTGGGGACAGGCTGGCCGAGGCACAGGTTGAACCATGTCATCAGGGTCGAGTCTCTTTGCCACTCAAGTCCTTAAATCTGCCTTTGGATTTACTATCCAGACCTACTTTTACACTTGGCATCTTCCCTCTCCTACCCCGTGTGCCTATGGTGTGCTCTTCAAATGAGGCACAGGCACTGGAATTTACTCCTATCAGGCCTTAAGCCAATGCTCGAATCAGTGGCTTTGGTGGGGATTTGAGACATTACATAATGGTTGTCCATGTATGGGCCATGTGATCACCCCGATAACAGAATGAGGGGAAGAGATGCTTCCCAAGAAGGAGGAGCTTGGATGCTATACAAGTAGAGCACACAAGCCCATGACCTTGGCCATTCGTTGTCTTGGTGAACCCTCTGCAGGCAATGTGCCGTTTGCTTTGATCTCAGTGTCTGCACATTAATGGATATGTAAGGTGGGCTTAATAATCAATAGCTGAATCACTGAAGAATTGTTGTGAGGAGGAGGAGGATAGTGAGTAGAAAATCTAGGTTTTCTTGTGGGGTGAAATGACAATTGTGGTAGTTTAAAAACATGACCTCAAATACCTTTGGAAATGTCTCCTAGCAAGAGGTGGAGCGATGTTGCCTCTCCCCTTCCCTGGTCAGTGGGCTCATGACCGCTTCTGCCAATGGAATGGAACAGATGTGACCCTCTGAGGACACATCATAAAAGAACACACAGCCCTATTTATTGGGATGCTGGATCTTGGAGCATAGGTCTACCATGCAAAAAGTGCTGCTTGAGTTCACTGCATTGGGGGGAGGTGCACAGTCCCTATCAGTCTAAACCTCCCAGCCATCCCCACACAGGATTCTGCAGCCCAATCCCTAGCTGAGTAACACCGCAGAACCTCTGCCACATCTGACAGAAGAACCACCCAGCTAAGCCCTGCTGGAATCCCTCAGCCACAAGTATAAAAGAATAATCATATGGTGGCAATTCTAAACTATTAAATTTTGGGGTCATTTGTTATCCGGTAAGATTACTGAAGCAAAACTGTGCCCTGTAATACCTTAATGAGAAAGAAAAGACCAAACACATTTCAAAATATTTTGACTATGAACTCATCACAAATGTGTTTGTGAAAGAGCTATTTATGAAGAAAAATTAAGTGGATTTTCCCCCAAAAGGCTTGCAAATAATAAATCGGCCTTCCTACTGCCAGCAGCTTGTTGGCAAGCTGCCCCCTGTAGCTCAGTCGAATCCAGCAGGAACAAGAGGCAGAGGCCAGTGCCTGTCACAGCTTTGCTGCATATGGTGGCTGGCTTACAGGTCTCCAGGGACCTGAGAACTGCTTCCTCATGGAGAAGGATCTTGGACCAGCTGACTGTGTTTTGTCAGCAGTGTTGCAAGCTAGAAAGTAGGCTCTACTTCTGGAAATCTCACTACTTCAGCAGACGTGTGTATAGCCTGTCCTTTCTCCAGAGACCTGTTGGGAAATGTCTGAAGATGGTGATAGGTCTAAAGAGCCCCAGGCATCATCCTGGGCTTAGCTCTGCCTCCAACTAAAGACATTCCCCTTGTCCCCATCATAAGATCTTCAGAGTATCCAGGTGCATGTGCCTATGCTTGAGAACCTGACATCTCCTAAGGAAGCAGTTCCCCACTGGGACTTCCTGGGATGACTCCTAGAAAACTATTTTCTATTTTTGACTTTAGTGAGAGCAGGCGACCTCATTGGACAAAGTTGAGATGCTCTAATTCTCTCTGGACCCTCCTTCCCCACCCAACCAAATATTCATAGAGCTTGTTGAGTGCTGGATAGTGTTCTAGGTTCTGAGAACACATTCATAAGTAAAAACATCCCCGTGGTGGTGAGATTTACCCTCTTTTGTGGCCTGGATTATGTATGGAAGGCTTGATTTCCCCAGTGCTACTAGGTTCAGAGGTGGAGCTTTTTGAAAGTGATTAAGTCATAGGGCCACTGACCTTGTCAACAGATGAATACTTTAGTTAATGGTGTTACTGGAGGAAACTGGAGAAGGCAGGGTCTAGTTGAAAGGAATAGGTCCTTGAGGATGTGTCCTTGGAAACTACATCTTGTCCCTGGCCCTTTCCTCTCTCTGCTTTCAGGCTGCTAGGAGCTGAGATCCCTATACCATTCCTTTCTGTCAATGATATTCTGTCCCATCTCAGGCCACAAATGAAGCCAGAAGACCATGGGCTGGAACCATTTTAAATTGTGTGAGCTTAAAATGAATCTTTCCTCTAAGTTTTTTTTTTTAACCAGGTATTCTGTCACAGCAACAAAAAACTAATATTCCCTCTAATGTAGAGAGAGACATAGGATTGGTTGTAAACATAACCAATAGAGGGGAAGAAGGAAACTCTAAAGCACATGATGTACTTAAACATATATGTCAACCACTAAGCTGAGCATGGGAAAGGCGGGTTGGGGAGGGAATGGGTAGGGGCTAACTGGGTGATGTGTGCACAAGTTTTTATCCCATTATGTATGAATACAATGAAACAATAAAAACATTAAAAGAAATAGAACATACCATGTGGTAAAACTAAGTCAAGTAAAGAAAAAAAATTGGGAATCAGTGAGGGGAATTGATGGTGTTGTCCAGAGAGGCTTCATTAAGGAGATGTTTGAATGCAGACAGAAAAGTGATGAGGGAGTCCAGTTGATGATACCTAGGGAAGATGAGTCTGGGAAGATGCCATCAGTAGGAAGGTCTAAAGCTGGCAACACCAGGGGAACCGAGTGTCGTAAGTAGATGAGGTCAAAGTACCATGGGGGTCATAGTGAGAACCCCACTGCAAGAGGCATGGGGGATCCTTGGAGAGTTTGAACAGGAGTGACAGGATCTGATATGGGGCCCAGATGACTGATTGCTGGTTGTGAATATACTATAGAATCAAGGGAATAAATATGGGGTCCCATAAGGGGCTGCAGTGGCACTGCAGATGAGATGGGATGGTGGGTTTTTGGTGGTTGAAGAGGGACTAGAGTTGGAGTGTGTTGGTCTAAAGCAAGGTGGTAGAGCAGCCCAAAAAGTAGACACGGGAGATCAGGTCTGTTTGGGCCCCTCTGACTTGAAAGGGCAGTCAGGCATCTGGAGAGTTTGTGCCTGGGAGGCTAGACCCACAGCTCTGCCAGCTGGGGGTGAGGACCAGGCTTGCATGAGGAAGCTGTCTCCCAAAGGTGGCTGGGTGGTCTCAGGTTAGGCCTCAAAGTGGAGCAGGCACACAGCTTTGTCACTGGGTTGCAGGACATATTCCAAGCCCTCGTGTCCTAGGACTGCCATCTGTTCCCCAAAGCTGTGAATGTGGTGAGAGGGTAGGAGATGTCTCGCTGCACGTCCAAGGATGGTTCGTGACAACATTGTTGGCTCAGACTGTATATTAGACAATTGGCATGATCCGATTGGCATGATCTAAATAAAGAGCTCTCTTCATTGCTACTGCGTGCATTAGAGCTTGACGAACATAAAGAGCGTTTTCCAATCTCCTGTCTGTTGAGGGCAGAGACCAGGGGACTAGAAGGAAAGTTGAGAAAAAGTACCATTTTGTTCTAAGCCAGTAAATGAAAAAACGCCGTGTTCTCTTACTTTTCTTTAAATACTAGCTCTCACTTAGTTGATCTTGCATCAACTAAGAAGTCCAAATCTGGCATTTTTTAAACCACTTTCTGAATATAGTTTTCAACAGTCCCATTTCCTAGGGCTGCTGTAACAAAATACCACCAACTGGGTGGCTTAAAACTAAGGGAACATGTAGTTTTACAGCTCTGGAGACCAAAAGACTAGAGGGGAGTCTGCAGGGCCGTGCTCCCTCTGCAGGCTCTAGGAAGGAATCATCCTTTGCTTCCTCTGGCTTCTGCAGGTTGCCAGCAGTCCTTGGCAGCCCTCGACTTGCAGCTGCATTGCTCCAGTCTCTGCTGCTGCTGCTTTCACATGGCCTCCTCCCTGTTGTGTGTCCCTGCGCATACAAGTTTTTTCCTCTTAGGAAGACACATCAGTCATTGGATTAGGGCTCAGTATAATCCAGTTTGTCTGCATGTCAGCTAGATAGCACCTATCAAGACTCCGTTTCCCAATAGAGTCCCATGCCCAGATCCTCAGAATTAGGATAGAAACATCTTTTCAGAGGGATAGAGTTCTACCCACTGAAATACTGAAGGAATCTAGACAAACGGGCTATAAAGTGCTGTGTAAGCTAAATATGCTTCCAAATCAGTTAAATAATTATTTACTAATAGGCTTTGCATTCCTTGTAAAATTGATCTCTTGTACAAACTTTAGACACTTCAAACAACTTTTCTAACTCTTGACATTTCTTAGAGATTTAATTCTATATGGTCATACTCAGAATTAGGACAATGTTTTGGTGCACTCAAGGGAACGTGGTAGGAAGGAAATGAATGGCTGAAACCTACAGTCTTTACCCAGGACACCTGTGAGTAGTTGAACCAATGTGATAGAATCTGTCTGGTGTTTTGCGGAAATCAAAAGAATCATGGTAAAGGAGTTGATATCCATCCAGAAGCAATATGTAAGAGCTCAGCACCAGCATGATTTGAACTCCAGGCTCCTGTGAAACCATGGGCTGGGATGTCTAGTCTCCTCACTGAGGCTCCCTGTAGGTGCCTCCACACATCTCAAGTCTTAATCTTGCTATATGTAGAATTGTAGAACATTGACTACACACATCTCAGGGTTCTCAGAAATAAAGTGAATTCACAGAAACGTGTCAGAACACAGTAGCTGAGAGCAGGTTCTAGAATCACATGGTTCACAGGCCAGTTCTGTCTTTGCCCTTTTGGTGACCTTGGGCAGAATTAGGGGTTGAATATGGAATGTCACCCCCAAAAACTCATGTGCTGGCAATACAGCGATGTTCAGAGGTGAAAAGACTGGATCCTGAGGGCTCTGACTTCAGCGGATAAATCCCTTGATAGATAAAAAACTTGAATGGATTTACTGGATGGATTTAAGCAGGAAGGTGTGGCTGGAAGAAGTAGCTCTCTGGGAGGTGACTTTGGACTGAATCTTGTCCTTGGTCCCTTCCTCTTCTGCTTCTCAGCTGCCATGAGCTTTCCTCTACGATGACTTTCTACCACGTTCTGCCTCACCTCAGGCCCAAAGCAATGAAGCTGGCCAGCCATAGACTTAACCTCTGAAACCCAGAGCCAAATAAACCTTTCCTCCTCTAATTTCTTGTCAGGTGTTTTGGTTAAAGCAATGAAAAGATTAACTGGCTGTGTCTTAGTTGCCTCTTCCATAGAAATATATGGATAGTTATACCAACTCATTGTTGTGAAAGATGTGTGAGTTAAATCATACTTGGTTAGTAGTACTTGAGACACTAAATGTTATTGAAGTGATTTCAATATAAGTGTTGAATGAGTTTCAGGAGCATAATATGGACTAATAAGTATTTTTTGTGTGAATGTATCTTCCTTCTGCCCCCCAAAGTACTCCATCACCTGCTCTTTGTTCATCTTAGGGGATGAAAGAGGTGGTGAAGGGCATTGTAACTTGAAGGCTGGTGCTGTCCAACTGGATACTTGGAAGTGGTTTACCTTACTCAAAGCTTGCTATGAAATTCCTTAAACTGATATTTAAGGTGAAACTTTACTTACAAAATTAATTTTTATGTGGACCATCTTTAGAAAATCACCACACAAAATAGATACTAAGATTGGGCAAACCCACCAATGTCCTCTATGTCCATCACACGTCCTGGACCTTGCATCTGTTTTGACTCCCAGTATTTTCTTATAAAGCTTAATTTGATTTTTTTAATAAAAATTACCAGAGTCTGGATAACACACACACATACATGTATGTATGTATGTATGTATGTATATATGTATGTATGTATATAAATTTTTCTCAATCTTGGAGGCAGGAAGTCCAAGATGAATGTGCCAGCAGATTTTCTGTCTGAAGGCTGGGTCCTCATAGATGGCACTGTGCAGGTGGACACTAAACATGGCAGAAACGTGAACAAGCAGAGATGGCATAAGCTAGTGTCATCTAGGCTCAGCTCTTAACAGTCACCTCCAAAGACCCGTTAGGTTTAGATACAGATTGGCCCCTTGGAGACCTCTTAAATTGGTGTTGAGTTGAAATAATGGCACCTGGAGGGTTGTAATTATATGGATTATATTGGATTAAATTATAATGGATTTATCTGGGTGGTGGCTGGAGGGGTGGCCTTGGGGATTAAATGATCCCCCTCCCCGTTCACTCTTCCATTATGTAAGGACAATCCATATATTCTTTCTTCACCTCCCACCACCATTCTCAGATTCTTGGTCCCCAGCCTGAGTCTGAAATCATAAGAAAACCTTTTCTCTAAGTTGCTTGGCCAGGTCTTGGCTATAGTTGTGAGAATGGTAACCAGAATAGGCCCCAACTTTCAAAACCCCACAATGGGGGGCCAAGTGTCAATACATGAATTTTGAGGAATATTAGACCATCAGTTATCTAAGTAGTAATGGAGGTTTTTCTCAGTAGTAGGGCTTGAACCTAAAGGTGCTACACCCTCAGCCTTCATTTTTTACTTTTTGAGATAGTCATGCTAAAGTTGCCCAGGCTGGTCTCAGACTTGTGAATCTGTCTCTGCCATCCCAGTAGCTGGGATTCCAGGTGTGTACCGCCTTGCCCAATGATAGTGGGTTTTATCTATATTTTTGTGGTGCTGGGGATAGAACCCAGGGCCATTCTACCTCTGTACACCCCCAGCCCTATTTTTTCATTTTGAAACACGGTCTCACTGAGTGGCAGAGAACCTCACTAAGTAGCTGAGGCTGTCACCAATCTTGATCCTCCTTCCTCAGCCTCCCAAGTACTGGATTACAAGCATGCACCATCACGCCTGGCTTGTGGTTTTTAAAACTAAAGAACTGAGAGATACCTGAGAACCCTTATTCATTTTGGATTCAAAGATGTTGATTCAAATGAGAAAGTAGTTCTTTTTCAGAACAAACTGTCTTACTCTTATCCTGTCTTACAATCTTGTAAAGGACTTAGTTTGCACTAATTTTACATGTGCAGTGCTGGGGATTAAACCCAGAGTTTCACATAGGCCCCTTTTTTTATTTCAAGGCAGGGTCTTGCTAAGTTGCTGAGCCCAACCTAGAAATTGGAATCCTCCTGTCCTCAGCCTCCAAGTAGTGAGATTACAGGTATACACCACTATGCCTGGCCTATACATTTGCATTTTTAAGGTAAGTAAAATTAACAGCCCAGAAAGTTACAGAAATGGATGGTTGATAAACAGTGAAGCTGGGAAGGTAGGTGACCTGGTCAAATGGTACACAGCCACATATTGGCGTCAAGAATCTCTGAATTTATTCCAGGTGCTTTCTACTTCTACTCAAAGAAGCTTGTGACCCTTGATGCAACTGTATAGTAAGTGCTTGTACCAAGGGGAAGCAGGGGCTCTGTTTGGATCTAGGTCCTTGTGTTTGACAATCACACCAATGCTTAACTCCGCTGCCTTTCTTGCTTTGAAAGCAGAAAGTCCAGCTCTGCATCTTGTTTCAGCCCTGGAGTATATCGAGGTAGGAGAGTTGTTTACTATGTGTTGATGGTCCAATGATCACAAATATATTGGTAAAACTTTGAAAACAAGATTCAACGTTTACTGCAAGTCTTATGTCCTTTTCCTTCCACAATTACCTCCTTTTATTTCAACTCTGAGATGCCCTTGTATTTGCAATGAGTCTGTTGTCTCATGGGGAATGGCGGTGTCTCAGGCCAAAGAGAACTGCAGGCTGAAATGTTAAGATCTGGCCAGTGTGAAGGAAACTTCAGGACTGTGTGTCCAGCATGCGGCCTTGCCCTTACAGGGTAGCTACAGTGCAAAAGCATTTCATGAGCAGAAGCTCTACAAAGTGGGACACAGCTCCACATTATTTTAAAGTATGTGCTAGTGATCTGAGCCCTGGCCTGACCAGACCACCCTCTCTTTTGTCAGGAAAGGTAATTCTACTAGCTTAGACCTCCCACTCTTATCATTTGGAACCACTTATTCCGAGTGGCCTGTGGTTTGGGTCTTTGCACCAGGGAGCACGTGTAATGAGAACCACACCATTCATCCTGATAGTCTTGGCCCGTCTCTCTCGAAGTGAGAGGCTGCTCATGATGGGACTTATTTCTATTCTGTTCATTTGGTGCCTAAATCAGGCATTCCTATGAATTCATGCATGCCCTTAAATCACAGCTGTGTTTCACGCGTGTGGGTGGGCCTGTCTCTGACTGCCGGAGGGTTCTCTTCCCTCGTAGAGGGGAATGGTCAGCCCTAGTCTGTAGACACAGTACTCTCCCACCATCCTCTAGTTTGAAGGTAAAAGTGCAGCCCTCGGTGTTGCTGTGTAGCAAGGGTCTCCAGCAGGTGTTCACAGCAAACACAGCCATATTGTCCTGCCTGGGTTTACATGGAACACCAGTGTGAGTCTTACAGAGCAGTTGTCCCAGAAGACAGTGTCTCCTTAGTCCTCGGTCAGAAAGACGCAGCCTGAGTGCAAACAGCCCACTGGTGGGCCTGGAGGGACCCTGTTGGTAGGAGTATCTGCTCTGCCATCTCATAATTATCTTGAACAGGTACCCAGACTGTAGGCTATGCATGTTTCCTTTTAAATTTTAATTTTCATTGATGCCTTATGTATTAGTAAGATTTATACTGGCACATTCACATATGCATGTAGCATAATTTTGTCTGTCCTTTCCCATATCTTCCCTTCCTCTCTTTCCTCCCATAAAAATCACTTATGATATCTAGTTCCATTCAAATTTCTGTGAATGACATTTTCTTTGTGGCTAAGTTAAAGTCCATTATGTACATACATTTTCTTTAACCATTAATCTATTGACAAACACCTAGGGTGGTTCTTACTTGGCTTTTGTGAATGGTGCTGCTATAAACACGGATATGTTTGTATCTATGGTAATCCAACTTCAGTTCTTTTGGACAAGTACCACAGAGTGGTATAGCAGGGTTGGGTTTCATTTCCAGTCTGAGAAACCCCTATACTGATATCCAAAGTGGTCGTACTAAGTATTCATGGCATAAGTACCCATTCCGCCACATCCTCATCAACATTTATTTGTATTTTCTCTTTTGGGAGGGTGATTACTGGGGATGGAACCCCTAGGTGCACTCTAACACTAAACCTAAAACCCAGCTCTTTATATTTTGAGAAAGGATCTCACCAAGTTGCCCAGGCTGGCCTCAGACTTGTGATCCTCCTGCCTCAGGCTCTCGAGCTGTTGAAATTACAGGGGTGTGCCACTGCCCTCGGTTTGTGTTCTTCATTGCCATTCTACCTGGAGTAAGATAGTCATAAACACTTTGGTTTAAATGTCCTTAAGGTTATATGACTTTTTATACATATACTTAGCTGCTACTTTTGAGAAGTATCAATTTGGTTCAATTACCCATTTATTGAGTTGTGTTATGGTTTGGATAAGGAATGCCCCCCAAAAGCTCATGTGTTGGTAATGTACCAAGGTTGAGTTGGGTTACGGCTAGAGAAGGTGGGTCACTGGAAGTGTGGCCTTGGAGACTATCTGTCCCTGTCCCTCCATGCTATGCTGCTGGCCACCATGGGCAGAAAGCTTTCCTCTGCTACACCACTGTAATGTTTCTGCCTTGGAATGAGCCAACCATGGACTAAAACTTTGAAGTCGTGACACCAAATACTCACCCCCTCTCTTTTAAGTTCTATCCAATATTGGCATCAGAGTGACCCAACTAATACAGGGAGAATGTGTAGTGCTAATTTTGAGTTTCTTGTTCATTTTGCATACTAGTCATCTGTTAGATGCCTTTTAATCTGTAGATTAAATTGCGTAGACAGAAGCCTTTTAATCTACTGCTATCCAATTTATTTCCTGAGCTTTAAGGGTCTTGTTGAGGATATTGATATCCGGGCCTGTATGTTGGAGAGTTGACTCTAGATTCTCTTATACCAGTTGAAGTTTCTGGTCTAATTCCTAGGTTTTTAATCCTTTGACTTTTGTATGAGATGAGAGATAGTGATCTATTTCACTCTTGTGCATATGGATATATGGTTTTTTTCCAGTGCTATTTGCAAAATGCTGTCATTTCACCAATGTATCTTTTGTCAAGAATCACATGGCTGTGATTTTCTGTACACCGTAGTCCATTACATTATGTTGTTATGCCACTACCTTCTAGTTCTATATCTCTATCTTTTGAACTTGGTGATTATTGTGCCTACAGCAATACTTCTCAGAATTTCTATGGCTATTCTGGGTCTTTTATTCTCTCATATGAATGCTAGGATTTTGTTTTGTAATTGTTTGTCATTCTTATAAAATGGGAGGCAGCAATTGAGTATTATCTAATTGAAGAGAGAAGTCTTTCAAAGGGTCTGGCAAAGATACTTGCATAATGGTAGCTGTTAATAGGCAGTGGAAGTGGTGAAATCAGTGAGCCTGGTCCTGTAGTTTGTATCACATTGAAAACAAGCTTTATTTTTAGAAGTCTTATTTTAGGCTCATGGAAACTTACTGTACCACCTTCTCGAATCGTCTTTCCATCCCTGTCCCCACATAAGCCTAGTTTTCCCCCACTGCCTACATCCCCACCACAGGGTAGTACCTTAGTTACAATAGATAATCCCTATATTGACATGCACCAGTGGCACCCAAATCCTGTAGCTCTCACAAGGGCTCACTTCAGGTGTTCCTCAACCTATGGGACTGTAAAAATGCATCATGTGTACCCAGCATTGCAACATCAGGGTGTTTTACAGTCCTGAAAATCCTCTGCATTCTTCCCATCCATCCCTTCCCGCCTGCTTTTCTGGCAACTAATCTTATTATGAACTTCATAATTTTGCCTTTCCTAGAATGTTACATAGTTGGACCCATACATTATAACACCTTTTTTGTGTGTGGGAGACTGGGGACTGAATCTAGGGGCATGCTAATTTCAAGCTGTATACCCAGCTCCATCATTTTTTTTTTTTTAAACAGGACCTCAGTTTCTGAGACTGGTTGTGATCCTGTGATCCTCATGTCTCACAGACTGGGATTACAGATGTAGGCCACCCCATTAGACTTCATACCACATTTTAAATCCCAAGTAATATTGTCCCTTTTTTTTTCTTATCAGATCTTGGCCTTTTGACTCTTAACAAAAGCCTGAGCAATTCTGAAAGAATTGTACTCCTGAGAATATTAGACTGAAAATTAACTTAAGTAGATGAGTTCCCCATACATTTTGAGAAATGGCAGTTTAGTTAGAATACATTTGCATCTGCGTTGAAAGGCAGCCTGCTCTCTTGAACAGTTTGGTGTAAAGGCTGTGCCCATGATTTCTTCTGTGTAGGACTTGAGATGGGCAGCCTTGCTTTGGCCCTGCAAATACAGGCCTTTATTACAGGCTCCTAGGGAAGAGAACAAAGGGTAAAATCTGGCCTGACAGGAAAGGAGGGATGGGAAGGATGCTGAGGGACAGCTTTGACTCAGTACAGGACAGAAAGAACTGAGTTGGAGGACAAATTTGGGTGGATTTCTTTGCATGGTGGGTTCAAGGATGTTGGGTAGTGCTGGATCTCATTTAGGTGTAGCACCAGGGTAAGTCCATGGCAAGACTCTGCCAAGGCTGACATTGATGTGCATTCTGTGACGTATCACTTGTGTACCAGTTACCCCATGTGGAGTTAAGCCGATGGACTTTAGTGATCTTGGTTTTTGGTGTTGAGACAAGAATAAAGGACCACTGCCCCCCCCCGCCCCCGTCAACACACACACACACACACACACACACACACACACACACACACACACACACACACTTGCTCTCGCTCTCTCTCTTCAGGGAGATCCAAGCCCACTTACCTATGGTAAGTATTGATGAGGCAGCCTACATCTTTGAGCCTCTTTCTGGCCACCGTAAAATGAAGATAATGTTTCTGGAAGGGTTGATTTGGGGATTGGCTGCAACCTAACAGATGCTCAGTAAATAGTGGCAGTCATTGTGTCGGGTCATTTACTGCTGTGTCCTTCTCCGTGTGTAGTGGGCTGTTCAGCAATCCCATCTAACCTCCAGTGTCCAATTTTGAAGGCAATTGACGACTGAGTTTAGGCCTGGATTTGAAGGGCAACAGTGGCCGATTGGTCCTCTCCCCAGGGACCGTTCCTCTGTGCATCATCTGATGGAGCCATTACTGTGAGGCAGCTGTCATAGCTCCTGGCCTCCAGGTGTGCCCAGGGTATGTTTTCAGCCATTACAAGCTGGGTCCGCTTGAGTGACGGGTCATTTCCCAGCAGCCAGCCACATACTGTTTGGCTCTGGAGTTCTGAGCAATCCTCCTAAGAGCACTGTGGGCTTTCTGGTCCTTGCACACATGCAACTTTTGCCAGGACCTGGGATGCTGGGTTGTGCTTTCCTGGGCTTTGTTAGCTTACTGCTCACTCTAGATCCTTCCGTGGTTTCCTCCTCAGCAAAGTGAAACCCAGTCGCCTTGACAGCCCTGGCCAGCACAGAGACGTTACTCTGGAAACCATTCCTATTCAGCACACAAACTGGCATCCCGCCACATTCAATATCAGGGTGTGTACGAGCCCATGTAGGTTAAAAATAACTCATTTTAAAGTAATACAGGGCTCAGCCTTGGCTTTTGACAGCTGCAAGGCAACGTCTATTGAGCAGAATGGGGCTTCTAGCCTTGCAGGTGGTCCCCGTTCCAGCTGCTCCTAAGTTCTCATTCAACCAGGTATAGGTCCAGACAGTGGGGATCTCCTCTCTATCCAGGATCATCTCTCCAGCACACCAGGAGAGAGAATGATAAAGCACTAGGATCTGAGGTGAAGGAGAAACTTCATAGGACGCCTAAGAGGGTGGCCCAAGAAGCCCGGAGTTGGGGCTTATGATGTGGAGAGATTGAGTCCATTTCTCTGCATGTATATGTTCTCCTTCCCTCGTTATCCTGTCTTCCTCTCCTTTTTCTCTTCCATTCTCTTCCCTCTTTTGACTAGACTTAGAATGATGAAAGCCAAAAGCTGTAGAAAGAGGACCAGGACTGGAAACGCACACCCTCTCGTCTAATTCTCTGCTGTAAACTCTCCCACCCGCTTGGATAGTTTGTATCAAAATAAGAGGTGTCTTTCCTTCAGACCTCTAGGAGTTGGTGAAAATTGTTTTTGTCAAAATTGCAGTAAGATAAATTCAGCTGGAAAGTTTAAAGCCTTTCTCTCTCATGCAACTAAGGGGAGTTCTAAAAATCTATGGGTTTAAAAACATGCCTAAAATCCATTCGGGGCCATAAACCAATGAGAATATGCAAGAAAATTCCAAACAGAGAATTATGAGATGTGGTCAGATAACAAAAAATATAGTGCTAAAAATCCCTTCAGTTTTTGTTGGCCCAAATAGTTAAGTGGAACAGGATAAATCAAAGAACTTTACATCTGTGACTTTACTACGTAATATGGCAGGTATCACAAGGAATTATTTATTGTAGGCTTAGAACTGACGTGGAATTTGAAAGAAAAAAATTTCCTCACATGACAGTTTCAGTAAGTAGTGACTGGGAAACAGTAAGAGGTAGAAATCTTAGGATTTGTGTAAGTATATATGGTCGCAGCCTCGTTTCCAGTGTGACTACTTAATGTTATTGATGCTTTGGAAATAAAGGTATTTGGGAGCTATTGTTTAAGATTTTAAGGTTATTTTCCTCATACTTTGGAAATACTGTGAAAGAAAATTCTAAAGGTTAAGAAACTATAAAATTTTATTAGAATTGTAATTATAAGCACTTAATAGCCCTAATGACATTGGAAATCAATAATCATATTTTATATAATATCTAGGGTAGCAGACATCTATTTACTGTATATAAAGTAAAATGCAATTGTGTAAAGTCTCTAATCTCAAGTTAAATCAAACTATAGCTTTAAAGAGAAGGCTGAGCAGGTCATAGGCACATAATCATGAGCACTTTGATCCTAAGTAGACACTTTTTTAATGCCCTAAAGTTTTTGTTCAGAGAAGAAAGTTTTTATAAGGAGTATGTTCTAGTTATGTGAGGTTCTTTTGTTAGTCTTAGAGTTCATTGGCTGCTCCAAATTTTGTGTGTACATCACACACCACTGTAAAACAAAGATTAATCCATGGTTATAGGAGATATCCAACATGTGTACATAATCTAGTATAGTTAGTTCAAACTGAGTCATCTCTTATTAACTACTTTGAAAGATTAGATGGATTATTAGATCCACTTATTCGGATCTTTGAGGTGAATGGCATGATCCATTAGTTGGTCTGCTTGGTTCATTCTGTAGGACGTGCAAGTCCCACGCTAGCTCAATGAGTCCAGGCGCTGTCCCTTATCCTCACCCTTCAGGGTGATGGATCAAATAGTAACATATCAGGAGTGGAGGCCTGTGCTGAGAAGTTTAGATTTGACCTCAGTAACCCCCAGGACACAACTGGCTGGAAAGTGGTTCTTGCTAATTCAGGTGCTTTACAAGCCTGAAAACTAAGCCAATGTGGAAAAATCTCCAGAAAAAAAGGTGAGTCTGAATCAAAGGCCAGCTAGAGCAACACAGGCGTGGCTTTTAACCCCTTGGGATGAGCCTTTGGAGAGTGGCCCTAAGCAGCCTTGTCTTTCATTCCGCCTCCTGCCCTATGACCTGCTTTGGGCCAAAGAGGCATTCGCCTCCCTGAGGGAATATCGCCTTTCTCTCCACGCTAAATAGCACCACCTTTGTTTCTCACATTTCTCCCATTCTGTTTCTCTGAAGCTTGACCTTTGGGCTAAGAAGCAAGTCTGTCTTGAGATGGCTTTGCCACAGGCCAAGCTTATAATCTTGCAGGTGCCAATCTTCAAAGGCAATTTGTTTTCAACGGAGGATCTCAACCTTAAATTTATAAGCATTGCAAATTTGCATTTGGCATCAAAGGAGTTAAGGCATGCCTATGGCTGTCAGGTATGGACAGGAAATGCAAAGAAACATGTGGCCCCTATTCCTAAGGACATGCCAGAGAAATTCTTTGACCTTCCCAAACATGCAAAACTATGGTTCATGATATCTTGGCTATTGATTGCCACCATATTGCAAATTGCCTAGAGATTCCTTGCTTTGCCTCTACTTTGACAATTGATACTTGGCTTCTCATCATAGGAGTTGTGAAATTGATCTGTGGTGGGGGGAGCAAGAACTCAGCTTATACAGCCATGGTTGATGGTCTCGGTGGCTTCTCAGCCTTCTTGTGACAGGCAGAGCAGGTGGCAACCTTCCTTGTTTGCAGCTATGAAAGCCCGGATTGTTGAACTTCTCGCTCAACTCGGCAGGATCAGTCCTTAGCCCAGAAACCAAGGCTTCCCTCTGAGTGGACTTTGAAATTGAGAGCTGTCAATTCATTTATCACACTGTGGCCGTTGTGTGAAATTCTTTGGTCATTACATTAGGAATCTGTTTCTGGGAAACATTATGCAACTGGTCTAATCCTGGAACCCCTTCAACCTTCATAGGCTCTCCTCCCTGCACTAAGCTTCCGGTGTTGGGTAGAGACAGATGAAAGTCTTTGGGACTAGGGTGGAAGGAGTATTTGGCCCCTATCCTTGGAGTTTCAGAAGACTTATGTTCTAGCCAAGGTGGCAGTGCCTCCCTCTAACCCCAAAGACCTGTTTCTCCTCGGGGAGATCTGTTCTTTGACAAGAGAAAACAGCCGATTTTTAGTGTCTAATGTTCTTTCCATCTATGTCTGGAGCTGATCCAACTTTGTGAATATCTTAGATAATGCTGTCTCACCTGAAATTTCTTTGCTCAGAGCGCATTTTAACCCACATGGGGGATCTCTCATAAATCACGTAGCCACCATTTTCCAGACCCACCTCTGGCTCCCCTTTCTGTTTCCTTTTGCTATTTGGCCAACTTTTCTCTAAAACAAGCATTTCCTAAATCTGTCATCTCCCGAGCCCTCTCCCTCCCCCCTCCCAGTTCCATGCGGTCCCCTGCACAGCCTCCGCAGCAGCTGGGCTGGTTTGACACAGCCCTCCAGTCTTGCCTCTCTGGAGGGATCTCAGACCTGCTCTCCCTCTGGCCCTCACGCAGGTCTCCTGGTGAAAGATGGGAGTAGGTGCTGCACAGGAGGCAGCCAGGTGCCCATGTCATACAGTCTGTGACTCACTGGACCATAGTAGAATCACCTAGCTCCGACTCTTGACATTTGTATACTTAGCTCTGTCTCAATATGGCCATGAGTGTTTATTAACATGTCTAGTAACAATAGTCTCCTTTTTTTTTTTCTAAAAGAGCTTGTTTACTTTAATCTCTTTATTTTCTTTGCAAATATTGAATGCCTACTGCGTGTGCTGTTCTGTCAGTGAACAAAACCAAGGTTCCTTATGGATCTTGCCTTTTAAGATGGGGTTTGTGGGGCAGGAAGATTTATCTAGCACCTTTTCTCTGCCAGAAATTACATACTTCATGGAATAAAGCAGCAGATTAAATGCTAAGTATTGCATGGAAAAATAAAGTAACTACTTTTCCAGTGCAATATGGTCAAGAATATACCAAATCAGTGGAAATACAGTGACTTGTTTACCCCAACAGCTGGTCAAGAAAGTTTTGACAAGCGGAGACGACACTGAATGATATTGGAATGAGGAATGGTGTGTGAGCGGATAGAAGGTTGCTCTCTATCCGGAAGGAATCGGGTAGGCAAGAGTACTGTGCATGAACCAGCACTGTCGAGGGAGCAAAGAGCGAGGGATTCTGACAACTAGAAATAGAACTGGTCACTGTCCTAGGGATTGGCCCTGCAGATGAGCCATCCCAGGTCTGAGCTCAGCAACTGACGGCAGTGGGGCTGTGTGTTCCCCAAGTCACTTGGGTAGAGTGGACAAACATGTACAGGAAGGACTGGCTGGGACGCCCCACCATGGGAAGTCTAATGGAGACATGAGGTTCTGGACTCTCAAGGCACAGGGTGAAAATTAGAGTGAAAAGAAACCTGGGCACAAGTGACGTTTCTAATTGTTACAGGGTGAGAATCTTCTTAGAAACAAGGCAGTTATTTTTTCCTAGATTCTTGATTTTTTTTCCCCCAGAAGATTTCAAATAAAAGTACAAGTAGGATGTATACAGGTTTATACAGGGAAGTGGGTAGTTTTGATTTGCATCTGATTGCTAATGAGGTTGATTTTTTTCCATGCATTTATTGGCCATTTGAATAGCTTTTGTGAAATTCATTTGCCTGTTTTTTTATTGGGTTGTTTTCTTAGTGCTGAATTTGAGTTCTCTGTATATTATAGATATTCTCTATTGAAGTAGGTGGCAAAAATCTCCCGTTTGGTTGACTCTCGGTTGAGGTTCTTAACAGGTTCCTTCGCTATAGAGAAGCTCTTCAGTTTAATGCAATCCCATGTATTGATTTGCCTTTTAGTTTCTTGTGCCTTTGTGATCTTGAGAAAGATTTTACCTGTGCCTATGTGTAGTAGTGAAAAGGCTGTGATAGAGGTTATATCTTGGATAGAGGGTCATGGCCCTGAGCTGGAGACTGGCCGGAGACTGGCAGCGAGCTTCCAGGTGAGGAGCTCTATTCTGGAAACCTCGCCCCTCGTGCGTATTTGCACTCTACACACCATGGCGGAGTGTGTCCTGGTGCCTAAGTGGAACCCTGCAGGAGCTGCGCATGCAGTTAGTTTATATATTCCTGCAGCTAAAGGAGTTCTGTATTTCCATCACTAAGCATCTGCTTTGCTTCCCCCCTCCACTGCATCCCAATCCTGCCCTGCCCTGCCCTGCTGAAATGGAGCATGTGCTATGGCATTCTATGGATGTGTGTGTGGGGGGGGGTTAAGAAGTTGAGATCTGACCACATGTTTGTCTCATGTGTTTGTTTTCTAAAATCAACTCGTGGAGGCGGGGGAATGTCACCACACTGTGCAGCCAGTTAACAGAGGACAAGAGGCCTGTGTCTGTTACCTGCTCAGCTCTAGGATGGCGACCTTAGAGGCAGACAGCCTTGAGGATAGATGACTTAGAGCTACAGGAATGCAAACTGGGCTGAAGGAAGGTACCTGTGTGCTGGGGCTAATTGGGGCCGAGGTCTCTGTACTTGTCTGAGTGCTGGGATGTGCTCCTGTAGATCTTTGTTTTTGGATGGCATTAACATGACAAGCAGGGAATGGGGAAAGACATGTAGAGAAATGGACCCAGGGTCTACTGTTTCAGATTCTGGTGAATGCAAACCTAGCCAGCCCAATCACTAAGCCAAGCATGAGGAGGGAGGGGGAGAGAATGGGGCAGGAATTGGGGAAGGGCTAATTGGGTGATGTGTGCATGTATGCTTCCACCATCTTGTACTCTATTAAGATGTATGACCCCAATGCACCAATAAGATTTTAAAATCCTTCAAGTTGTGCTTAGGGACACCTTATTTCTTTAGTGGGAAAGTGTTTTAAACTAGTACTAAGTTATAAAAACCTATTTTTGGTTGAAGATTCACCCACTTTCATCTGTACTGTAAATATCAGTGATGTATAAAATTACTCAAAACATTGCCCACTAGAAAGAAATGTTTTTGTATTTTAATTTTAAAAGCAATTGAGGCTTAGACTTAAGTCTTTTAAGTGTTGGAAAGTAAGATTAAGAATTAATCATACGAACATTTTAAGTTAGATTGCTAGGCAACTGAAGTACTCTACAAAGAATAGGACACTTAAAATTTAAGAATGCAGTTTAAATATTAGTAAAATTCCTGAAGTCCTAGCCTAAGTGTGAAAATGTGCTGATATAGAATAAGATTTGGAAGTTGAACTTTAATTCTCCAGAGGAAAGTAGGCATTTGAATTACAACTTTAAATGCATTGAATTAGTAACTTCTAAAGTAAGATAAACTATTAAGTGACATTTGTATACAGAAAGCACTGTAAAGGGTACAAAATACAGAAAATGCTTCAGTTGGTACCTTGACACTGCTTATAAAGTGGGAAAGTGGCTCCTGTGCCCCTCCCTCCATGTGGCTGGTGGTCAGCCTCACCTGGCCCACCCATCCCCCACCTCGAGCACACCTGTGCCTGTGTGCACACATCTGTGATTAGCATCATTACCCACTACAGCCTTTGTCTACCCTGCTCCAAGCTCCTGGTCAGAGGGCTACCTTGAGATCTGTCCTTCTGAATTCCTTTAGGGTTTAAAGTCCCTACCCTGCAATTTAGCATGTAATTGTATGCCCTCTCCTCACTGTCTCTAATTCTTTCAGTGTGTATGTCTTCTAACCAGACTAAAAATAAAAATAAAGGCGGGTGGGGGCTTTCTTGTCTTATATGAGCTCTGGCACCATCCTTCAGTGACTAGTACATACTTCTCTAGATAGCAGCCCCAAACCTGCAAACTTAAAACCAATCTTAAAATTGCACTTAAAAAAAACCTGTACATATCCAGTTGTACTAGAAAGGATTTTGGAGTCCACCTTTGTTTTTAAGAGTAAGAACCGCACTTTTCCTTTGAGTCTGATGGATGCAACAAGCATGCTCTTGTCTTTGCATTCCAAGTGTGGGCATCTGTCAAAGGGTTTCATGGAGCAACTGTAAACGGAATGCTGTTTCTCCTGCCTTGTATGCCCTGTCAGTGTAAGACTCAAGCTTGGAGCCATATTTCTCAGGAAAAAGATGGGACCACATGTTTTCATTATAAGACACCCAGGGTAGCAAAAGATCTAAGATTCAAACGCAGCCTGCAGGAGAGCTTTCTGAAATCCCTCCCAAGTTCGTCAGTGAGCTCTAGAACATGGCCCGAATGCGGCAGGACTCCCAGATGCATCTTGCAGGAGAGAAGTCATGTTTACTATTTGAAGACAGCTCATAATGGGATGTCACAACAGGCTCGTTAATTAGGTGGATGATAAAAACAAAGTGTGACTTAGAAATGGGGGGAAGGCGCAGAGGAAGTCGGCACTTGATGCGTGTGTTCTGTGGTTCATGGCATGGACATGTTTTCTTCGTCACAAACGCCTTCTTTCTGTGACAGGGTCACTGTGTCCCTGTCAGAGCTGAGGAGTTCCATCCCAAGGAGGTAAAGAATGAGTTGGTGGGAGTCCTGCCTCAATTCTCTCATAAAGCATGCCTAAGATGTCCAAGTGTAATTGTGGCCTTGGAGAGGTCCAGGATTATTTTGAGAAGTAATGAACAGTGAAGAATTACACTTGTAGTACTGAAGAATCTGTACTTGGGTGGCAATCACTTAACCTCGGGGCAAGGCGGAGTCTAATCCTGATGCACCCCAGGAGTTAAGACCATCACCCTCACTGAGGAGGTAACATGCTTCTGGCAGGAATCTAAGGAAGGTCATAGGGAACGAGTCGTCCATCCTGATTTCTGCGGGCAGCAGGCTTCTGGCTGGGACCTAGCCCAGCAGCAATTCACTGTACCACCTCACTTCTTGCTTTAACTCTCCTTCCAAAAATGCTGTTAGGAAGAAAGGCTGCCCCAAGGCTTGACTCCTGAGCAGCAGGAGTCCTCTGGGCTCTGGAGCCGCCTCTAGCTCCTTCTCTTTGTTGATCCATGTGTGTCTTTTAAGTGTCAGAGTTTTCTGGGAATATAAAGTGTTTGATTCTACCTAGGAATGTTTCACTGGGATCATGAGAGGCAGAAGTGATCCCTGGAAGTTCTAAGTAGGCGACCGTACTGGGTATTTGGAGACAATAGAGACTCTTTTAAGCTCTACCATTTTTTTCTGGCAATATCTTAGTTTCTGATTATCTCTCACGTACTACCAAGTAACCCACCCAAGTGGCAGGTGAGCTGGCTTGCTGGCAGCTGATGAGTTATCCCAGAGCCTATTTTTCTTTGCCCTGAATCACCTCTTCCATTCTGTGTCCACATTGACCATTTTACCTGTCCTTCTGGGGTCAGCTTGAGTAGTTCCTACCATAGAGCTGCTCTGCAGAGTGAGATGCTCTCCTGTGTGCCAGAGGCCAGTTTATCACTTCCGCTCATCCATCCACCTGCTGTCCTTAAAGAACTTGTGTCCTCTGAGCATCAGCAGAGACTTGTGACTGGCTTTCAGCAAATGGAGGACCCATCAGCCTTGGCAACTTGAAAAGGATTTTGTTAACACAGCTAGAACAAGTTAAAGGTGTGATAAAAAGATGAAAGTTTGTGTCTTTGAAGACTCCTCCTTCCCATCCCAGTGCCCCACCGGGCATATCTGCCAGCTCCTGCCATCTCATTGTGCTGGAACACACTGTCACCAACTGCTCCATGGAGGGCCCTGCTTACCTCCAGCAGGTTGGGTAGTGGTGGCCTAGAAGCCGAGTCTACCTCTATGTTGAGGTTGGTCTGGAGTTGGCAGAATCTGGCCAGTCCCTGGGTAAAAGGGAATCTTGCTCCATCTAATCTTCTCAAGAGCCTTAGTGATAACTGACCAAGAGTGAATGATGTCTTGAGAGACTCAGTGTGGACTGAAAATACATTTAATGCTGAGAGAAAAGCAGTGCACAGTTCAATTAGTAAAAATCTCAAGCATCAAGTCCTAAAGAATTGCAAGATTATCCCTAGAAATGGGTGTTTAAATTGGACATTGAAGCAAATGCCTATTGAAGCATTCACATACAGTACAATTATTTCTTCCTTACTAAATCCCCCTTTATCAGCTTGTTAAGCATATTTCTGTTATAAAAGTAGATGAGAGGGTTTAGCTTTCCTTTTAAGTCAAAGTGACTGTCCTTGTAATTATAGAAAGAACACTAAAACATAAAATTTTTCCAGTAGTATGGAGAGGGTCAGTTGAAGACTGACCCTCTGTTTTGAAGAAAGCCCAGCCCTCTGCAACAGAGTCTCATCCTCCTTGCTGGGGTACAGGGGACTCTATTGACAATTCCTTCAGCCTGGCGTGGCCCTTGAGCAATGGTCCTCTTTCAGTATGGAGGGTCCTACTTGGGAAAGTTTTCCATTTTTTTTTCCATTAAGTCATCCCCCAGTTGCCTGTTATGAGATTAATTACCAGAGAAAGAAAACTTTACCCACTTTCCACTTAAAACAGGTAGCATCAATGGGCATATGCACGGAGCATTAGGCTTTACACTCCACTTCTAAGATAAACCTTACAGCATCATCGCTTTCTGGAAATTAAGGCACAGAAGTCAGACCTTCTGTTGAAGTCAGAACAGAACATTAAATCTCCAACCTAGAAACTGGGTGCTAACTCACAGCCCCTTTTCCCCTGAACTGCTTATCTCTTGTTCAGTAACTTATTCATTTAAAAAGAGTTTGAGGTTCTTTTGCCCTCCTAAAAATCAGCATGTTTAACAAAAGATAAAAGCTTTCTGGGGTAGAAAGAAGAACCAATAACTTTGTAGTAGGAAGAGAATACCAATTTCATTTTGTGTTCTTGCTGGATTTAATAACAATGCAGGAACATATAATTATTTAGTAGATAATTCTGTAATTACTTAAAGATGAGCAAAAACTTGAATAACCCACAAAGTGAAAGGTCTTGAAGCAAGAGACACTTCTTGGATAAAGGCAGAGACTATTTAAATCAGATGTTCTTATGGAGAGAGATAAGCCATCTTTATCTCTAAAGGCCAAATTCTGCCTCACAGGGGTGGAAGAGACTGATTATTTTAGAAATAAAAACTTTATTTACTGAAACCTTTCAGCCAAGGACCTAAAACCTTTATTTACTGAAACCTTTCAGCCATGACCCAGTTGACATTAATTCATGAATTATTGGAATACTTAGCTTCTCTCATTTCTTGATCTACTTGCTGGAAAAGTCTAAACCCCAGAGACCAAATTCCATGCCCTGACATTGGACGCTTCTGGAGTCTGTTTCACCTACCAGCCATTCTGGAATTTTCTAAATAACTGGTGATCAATTGGCTATGGTAGGTGAGCACCCTGGATTTGATCAGGGGCAGTTTAAAATGAAATATTTTGAGGCCGGGAGTAGTGGCACATGCTTGTAATCCCCGCACTTGGGAGGCAGAGACAGGAGGATCGCGCAGGTTCGAAGCCAGCCACATGCGCTGGCTTAGGAGACCTGTTTTCAAATAAAAATGTAAAAATAGGTCTGGGAGTGTAGCCCGGAGGTAGAAGGGCATCCAGGAACCCCAGTACCACAAAAAAATGAAATATTTTGTCCTGTTGGCCTTCTGTGTGTCATATGTAACAGTATTCTGTTTCTGGGAGCAAATGAGTGCAATTTGGACAATTCTGCTCTAGTTCCCACAATAACCTGGCAATTTGGGCATTACCACTTCATCTTAGAAAGAGATTGAGCAAGCCAGGCGTGGTAGCGCACGCTTGTAATCCCCGCGCTTGGGAGGCAGAAACAGGAGGATCGCGCAGGTTCGAAGCCAGCCGCACTGGCTTAAGAGACCCTGTTTCCAAAAATAGGTCTGGGAGTGTAGCCCAGAGGTAGAAGGGCTTCAAGGAATCAAGGAACCCCAGTACCACAAAAAAAAAAGAAAGAAAGAAATTGATCAGAGTGGCCAAGCAGTGTCAGTGCAAACCTGGGCTTTGACCCCAGGAATGGCTGACTTGACATCTGAGCTTCTAAGCGCTGGTATACTTTCATTTTGTGAGACCACATATGCTGACTTAGAATTTGAAACATATCACCTTGATGTATCCCTGTTCCCCCCTTGACCTCAGGGTCCTACAGGTTTAGGGCAAGATGAGCTATATCCACAATTCCCACTTCTTGAGCCACTCTTGACCTTTGATATTACTCCTTATTGAGCCTGTTTTTCTGTGGGTCCCCCTATGTGGCCATCACTCTCCTAGTCCTACCTATGTCCAGGTTTCCCAGGAATCATTTTACGGGGTCACACGAGTATGACAGCACCTTCGCAAGACTTCAACCCAGCCAGGACTCGAGTTCTTCTGTCTATAGTGTCCTGTTCTGTAATTGTCCTTTCTGTATTACATGTGTTCTGTTCTCATAGCGTGGTGTAGTCTTATCCAGGTCTCGGTAGCTGGGCAAATATATTCACTTATCAGTGAGTTTTCTATTGTATCAAAATAGCCCAAGGCCACTTAAGAAAACAAGACTTAGCTCGGCTTCAGAAGTTAAGGGTCATGGCACTGGCTGTGGCTCAGGCCTGCCCAGGGCCCTCTTGGCTACACTGCACCGTGGTAATGGCAATGAAAGCAAGAGAACACATTCCAAACCAACACAGAGGGACGCTCAGGCTTTGCAGAGGGAAGAGGGGCACTGGTGATTATTTTTTGTGGTACTGGGGATGGAACCCAGGGGTATTCTACCTCTGAAATAACATCCCCAGCCCTATTTGAAACGGGGTCTCTCTGAGTTGCAAAGGGCCTCACTAAGTAGCTGAAGCTGTCTGTGGATTGTGATCCTCCTGTCTCAGCCTCTCAAATGTTGGTATTACAAGTGTGTACCGCCACACCTGGCTGGGTACTGATTAAACCCAGGTTGTTCTATCTCTGAGCTACACTCCCAGCCCAATTTTACCTTGAAAAAAAATTTCATTATGTTTAGGAGCCTTTCTAAGTTACTGAAGCTGGCCTCAAACCTGTAATTCCTCCTGTCTTAGCCTCCCAAGTACTGAGATGATAGGTGTGGGCTATTATACCTGTCCCAGGCTCAGGCTTTCATAAAAAAAAAATCAGACCAGTATTTCCTTCTGAGTGCCACAGTTCCTAGTGATCTAGAAACCTCTACTTGGCCTTACCTCTCAATTGTCTACCACCTCCCAATTCTGTTACCTGAGGCCAAAGCCTCCAGCACATGAACCTTAGAGAAGGGACAAACAGTATTCCAAACCATAGTATTCATCTATCCAGTGGGTTTATATCAAATTTCCTTGCTGCACATGAGTACTAGGGATATGAAATAAGAAAATACAGGTCAGTGCTTTGAATCTTCAGTGCAATTCTAATGGATCATGATGGAAGTAGAACCAGATAAGGATGCAGGGAACCTCACAAACTCTCTTGCCTGGGGTGTTTGAAAGGCAGAAGCTGGATAAAAATGAAAAAGTATCTTGCCATACTACTCCAGCACCACCTTTTCATCCTGAAAGATCCTGAATTCTGAGAATATACATTCTTTGTTTTTAAACTAATAAACTATGCAGTGGTTAGTAAAGGAAGCCAAGTAGAATTCACATTTATAATAACAAATAGTCTCTTGCAAATGATGGGTACTCTCAGAGCTGGCTCCCTTTTCAATACTTTTTCCAATCTTGTTTATTTTAAAAAGTTGCATACTTGGGGGTATTTTAACTTTTCTATATAAGAAAGCTGAGTGGTTGAATTTTCTGACTTAAAGATGAGAGAAGCAAAGTTTCGGGGAGCTTGGGTGTGGTGGTACATGACTCATCGCAGCTACTAGGAAGCTGAGTCCGAAGGATCACATTTTGGAGGGCAACTGGGCAATTGAGCGAGACCCTGTTTCAAGATAAAAAGGGCCTGGGTTGTGCTTGGGAGATTAAAACAGGATCACAGGTTCGAAGCCAGCCTCAGCAAGTTGGCGAGACCTGATTTAAAAATTATAGGATTTAGGGGTATATATCAAAGATAGAATGCCTCTGGGTTCAATCCCTGGCTCAGTGGTAAAGGATCCTTCTGTTTAACCCCCAGTAGTGCAAACAAAAGGACTTCTGGAAAAATGAAGCAAAAAGAATGTTGAAGGGTATGTATGGTGGGGGAGATAGTTTCCTAAATCTTGGAGATTTAAAACACCTGGCTTAAAGGCGGGACATATTCTCAATTCCATTAACATAATGGGCTGGACATACTTCCTCCATATAATGCACTATTGGGTGAAGCAATTAAAAGAAAACTGATAAAAAGTAGGCCCCAGTTTTAAATACAAGTTTAGTGATGAACAATAAGAAAAATATACATTCTTACTTCCTATGCCCTGCTATGGTTGAAATCTCAGATGAATTCTGAGGCTTGGGGATGAGAGGTCAGGAGTCGGCAGCAGACTACGTGGCTCTCTGCTCAGGGAAAAACGAGTGGCCCAGAGTGGTTGGTTGGAGGAGATGTAGCAACTGGAATGAGAAAGGTATATACACGAGAATTGCATATTGCATTAGCATCTTCATAGTTACAGTCCCAAAGACCGACCATATAACAGGAAGACTTGCTCCGTTTTCCTTGGAGATACTGGGGTTCAGTCTGTGAGGTCGGGAACTGCATATCGTGACGGTGGGAAGAGAATGGGGGTGTAGAGCTCAAGATATTGCTCTTTACATGCAAACTGGATGCAAGAGAGAAAGGAAACAGGAGCCATATATAATCCCCAAGACACTACCCCCAGAGACCCACCTTCAAACATACCCTACTGCCTGGACTACCACCCAGATAAATCGATTGCAATGAATTTATTCAGCTGAGATTATAACCAACCCTGCTTTCAACATTGCCTCCCCATTTCTGTGAGGGCTGGGGGACACCCCAAGTCTAAATGATTATACTGTGATATTTAGTACTTGTTACCAAAAGTTAAGGAGCTGAAAATGTTAACTCTTGACTTATTACATATTATACATACATATCCAATGTACAATTAAGTTTTTTAAAAGCATTGAACCAAGTGTTTTTGAGAAAGGAAATGTAGGGGCATGAAGGGCCTGGGCTGACTGGGGTACATTAAAATCCTCACCTTAATCATCCTTCAGTGAAACCTACTAAACTCATTTAAAGGAACACATGACAGGTGTTTTATTTAATGTATTTTTTTAGGTTGTTTTTGGTGCTGAGGATCAACCCTGGAGCTGTGCACATGCCAGGCAAGTGTTCTACCAGTGAGCTACTTCCCCAGCCCTACCTGACAATTGTCATGTACAAACAGTACACCTGCAAGACCTAGGAGCTCTTGACCTGCAGAGATGGTTTCCTTTGAAAGCTCGTCCAAGCTCTATGGGCTGGAATGACTTATTTTCTAACAGTGGATGAAATGGAAGCACCCAGAAGTGACTGGCTTTTTTCCCCCATCTATTAGCAGAGATGTCTAAAGTCATAGACTATTTCTATTAAAATCTTGTCAATGGCCACCAACTCCTTCCAATTTAGAAATGCCTTTATCTAGGAGCCTGTCATATGCATGGTTCTGGTTTCTCCATAAGCCCTAGGATATGTCTTGCCTATATTAATTCTTCAGGCAGGAATTAGTGATCTAATGGAACAGATAAAAACTCATGGAAAGTGACATCTCTGGGACTCGAACCCAAATCTGGGATCAAATGTTGCCTTGCCCATTGTGCCTTAGGAAACACATTGGTTCTGGGGCACCCAGGGACATGAGACTTAATGAACTTAACACCTTATGTTGTGATGAGAACTGGGAAATTGTAGGGGAGCAGTTGCTGTTTGTGTTAGCCTTGACGTGATAGAATCTGTCATTTTTGTCCTCTCCAGTAACTAGTTCTAGATGCCTGCCGGAACGCAAGCTACTGGTCTCTCAATTGAACTTGAATAAAATCTTAAATTTGCTCATTAATTCAAAGATTATGGAATTAATGGTACCCACCAGGAGGCCTGGCACCTAATAAAACTTAGAAACTTCACAATGTAATCATCTAACCTTCATCATGCAGCCTTTATCTGATCCCGCTGCTTCCTGTTTTTTCCTTCATCCATAGCACTAAGATGGAGAACCCAGCAATTTACACACTGCTGTTTCTGGTGTGTGGGGTTCGTTTCTTCTGTACTGGGGATTTAACTCTAGGAGAATTCTACTTTCTAGCTACTTTCCTAGCCTTTTTTCTCTTTTTAAAACAATCTTGCTAAGTTGCAGAGGGGCCTCAATATGTTGCTGAGGTTGGTCTTACTTTATTGGATGCATTGCAACTTTGCATAACAGTAGGGTATAGCATATTAGAAAAATGCACGCACCCACTGGCTTCTCCCCACCCTTTACCCCACAAGTATTTAAGATTGGGATTAATTTTGCACACATTGATGGCATTATTTCTGCATTCTTTGACTTTATCTCTCTCCCAGTCACCACCGGTCATTCCCCTGGAGTTTGTGTTCATGTATCTGATGTTAAACTTATTTTCAAATGTCTCTCTGGCTTCCATATTTAAGAGAATATAGCCGGGTGTGGTGGCACACACTTGTAACCACTTGGGAGGCTGAGACAGGAGGATCACGGTTCGCGGATAGCCTCAGCTACTTAGTGAGGCCCTCTGCAACTTAGACCTTGTTTCAAAATAAAGAAAAGATAGGGTGTAGCTCAGAGGTTGAATGCCCCTGGATTCCATCCCCAGACCCGCAAAAAAAAAAAAAAGACATCTAGTTCTTTGGGACTGTGTGTACTCACTTAGCATAATATTTACAAGTTCTATTCATTCTGAAAATGGTGTAACTTTATGGATGAGTAAAACTCCATTGTGTGTATATACCAGGCTTTTGTGGTTCATCTGTTGATAGACATGTAGGCTGGTCTTGCACCTCTGAGTATCCCGTCTCAGCCTCCAAAGAACTGGGATTACAGGCCTGCACCAAGAAACCCAGAAAATACTACTGCTGTTGCTTACAATGGTGGGCAATTGTGTGGATCATGGCAGGGGTTGTGTGATCCTTGTAACGGGGATGTTCTGTGCAGCTCACCCTCTAGTGCCCGCCTCACCAAGCTTTGTAAATCACTGTGTGTGCAGGTCACACAGTGCCTGGCAGTAAACCCCTTTGGTCTCTGCTTGTCTTTGCTCAGCCTGCCCTCTCCAGCATCATTATTGAACAAGGGGGTGGGTGGCTGCTGAAGGAGCAGCATGTCCACCTTGGTCCTCACCTCCACTGCCCCTCTTTCCTTCCTCGGATTTTTTTTTTTTTTTTTACTTCTTCATTTTCTTGAAATTACCGCTCTTTTTCTTGAAGAGATTAGAGGTAAACTCTGTACCCTTCACAATTGCTAGGAAGTACCTCACACATTTTGGACTCTTTAACCTTGGCCATCTTGACCTTGGGTAGCCAGGTTTAGAATCTTTAAGCTAAAATCCTTTGTCTGTAAATGGATAGTAATAAGACCTCGTGGATTTGCTGTGAAGATTGACTAGTATACTGTCGGCACGTTCTTCTTAGCACTACTCTATAGTTCATGCTTCTCCCTTTTAGCCTCTTTTACTTGGCAGTTTCTTTTCTCTGCATTATATTGTGGAGAAAATACAATACTCTGTGTTACATTGATGGCTATTGTTACTTGGGCTCTTTTAGGATCCCAGTGGTGCAAATTGCTTTATATAGGAATCAGCTCCTTTAATCTTCTCAACCTCATAAGACACAAGTACTTTTACTTTTGACAGGTATTTTTATTACATCTTGGATATGAGGCCTGGGGAGAGAAGAGAACTAGCCTGTTTGCACAGCTGGTCCGTGGTAGGGATGAGATTTAAATCTACCAGCCTGCCTGTGTCTGAACTGGTAACCAAGGCTAATCAGCTGTTTTTTTTCCTAATCACTCCGGCCCGCTCAAAACACCAAACTCACTGGAAAACTTTCAGTGGTTGAATAGAAGATGCTGTCCTTCTTAGAGATGACTTGAATAATTATATTTTCAGAGCATAGGTTTCTCATCTGTTGTTCATCTGTCTCCATGGAGCTGTGCACATGTTCCCCATGGCCTTGGGTGATTAGCTTATCTTGGTGAGGTTGTGGCTGGGAGCTTGTCCCTGGGCAATTTAGCAGATATTTTGCCTCCATGGTACTAGTGGGCCTTCCCAGTACCATCACTATTATAACTTAATCATAATTATATGACTTATTATAAACTAAAGCCTGTGGCTTTATACTGATTAGCTGAGCTCTATTTTGATGGAATGAATCACAATGTCCTTTTGATTCCATTATATCTAAAACCCAAGGCTTCATAGCACCCTTACTCTCCCAATCCTACTAAATACTGGGAGACGAGGATGAACTCCCTCCTTGGGATCAGTTGTGAGACCCTGGGCTTCAAGGTTTAGGGAATGTGACTTATGAATGTTGCATAGGTAGCAAAACAGAAGTCACTTGCTGTAGAGACCCTCTCTGCTAATGTGCTGTGGCCAAGAACCAGGGCCAGCCTGCGTAGTCCTGGCGTGCTTCTGAAACACTGAATTCTTCATCTATTTAAGGCCCAGATGCCAAAATGGAACTAGTTTCCAAATCGTCAATTGACATGAATGGTTCTATGTTAAGCCTCTCATGTTCATGGAAAATCGATGATGTGGCAAGTTGAATTTAGGAAGTCCCTCCTGCCACTGTGACCTAGGCTAGCTTGGCTTCGGGAGGTGGGGGGGTAGATTCAGGTGTTCGTAACTTTGGTTCAGTCATACTGCCCTGGCTGTGCCCTTCTTCAAAACCCTAAAATATTCAAAGCTATACTTCTGAAAAAGACTGTTTCCCCTATAGAAACGGGAGGGAAATTACAGTGCAAACAGTCACTCTATTCAGATCTCATGTTTACTTCATCCTTTTATGGTGTAAGCAAAATAATCAGATGGAGGTATATTGAATTAAAATAAGAGAATGGATCCTACCATGTAGAGCATGTATGCCTATACCATCTTGTATACCATTTAAGATGTATGACTCCAATGCACCAATAAACATCTTAAGTTTTCAAAAATTTTTATAAGAATCTTAATGAAGATAAGGAAACAAAATTGGTCTCCCTTTAGGGCCCCAAGGTGATGAGAACCATGAGGAAACTTGGCGTTTTTCATGAGGTTGCCTTGGCTCCCCAGTAAACATTTCCCATCTCCTCATCCAGATTAGAGACGGAGGTTAAGGGAGAGCATATGGCTCTGCCAGGGTCTGGGGCAATGGAAGAAGTTGGTGTGGCTTCTTAAATGTACAAAGTAAGAATGAGTAAGACAGTATGTTTGGAATGGGAAGGTTCCTCTTAGAAATGGTACCCAAGTAAGCCAGGCATGGTGGTGCATGCTTGTAATCCCAGCATTGGGGAGGCTGAGATAGGATGGTCATTCACGGCCAGCCTCAGCTACTTAGGCCCTTTGCAAATCAGTGAGACCTTGTTTCAAAATTACAAATAATTGGATCAAGGATAGAGATCGAAAGTAGAATGCCCCAGGGTTCCATCTCCAGTATTGCAAATAAAAAAAAAAATAGGTACCCAAGTGAACCTTAAGAACGTGTTTGGATATTCTAGGAGGGGAGTGCAGCTACTTGTATACCCTTGACCGAAGACTGGTGGTCCTCTGTAAAGGAAGGTTGTCCTTCCTCTTGGACTGAGCACACATTGGATGCACATGGAGTGGTGAGGGAGGAGGGGGACACCCACCTAATCAACCAGATCAGTTGAAAATGAAAGGACCCGGAGAACATTGAGACTAGCCACAGAATGAAGGGTCATCTGTTTAATCTATGTAGGATAGGGAATCATTGGGATACAAGAGAAACTCCAGATGAGAAAACTCAAGAGCCAGGGAGGAGATAGAAGGGTAAGAGCAAAAGACGACTTAGGCTCTACCTAAGTCTACTACCATAGACTGTGTATACCTATGAATATATCATAACGTCAATCTCTGGGTACTCTATATTGGGAGGGAGGGAAATCCGGAGGGGCACCAAGAGTATGTGCATGTATGTCATTGTCAACATGATTTGCATTATGATGTGAGGCTATAATGTACCAATAAAAGCACAAAAAGAGAAACGGTACCCAAGAAGTCCTATGGCTTTTTTTCCAACCTGAGATTGCTACTTCGTGATCAGTTGAGTTGTCAGACATAACTGATGCACTAGACTTTATTGGTTAGTTTGCACAATGAACTGATAGAAGTTGGACAATCTGAGAAGCCTCCTCCCTGTAACTGTTTTAGATGTTCAAATGCCAGAACAAATCAAGAATCCTAAGGATATTCAAGCCAAAACTGCCTGCAGCCAGGATTATAAAGATTACAAATGTGTCCTGGGAGTTGACAAAACTTCAGGCCTTATCTTATGTAAGAACACTAGGCCTCTTTTACCTTTTTGAAATGAGGCGGGGGTCCTCTTTTCATAGTCGATGCTACTGAAGGAGGTTGTGATGCAGATCATCTAAAACAGCTGAGGGAGCATGTGACTGAGAATTGACACTTGGCACTGGAATGCATTACAGAAGTTGGCGATGCTTAAAGCCACCTATTCATGCTTTTCTTAAACTAATCTGAAAATTAGAAGGCGTTCTCTGATCATGCACCATCTAACGGAAGGAATGCGTTACAAAACTGTACCGGGTGGCAGAATAAACGTTATAGATTGGAAGAATGCCTGTGTATAAACCATGTGGATAACCGAGAAATGGACTGAAATGTAGTATTTTTCCTAAAAGATTGTTATTGTAAAGTGAAAAACGCAGTTCTAGGGTGCTGATCAAGACAACTGCATGGCTAAGGCTTCCACCTTCATAGCTATTACCCAGGTCAAGACAATTTTCAGCAGTGTGCCATGTCCTAAAACATAGAGCTCCCATCCATCCCCAAATCACCACTCTCCTAACCAGTGCCGCCTTCCCTTTTTTTCATAGTTTAATTGCCCAGGTGTGTGTCTCTGGAACCTTGAATTTTCCCATTTTCAAGTTCAAAGTAACTCCTAAGTCTTTTTTTGGTGGTACTGGGGATTGTACCTGGAGGCATTCTACCTCTGAGCTAAACTCCAACCCTATTTTATTTGGAAATAGTATCACTGAGTAGCTGAGGCTGGTTTCCAACTTGCTGTCCTCCTGTCTTAGCCTCCCAAGTACTGGGATTATAGGGATAGACATCACCACACCCAGTTTAGGTGGATTTTAATATTACAGATTCCTTCTATTTCCAGTTTGTCTGTGGAAAAATCCTCTGCCTTTCTGTCTATAGAATTTCCCAGGTCCTGAATTTTGCTTATCATGTGCTTAAACTTTCTAAGATGGTTTGAGTATGTGAAATCAATATAGTTTTAGAAGGCAAAAACAAGTATATGGAAAAGTGCCACTGCCACTCAAATACCTTCATTCTGTTTTCTCTTGCCAACCTCACTGGTGTTTCCACAAAAATAAGCATATACATATATCTAGAAATGGCTCTCCCCTTTTGTCAAGTTAAAATCCAACGTTCCTTTGCACTCCACTCTCCATACTTAACCACGCATTGTGGAGATTGCTTTATTGTATCAGGGTTTCCATTTTCCCCACAACTTCAGAATATATGATGTGAAGATGCTGTAGTTTATTCAACACACACACTTTCCAGGATTTTGTAATTACACATAATCCTGTAATGTGCACACCTATTTTTATTTCAGGTATGAATTTTAAAGTGAGATTGCTGGAGTTAAGAGAAATGCATGTGTGGATTTTGTCTGATTCAAGTATTGCCTAATGCCTTTCACAGGGGTCATACCAGTTTTTCATACCCGCTAGTAAGGTACGGGCATGCCTGTTTCTTTGTAGCCTTAGCAAGAATGTATTTTCAAGCTCTTGTATTTTTTCCAATCTGATGTATGAGGTGGTATCTCAATGCAATTCTAACTTTTCTTGGACATCTTAACTTTAAACTTTTCTTGGACATCATAACTAAACTTGGACATCTTATAATACATATAAACATTTTTATATCATATGTATTGCTTGTTCATTCAGTTCATCTATTTTTCTATTTCTTTCTGCCTCCAATATTTTATGTATGGGTATATAATACAAAATAAGGGACATTAGCCTATTATATCTAGTAGTATTGCAAACATTTTCTGTTAATGTATTTTGAATTTGCCTAAGGTATTTTTCTCTATGCAAAAGTTTTTATATAATCAAACTTAAAAATCTTTGTAAAATTTTTACCTGGAACTTATTAATATATAGCTGCTTTTTATACCTAGTTCACAGAGAAATAAGCTCTATTCTAGCCCTTTTGTGATTTTTTTTTACATTTACATATGGCGTTTATTTGAAGTTATTTTTGTGTAGAGTGGAGACTAGGTTTATCATTATCCTCACACAGCTGTTCAGTGGTCTTAGTACAACCTATTAAAAAGTCATCCTGGTCACAGTGACTTAAAATGTATACTAAAAGTGACCAGGTCTGCTTCTGGATTTTCTATTTCATCCTCTGTCCTCCTGTGCTAGAACCTTCCTGTTTTAAAGTGTTTTGGTACGCTTTCATATCCAGCAGGGCTTTTATCTCTGGTTTTCCTGTAATCTTGTCTTACCTATTTATGCTTATTCATCAACATGAAGTTTAGTGTCATGTATAGCACAATAAAAACTAAAGTTTATTGATGTTTTTATTGAAGTTGGTAATTACATTGGAATTTATAAAATAAGTGGAACTAACAACTTTATGATGCTGAATCATAGTACCCAAGAACCAGGGATGGTTTTCTACCAATCCACATTTTTTTCGAGGTCACTTAAAATATTTTGATAGACTTTGCAAATTTCTTGTTCAGCTTATTGCTAAGTATATTATCTTTGTTGCTATTTTACTGCATTCTTTTACTGGGAGAATAATTTCGTTCTTAAGTTTTCTAGGTATACTGTACAACTTGTATATAGCTTTATTTTTCACATTCTAGTACCTTTTATTGAGCTGCCTTAATTGAATCAGTTAACACTGTTAAGCAAAGACTGGAGGTGGCATCTGTATTTTGTTTCTGACTATAGCGGAAATGACTTCAATGTTTCACCATTAAGGAAAGTTAAGTAATACTGACCTTGGGAGAGTCAGGCAAGCAACCATTTGTGTGTGTGTATTCATAAGGTTCTTCCTATATCTATTATCCCACCATTGAACAAATTATATTCCTGAAGTTGGTCATGGTACATGATAGTTATGAGAAGTTAGATTTCTTACTGCCTTAAGGAGTTCTACTGTAATCCTAAATGATAATTGTAATATTCTCTTTGATGTCATCAGTGATATCGTTTATGCAACATAGGACCTATTTGGTCTTTGACAGTTTATAATTCTTGGTAAAACTCTATGGACCTCATGGTGTTTGTAACACGTAATCTTCTCTACTCCGTCCAAAATTGGTCTGTGAAAGATTCCTGTCACTAACGTGGGTCATATTGATGAACCACGTTGTCCAAGGAAATTATGCACTTCATATAGACTTGTGAATTGACAACATAGGAAGTAGCTGCTATCCGTATGGCTGAGATAGAGACCAAGGAATAGGTTGCCTTCTCTGGTCCCCAAGAACAATTCAGGATGAGCTCCTGATATTGGAGGAAAGGACATGATTGTAGCTCTGGATGGTGAAGTTGTTAAGGTCTTCTATTTGTGGAACTTGGCTGGAAATCTTTGCTCTAGAGTGCTGGGGAATGCCATTGATTGAGAAATAGTACCACACCCTGAAAATCGTTGTGAAACCATTCATGGGATGGTTCCTTACCAGCAGTGGTCCATCTCCAAGCCCCTGAAGAGGCATCAAAGTGCATTCATGTCTAAAGTGGCCTTCCCTTGTGTAGTTATGGCAGGATGCTCAGCACGTCAGGCCACTTAGTGCTGCAGGAGCTCCATGCCAAGAGGCAGTTGACTGCAGGAACCAGATGCTAGCGAGGGTTCCACAGCTGCTGTGAGACATCACAGGCTACAGAGGCCTAACAAGAAGGGCATGTTGGAACCAAGAAGAGGAATCCTTGCTGTCTGATTAGAAAAGTTGCCTTATTTTTCAAGTTTTTTTTTTTTTAGCCTAAACAAAGATCATACTGTATCACCACAATTATAAGAGGATGAAAATCAGGCAGAGTTAATTGCTGGTGGTAGAGGTCACAAAGTGGCAGCCTCTTACTAAGGAGTTATAATCTGGAAAAGCACAAAAGTTCATGGAGTGTGGGAAATATGTCTTAATGAGTGGTAGCTACACTGCGTCTGTGTATGTAGAAAATAATTGTCTGCACACTAAATTAATGCAAATCAAAGCTTATGTACATCGTACTAAAAAAGTGAATCTTGGCTATTCTTGGCCAAGAATCTTTTTAATATTCTTGGCCCTTTGGTTTTCTATGTAAAATTTAAAGTTAGTGTGTGTTAACTTCCATCAGAAAATCTTAGAATTTCATTGCATCTATATCTGAATTTGAGCACTGCCATTGGCACAATGCAAGTCATTATTTAGGAGTTTGGTTTGTTTAAGCCTTCACTAACATCACTAATATATCACTAACATAGACTTTTTTGCCGTTATTTTCTTGAGCTTATTGTTAGCTAGTTATTTGACATTATAGTGCTATTATAATGGGATTGTTAAGAGTTGAATGCTTTTGCTTCTGTATGAAAAGTACAACTGAATTCAAATATAGATAAATCTAGCAAAAAGTGAACTCTTATGCTAGTAATCCCAAGCTTATTAATTTTGTTTTTTACTCCTGTGTTTCAATCCCTTTTATTCCTGCCACACTAAGTAGCCAAGACTTCCAGAAAAGTGGACAAGAGAGCCACAAGATGTAGATATGAGTCTCATTTTGGAAAAGTTACTCTCACATGCCCATACACGGAAGCAAGCAAGGAATAGACTTGAATGTGTTGCTGAATTTTTGAATGTGCTGGGATATCCTATTCCAATGAAAATAAAAACAATCCTCTTCTGTTTCTTGTTTTCTAAAAGATGTTATGCCCATCTCTGTTAAATTCTACAAAATGCTTTCTGGCATCAGTTGAGAGGATTAAGTGACTTGTGTTCTTTAATCTATGAATATAACAAATTATGTTCATTGTGGTGTTACATTTCCATTCTTGAAGAAAGAACTCATCATGGTCATGATGTATTCTGTTTAGTGCTGGGTTTAGAATGTACTGTTTTGTTTAGGATTCTCAAATCGATGTCAGAACTAGCAATAGGTGGTCTTATTTCTTTTCCAGGATTTTGTTACTATTGATGATAAAGGGACTTAAAGTGTATCTTAATTCTCTGTAAAAGCGTCTGTAAAGTTACAGTGATCTATTCTGTCCAGGTGTGGTAGAATTTGTCATTGAAACCATCACCAATTCTTTAAGTTTGGCAGTTTATTTTTTAAATGTATGGTTGTTGCTTTGCAATAAAAACAAATATTCAGTGATGCTTTATGTGTGCAAACATCACTTACTGTGTTCACCTCTAGATTTCCACATTTCCTCCCAGCTCCGTGTGTTACTGAGATTGTTAGCGATACCTTCATTTATGAACATAACACTATTTGGCTTGTTTACTTCTTTGAGCTTTTATTCACCAGTTTTTCTTTCTAATGAAATAATATATTCTCTCAGACTGAATTTTCATGTTCATTGTTTCCATTTGCTTCTATTTCATGTCTCTTTGCTGATGTCTAGACCTTCTGGAAATTGATTTTTTTCCTTTTTTTTGCAGTACTGGGGATGAAACCCAGGGGCATTCTACCTCCAAGCTACACCCCCAGCCCTATTCTTTAATTTTTTATTTTGGAACAGGTCTCACTGAGTTGCAAAGGACTTCACTAAGTAGCTCAGACTGTTTAATGAAAAATGGCCCAGTCAGGAAGACCAGAGGTTTCCAGTCAGCCTCAGTGACTCAGTGAAACCCCATGAAACTTAAGACCCCGTTCAAAAAGAAAAAAGTGGCTTGTAGTATAGCTGAGAAGTAGAATGCCCTGGATTCAATCCCCAGTTTTGGAAAAGTGCCCTATTTTTAAGTACTTCTAACTAGATTATTTCTTTTGTATCAAGTATATGCCCTTATTTATTTCATCTTACATGTGTTTCACTCATTGGTCATTTATTTGGTGCTGGGGGTTGAACTGAGAGGGGTGTTCTACCTCAGAGCTACATCCCTAGCCCTATTTTTACTTATTTTGAAAAGACCTGCAGAGGCTGGCCACAAACCTGCCATCCTCCTGTCTCAGCATCCCAAGTACTGGGATTACAAGCATGCGCCACCACGCCCGACTTCCAGATGTTTCTTACTGGGTCTTCTAAGCTTGAACGTTTTTGTGTGAACTCATGTTACATGTTTTGATGGTTGCTTCAGCCTCTGGTCTAAGGTTACATGGCAGTAGAGGGGTCTAAACGTCTGTGTCATCCCAGCACACGCCCATCTTGGATGCTCTGCAGTTTTTGGCACATGGCTACTGCCTTTTCTCCTTAGCCATAGGAAAAGCAGAGCATTTCTGAACATATCTAGGATATGTTGCCGATGAACATGAGGTCTGACATCAGCCTGCTTCTACTTGTTTACTGTTTTTAAGGAGCCTGGTTCTGGTTGGGCTTTGAGGTGTGCTTGGTTCTGCATTTCATTAAATACAGCGAGGAGCCATGTCCATGAACTACATGGTGTTTCAGCCATTATCCATTAAGCTAATCTCTCCATCCCAGATGTGGGGGATTGTCTTGTCATTTTCAAGTGTGCCTTAAAGATATGATTCTCCTTCCCCCATCTTATAATGCTTGCATATGCGTCCCTTCCTATGCATTTGAGATGGAAAGAAAAAGAACATTCAAGGTCTCATTTGCCTTTATCAGTGTCATGTGAGTTTTTTTTTTCTAAACCTTTCTGCTGCTTTCTTAGACTCAAAATTAATACAAAACCAAGTGCAGTGGCCCATCTCTGTCCTAATATTTGTGAGGCTGAGACAGGAGGATCACAGGTTTGAGACCAGCCACAGAAACTTAGCAAGCTCTCAGACCTAAGCAACTTAGACCCTGTTTCCAAATAAAATAGGACTGGTGGTATATAGCTCAGAGGTAGAATGCCCCTGAGTTCTCAATCCCAGTACCAGAAAAACAAAAACAGATTTAAAAATCTTCTAAAATAGAACATTAAAGTTGGGTTGGACATGTCCTGTTTCCATGAAATTATTTTTTTTCTTTAGAGAATAAGATTTCAAATTTTAAGTGAAATCATTAATAAAAATCCAATATTAAAGGGAATTTCTCCATTTTAACAACTTTGTAGGCAAATACTGCTTAAGACCTAAAGTCTATTTCATCTAAAACTTCTTCACAATTAAAATAATGGCAAGAATGTTTAAAGTAATAGTTGAAATACATGAGTACAATTTAAAAATTACCTAAATAGACGGGCGTGGTGGCGCACACTTGTAATCCCTGTGCTTGGGAGGTGGAGACAGGTGGATCGCACAGGTTTGAGGCCAGCCATACTGGCTTAAGAGACCCTGTCTCCAAATAAAATGTATAAAATGGGTCTGGGAGCATAGCACGGAGGTAGAAGGGCTTCTAGAAACCCCAGTACCACAATAAATTAAATAAAAGCATCTCTAATTAAAAAATTACCTAAATAGGATAAGCTACTTTTGTTTTTGTTTTTGTTTTTTTGGTACTAGAGAATGAACCTAGGAGAATTCTACCTCTGAGCTATCCCACCAATCTTTTATATTTTGAAGCAGGGTTTTGCTATGTTGCTGAAGCTGGCCATGAAACCTGTGATCCTCTTGACAGGTATGTGCTACCACGGCCAGCTTAGGCTACTTTTAATTGATGGCTTTTCTCTCCTCAATTTTTGAAAACTACATGATGCATACATGTGTGATGTGCATTATTTGTAGAAAGGTAACAAAGATGTACACATGACACAGAATGAGGAATGTAGTTGAGGGGGAACAGTGGGTGAGGTGACCAGGGTCCATTTGTAATTTTACTTCTGCATGGTCTGGTAGGTAACAAAGTGAGATATTTTGCCACCTTTCCATCTTTTGGAGAAGCTAGATTTTGACATTCCCAAGAGTGGTTCTCAGTCAATTCTAACAGACTTGTTTCCTTATTCATCTTATCAGGTTTGAGTTTCTGTGACACGTCCAACCCTGAGTTTGGTGGTTGCCTGTCATGGTCTTTGATTTCAGGAGCTTACAGTGTTCATGGAGAGTCAGGATGATCAAGTAGCCACCAAATAAATGTAAAGATAGCATTTTGATTTTTCAAATAGAATTGAAGTGTGAAAAGGGTCTTTTATGGGGGAATGAGTAGTTATGACACACCTTGGCTCCTTGGCAGTGGAGCAGGCTTGAGGATGGTGACGTGGATGAGATATGACACTGAGGGGCTTTCTAGGTGGAGGGAACAACATGGTGATTGGCTTGGGGGCTGGAAGGAAGATGGCCAGGCGGGCCATGGGTGCCCTAAGGCATCTCATGAGACAGTGGAAGGCAGAGCGTGTGTGTTGAGTTTTGATCCTTTACTTTGCGGGGATAGGAAATCATGAACTTGTTGATCTAAAGCAGAAGGATGGAGTCAAACTTGTCTTTTTGAATGGATTCTCTCAGGCTGTGTAGAGGTTTGAGCTTAAAGGATGCCGAGGAGAATGAGGCCACATAAGTAGGGCCAAAGACTCACTCTTGCCTATGTGCAAAGATCTCTACTCTCAGTGTTCTAGGACGCATGGCAGGCACAAGGAGGGCAAGGCCCCTGGCTGGTATTTTCAGGGGAGAAGCTCTTACCTACTAAGTCTTAGGGGAAATTTTTTAAAGAAAAAACATTGGCTGCTTGGATGAAAAATGAAAACCCAAAGACCAAGCACATTCTCCTTTCCCTATGCTTGTCAGCTGGGGATATTTCTGCCCTCTCTACCCACAGGAGAAATAAGTTATGGTTAGGTATGTAGAAGAAATTTCAGAAATAACAAGCATTAATACAGACAGCTGGAACATTGCCTCACAGTTCCCTTCCATCCATGAGAATTCCTAATTTTATATTTTCAGAGTTTAGTAAAAGTTCAGGTTTTATTCTCCATGGGCTTACAATAAAGGCTGAAACTATATTTCAATTGAGGTAAAAGTGCCTCATGGAGACAGTTTATCTTCCTGCCGAGTTCAGGTGATGGACCCAATGTGTGCTTGTATGCTTAGAGGTTAGCCTAGAACATGGCAAGGTGTTCCTTAAAGCTCAACTGTTTCTTTTATAAAATATATAAATACAGCCAGAAAGTTGGGACCAGTTTTTAGCTGGTTGCAGGAAAGTTTTCTCTCATGAAGAAGATAGAAAGCGAATCAAGTGACAGCCCAAGTCCAGGGCAGGACTATGCAGGCTGTCTGGTCATTGCACTGGGCTAGATCTTGGCATGGTCAGGCCCAGCAGCTGTCCTCTTGGTCCCTAACTTCTCCAGTGCTTACATGGTGCTGCATTGAAGAGCCTGACTTCTGCCACCAAAAGTCTCTTGATTCAGTCTGTGGTGAGAACCTCCAAACTCAGGATCAACTTGTACAAAACATTAAATTTCTACTCTTTACCTATCAAGTACTTGGCATTCAGTGTGGTCTGGAGTTCCCAATGAGGCTGGTACCTGCTCAGCTCAGTAAAGCTTTGGGCCCAGACAGCATAACCTCTGAGGTCTGAGACTCCCAGTCCTTTAATGAAAGTGGCTGGAGCCTGTATTATCTTGAATCACCAAAGAGTTCTTTCTCATTCCCTGATGTATAGGATCAGAACTTAAAGGGGAGAAAATGGATCTGGAATATCACCCAAAGGGCCCATATATTAAAGGCTTGATCACCACATTGACCCTATTAGGTAGAACCTTTAACAGGCAGGGCTTTGTGGGGGGCATGCCCTTGAAGGACTGTGAGACCCAGTTTCCTTTTACTTCCTGGCCACAAAGGAGAGGAATTTGACTTTCATGTGCTCCCTGGTATGATGTGTTCCCTCACCCAGTGTATCAGGGTCACCCAGTTAGGGACTGAAACCTGAAACTGAGTCAAAATTTGTTCTTTGTAAGTCAGTTATTCCAACTATTTGTTACAGTAAAGGAAAACTGACTTACATACAGATGGGTAAGGCTTTATGGGGGACTTGGACATTAAAGGATGAGTAGGATGCGACCTGCTAAAGGCAGCTTTCCAGGAGAGAAGAGGAAAGTCAGGGCATACAAACCAGAGGTGGGCCAGTCAGGTTAGCACAGAGGTTCAATGACTGGCAATGAGGAGCCCTGACTCGGAAAGGTTAGTTAGGGGCGATGGTAACCTCCAACTTCCCTCCCTGTCTTGTTTAACACTCATGCTTGATCCGTGCAACATGGAGAGTTAGTAGGTATCCATAGCAGCTAGGATAGGAAACCCAGAAAACTGAGTGGAAACATAGATGGGGTCGTGCAAGACACTTGATCACCATGATTCTTGGCTGGAGGTGATGTGTGGAAGATGAGTTTGGTTGTCACAATGGAAGGTGGCCACTACTACCATCAGGAAGGTGGAAACAAAGTTCTGATAAACATCCAGTGGAGCACAGGACAAGTTCCCACCCCCCAAACATGTATGTGGCTTCAAATGTTAATAGTTCTGGATTGAGAATGCTCTAGTGGTTGCTGTATCTGGAGGGACCAAAATCCCCTTCCTATTCCTCTTTTTCATGGGTGACTAAAAACATAGTAAAATTAGACATTTCTAAGTATAGGAAGATAATGTGTGTTGCTACCCAGTGAATGTATTTCCAAGCTGGTGTCTTAGCTACCCTCAGACATACCTTATTTCGATATCTGCTACTTTGGAGTTTTGCATTACAAGAGAATTAAAGACACATAAGTGGTAAGTTCTAAAGATTTTCCTTAAACAGAAGGCTTGTCGGATGAACTTATATTTCTGCTGTCAGTGTAGAGCCCATCTGGCCTTCTCTGTGCTGAGCAGTATGAAAAGTTGTCACTTTGGTTCTAAATCCACTGGTAACTGTTGTCCAAATCAAAGGAAATAAAACTAACCAAAGGAAATAGCATGGAGCGCTGGTGCCTCTTCTGATCACTGGGCACACAGCTTCCAATGGGAAGACAGAGGATGGATTAAAATTGCAGGCCTGGCCCCGCCAGCGTGTGGAGCCTGCATACAAGTTCCCTCATCTCTAACCAGTACATGGGGTTCCAGCCAGGACTAGACCCCTTCTCCTACAGAGATATTTTCCTCCTTTATTTCCTTTTTAGAATCTATCTTGTTTTGTGTGGTACTAGGGATGGAACCCAAGGGCATTCTACCTCCAAGCTCTACTCCCAGCCTATTTCTTATTCTTTATTTGGAAACAGGGTCTCACTGAGTTGCAAAGGGCCTCAGTAAGTAACTGAAAAAGCTGGCTGTGAAACCCACATCCTCCTGTCTCAGCCTTCCAATCCCATCTCAGCCTCCCGAATGCTGGGGTTATAAGCATGCACCAGCTCTTGTAAATGTTTTTATTGGTGCATTGTAATTATACATCATATTGAGGTGTAGTGATAACATAAGTGTGTGCGGCACTTGGTGGGATTCCCTCCAGATCCCACCCCACTTCCTCCCTTTTGCTGTACATGTCATTAAGATTGGTGTGAGTGGTTCCTTGTAAATAACATTATTTGCATGAGAAATATTCGATCGAAAATTTCCAGGACAATCAGGGATCCCCTGCCCTCACCCTGGCCCTGCCACGAGCTGTCACTTTTGGACACTTTGCTTTATGCTACAGGGCCTCCATGTTCTCATAGCCCAGATAAAAAGGTTGAACTGGATCATTTGTAAAACTTGGTTAACACTGAGACTTTCTATAATAAAGCAAAAAGTGACTCCACCTTCTGAGAGTCTACATAGTTTTTTCTTTTGGTTTTCATAGGAAATTCTATCCAAATCAGACATGGTTTGCTCTCTTTGAATTATGGAAAATAGAGGTGCTTTGGGGAGATAGATACATACACTGCTGTTCTCCTTTCTTCAGATCCCAAAGGCACCTCTTGCTCCTCTTCCATGCCCAGCTTCCCCAGTTCTAGTGATAAAGGCAGAGACAGTGGGCATCCATAGCTCAGTACACTCAAAGCACATTTTCAATTTTGAACAGAGAAAGTCAAGTCAGTGTGTGCTGAGAAAATGAGAAATGCCGTGCTCCTGTTGGAGAGTCCTGGGGAGGTCTCACTGGCAAAGCTGCTAATGCAGTGAGAGTCCAAGCATTTTCTTCTGTTGGCAGCTTCCCGGGGGTCACCACCACAAACAATGTGGGGAATAACAAGTGTCCTCAGGAATTTATTGTTTTCTGAGGAACAACTGTTTTGCAATGAATGTGGACAATTTTGCCGAGAAATTGAATTAAAATTGTCCTCAGTTGGAAGCAGAATGATGGCTCTATCTAAGCTTAAACTCAGCATTATGGGAGTTTTTTAGATGCTTGGTGCCCACATGACTCGCCAGAGCATTTAAATGAGAAGCTTTGGGGATGCATCCAGGAATCTGTTAAAGATTCCCATGATTCCAGTGTTTGAAGTCGAAAATAGCCGGTCCTGGGAAAAGTTGACCAGGTATATGACCACATCCTGTTGTGCATTTGGGAAACTGCAAACTACAACTTCTTCCATGCTTTGACTGTATTTCCTGTTTTCCTAGCTGATTTTAACAAACCCAGAGGCTAATGATGGCATTTGTCAAATATAAAATTATGGCAATTGTCAGTGTCATGAATTGTAAGCAAGGATGGCTCCACCTGTAAGGTCTCTGTCAAAGGGTTTCTGTGGTTTGAAAGAAGTTAAAATCACCTAATAGTCTACCTCTGAAATTTTTATTGAGTGATCTAGATAGTAGTTTGAGACTGAAAACAATTTTTTGGTACTTTGGATGGAACCCAGGGGTGTTCTTACCTCCATGTTACACCCTCAATCCTACTTTCCTATTCTTTGTTTAGAAATGGGGTCTCACTAAGTAGCTGAGGCCAGCCATGAACCTGTGATCCTCCTGTCTCAAGCCTCCCAAGTTACTGGGATTGCAAGTGTGCACCTCCATGCCCAGCTAGACTGAAATTAATCCACGTGTAAGATGGCAATATGACAGACCTTAGTATTTTCTTGACCTTGAGTATACAAAGAAGTATGTCTGCTAGGCATGGTGGCTCACACTTGTAATCCCCACGCTTGGGAGGCGGAGACAGGAGGGTCGCGCAGGTTCGAAGCCAGCTGCGCTGGCTTAAGAGACCCTGTTTCCAAATAAAAATATAAAAAAATTGGTCTGGGGAGTGTAGCCTGGAGGTAGAAGGGCTTCCAGGAACCCCAGTACCACCACACACAAAAAAAGTATGTCATCTTCAAACTGTTGGAACTCTTTCGATTGGTGCTCTCCTTTGCCACCAGTTTTCCAGTGAAATCACATTACTGATTTTCTTTGTATTTACTCACAATTAGCTTTCCACAACTGCCTGTTATCTAAAATATATGGTGTGCGTGTGTCCATGTCCCTGCACAAATGTGTGCTGTATCTGTACTCACTCGGCGATCCAGATGGAACTGATTTAAATCTACAACTTATTAACACTTCTCTCTACTGGCCAAAGAGCGTGGGCTTATTTTCGCAAAGTGTGATCTCCAGTGTTTGGAGTAGACATTTTTATGATTCAGCTTGAGAAACTGGGAACAGCCGAGGCACCGTCAATCAAGTGTGGGGTAAGCCAGTCCTCCCATCCTTCCAGGGGGCTTTCCTTGTATTAATTGTCCAACCTCTGCTGCCCTGCCAAACTTGGCTTTTGTTGGAGCGAAAACTGACTCCAGCTGGAGCTGTTGCCCAGAGGGAGATGTGGGGCTGCCGCCCACATAGAGGGGCCATGTCTGGTTCGCTGAAAGTGCTGCTCTTCTCCAGCATGCACTGGCCCCACGCGTGTTAAGGCTTGTGCTTTATCCTCAAACTTTACCACTTCTCTCCCATCTCTGCTAGATCCAGAGCTAGAAGAGTTAAATACTGACACCTGTCACCAACAGTGCAGCTTCTTTGAGCATGCAGTTCACACGAGGACCCTCCAGAGAAGAGCTGGAGCATTGGATTTCTTTTATGTGCAAGCTAGCCAATCTTGAGCTCACTTCCAGGCTTTCTTTGGGTCTTAAAAATAGAGGCACATCTGTGACTACTGTTGAAGAGGTTCAGGAGGAGTCCAAAGAGAGACCTCTTGTAGGTAGACAGAATCTGCCAGACAGGCTATGTGTTATACTCACTTGACAATAGACTGCAGGGAAAGATGTAAGCCGGGAGAGCCACGTGCATTGCTTAAAAAATTTATGCATCAGGTACAGTGGCCCACATCTGTATTCCCAGTACATGGGAGGCTGACATAGGAAGGTCTCATATTCAAGGCCAGCCTCAGCAACTTTAGCAAGACTCGGTTTCAAAATTAAAAATTGAAAGGCTGTGGGTATAGCTCAGATGTAGCAGGCCCCTGGATTCAGTCCCCAGTAATCATATAAGGTAAAAAACAACAACCAAAACCTCAAAATGGATATATTTCATCTCCTTTGGTCTTTATGAAGTGATCTTCCTTTGACACAAAAATACAAGCAGTAGGTGAGCAGGAGACAGGAGCAGCAGCCGAAGAAACCAGTAAGCGGCCTCACTCATAACACCGACACACATGGGAGATGTCAGAGCCATTTCAATCCTACATTTAATCAGAAGCACCATAAAGGTGTATCGGCCACTTGTATCTCTTTTGTGAAGTGTCTATATAATTCAGTTGCCCACTTCTTAATTGGGCTGTTAGTGTAGAATCTTTTGAGCTCTTTGTATATTCTGGATATCAGCCCTCTATCACAGTAGTAGCTGGTAAAGATCTTCCCCCATTCTATGGGCTTTCTCTTTAGATTCTTGATGGTTTCCTTTGAGCAGAAACTTATTGATGCAATCCCACTTGTTAATTCTTGTTTTAATTTTCTGTGCTTTGGAGGTCTTGTTGCTACCTGTGCCTATATGTTGGAGTGTTAAGCCTATGCCCTCCTAATAGCTTCAGTCTCTGGTCTGATTTCCAGGTCTTTGATCCATCTCAAGTTGGTTGATTCCTGTACACGGTGAGAGGTAAGGATTTAGTTCCATCTTTCTACAAATAGTTAGCCAGTTCTCCCAGCACCATTTATTGAAAAGACTGTCTTTTCTCCAGTGTATGAGCTTGGCCCCTTTGTCAAAGATCAATTGACTATGAGTATGTGGGTTTGTTTCTGTATCTTCTGTTCCATTGGTCTGTGTGCCTGTTACTGTGCCAATATCATGCTGTTTTAACTACTATTGCTTTGTAGTATAATTTGAAGTCAGGGATTGTGATTCTTCCTGCATAGCCCTTACTGCTGAGAATTGCTTTGGCTATTATGGGTATTTTCTTTCTCCATATGAATTCATGACTGATTTTTCTAGGTCTATAAAGAATGTCATTAGTATTTTGATAAAAATTGCATTGAATCTGTAGATCACTTTTGGGACAATGGTTATTTTGATATTCTGCTTATCCATGAGCAAGGGAGATCTTTCCATCTTCCAAAGTTGTCTTCAATTTTTCTCTTTGGTCAGGTTTATTTCTTAGGTATTGTATTGGTTTTGAGGTTATTGTGAATAAAATTGTTTTCTTTTTTGTAGATTCATTTTTCGCATATAGAAAATCAACTGATGTCTTTTTTCTGTGGTACCGGGGGAAGGAACCCCCCAGGGACTTTCTAACTCTGGGCTACACCCCAGCCCTATTTTATAATTTGGAAACAGGGTCTTACTAAGTATCTGAGGCTGGCTTCAAGCCTGTGTTGATCTTCCTGTCTCAGACTCCCGCGCGCCGGGATTACAAGCATGTGCCACTATGCCCAGCTCAACTGAATTCTTTAGGTTGATTTGGTATCCTGCCACTTTGCTGAATTGGTTAATCAGCTCCAGTAGTCTTTTGGATGAGTTTTTGGAATATGCTACATATAGGATCATGTCATATACAAATTAGGATAATTTTCATTCTTTTCCTATTTGAATTCCTTTGATATCCTTCTCTTGTCTTATTGCTGTGGCAAGAGTCTCGAGGACTATATTGGAAAGGAGTGGTGATAGTGGGCATCCTTGTCTTATTCTTGATTTTAGAGGAAAGTTTTGCAGCTTTTCCCCATTCAATATGACAGCTTTGTGTTTATTGTATATTGTCTTAATGATGAGATACATTCCTTCTATTCCAATTTTCTGCAGTGTTAACATAAATGGGTGTTGGATTTTGTCAAATGCTTTTTCTGCATCTATTGATATCATGTGGTTTTTGTTCTCAGTTCTATTTATGTGGTGAATAACATATTGATTTGCCTATGTTGAACCAGCCTTGCTTTTTAGAAATGAAACCAACTTGGTGATGATATACAATTCTCTTGATATGGTTTTGAATGCGTATAGCCAGTATTTTGTTTAAAATTTTTGCATCTATGTTCATCCAAGGATATTTGTCTGTAATTTTCTCTTTTTTAGGTATATTTATTTGGTTTTGGTATTAATGTGATACTGGCCTCATGGGAGTTTGGAAAAATTCTACTTTTAATTTCCTGGGACAAGTTGTGGGATTAGTTATTCTATGAAAGTTTTGTAGAATTCAGCTGGAAACACATCTGGGCCTGGGCTTTTCTGTGATGGCAGAATTTTTATTGCGTTTTCTATTTCTTTGCTTTCTATTGGTTGGTTTAGGCTTGCTATGTCCTCTTGGTTTAATTTAAGTAAGTTATATGTGCTTAGAAAACTACCGATTTCTTCCGTGTTTTCCAGTCTATTGGAGTATAAATTTTCAAAATAGTTTCTAATAATCCTTTGAATTTCCCCACTGTTTGTGGTGATGTCTTCTTTTTCATTTCTGATTTTGAGTTGATTTTCTTTCTTTTGGTTAGGTTGGCCAGGGGTTTGTCAATCTTAGTTTTAAAGAACCAGCTTTTTGGTGTTTGTTTTGCAGGTCTGGGGATGGAACCCAGGGGCATTTGACCTCCGAGCTACACCCTCTGCCCTATTTTTTATACTTTATTTTGAAACCAGGTCTCACTGAGTTGCAGAGGGCCTCACTAAGCATCCGAGGCTCCACGAACCATGATCCTCAGGTCTTAGCCTCCCAAATGCTGGTATTACAAGCATGTGCCACCACACCCGGCCAGCTTGTTTTGATCCTTTGTATTTTTTATCATCTACTTATTTCTGCTCCAATTTTAATAACTTCCTGCCTTCTGCTGGCTTTGGGATTAGACTGTTGCAGTCTTTCTAGGTCTTTGAGATCTGTCATTAGGTTGTTCACTTGACAACTTTTTTTGTGTGTGAGAACTCAGTGCTTTCCTCTTAACACTGCCTTCAAAGTGTCCCATAGATTTTGGTATGTTGTGTTTCTATTTTTATTTAATTCCAGGAATTTCTCCCCTTATTTCTGATCTTAACCACTCCTCATTCAATAGTATACCATTCAATCTTCATGTATTTAAGTAGTTTATTATCTTCCTGTTTACTTTCATTCCATTTTATCTGAAAAGATGCAGGGAATTATATTACATCTTTTGAATTTGCTTGTGCTTGCTTTGTGACCCAGGATATGGTTTATTTTGGAGAAGGTTCCATGGGTTGCTGAGAATAATGTGTATTTTGTTTTTCCTGATCGAAATGTTCTGCTTATGTCTATTAGGTCCATTTGGTTTATAGTTTTCTTGTTCTGAAGAATGTTTACTCATCTTTTGCCTTGAAGATGAATCTAATGGCATGAGTGGTGTTGAAGTCTCCCAATACTGTAGTTGGCTCTATTTGAGATCTGATGTCCTGAAGGGTTTGTTATACAAATGTGGGTGCACCCACATTTGGGGTGTAAACACTATCATATCTTCTTGCTGAATTGTTCCTTTTAATAAAAGGAAGCACCCTGATTTGTCCCTTCTGATGTGTTTTAGTGTAAAGTCTGTTGCATTGGATATTAGCGTTGCTAACCCTGCTCATTTTTCATCTTCATTATCTTTTAATTGGTGAGTTAAATCCTTTGTTCAGTGTTACTAAAATAAGATTTTTGTTTCCTGTCATTTTAGGTTCTATATTATGTTTGATATGTTATTTCTTCTTTGCTTAGTTGCCCTGCTGATCAAATTCATCTCTTTGATTCTGAAATTTGCTTCATTTTTCTTCTTTATAATTTAAGTTTTTTTTTCTAGTGCTTGCTTAGTTATTCATGAATTTTTTGAGATTCTGCTTATCTTGAAAGGCTTCGGTTTCTCCATTAATTTTGAATAATAACCTTGCTGGATATAGCAGTTTGGGTTGGAAGTTGTTTGCTTCCAGGGTCTGGATTACATCATACTAGTCTCTCCTGGCATTCATGACTTGGGTTGTAAAGTTTCTAGTGCTTTGTTTTGCTCATTTATGTCACCCATTCTTCTGTTCTCACTGCTTTTAAGGTTCTTTTCTTGGCCTCTTTGTTGGTCATTTTTATTTTTACATGACATGGGGAGGTCCTTCTTGAATCTTAACAGTGTTTTGTATGTCTCTTGTACAGGGAAGATTGGAAATCTCTGAAATTATTTCTTTGAAGAGATTACAGATACCTTTGGTCTGTGCTTCTGTCTCTTCAGTGTCTTTTATCCATAGATTAGGATGTTTCACATTGTCTCATAGTTGTTGGATGTTTAAGTTCTGTTGTTGTAACCTCTTCTGTATATTGTTGACTGTGCTTTTGGTTTTGAATGAACTAACAGTTATATTGTTTTCCATTTCATCTAATCTTCCAGAATTTCTATTGCTGTCTTCATTTTATTTAAGGCATCTGCTTCTTAACATCTCAATTTCCTTTTTCATTTTCTGTACACTTACTGTGAGGCCTTTCATCATATTGAAAATCAGGATTCAGAATTCTTCTTGCATTTCTTGTAGGTTGGTATTTGTGATTTCCCTTATTTCTTCACTATTTCTAGTTCTCATATTTTCAAAATTCTTGGGTTTTTGCTTTTGTCTTGACATTTTTTATGTGCGAGTCTTGGATAACCTGTCTGATCCAATCATAGCAGTAGAGATTTAGAGGGGTCAGCAGTTTGATACATGAGGGGTGTGTGTGTGTGTGTGTGTGTTTTAATGGTGAGGGTAAAGTAGAGGATATGATTAAGAATTTAATTATAATAGCATAGTGTCTGAGAATGAGATGGTGATACAGGATTCTTGTAGTTAATATAAAGTATTTGGATATGGAGATATGAAATAGCCTGAGTATAAAATGAGATATAGTAAAAGAAAAAAGTTTTGAGAGGATAGTAGATAGGATAGAAGAACCTTGTAAAAGGAGTGGGAGAGGGACCAAAGATGTATATAAAAACAAAACAAAAAGCCCTAAGAATTTTTAAGAATAAATCAAAGCCAAAAAAAACCCCCAATAAAACCCCAGTACCTGTACAGTACATATACAGGACTCATATTATGTCTTTTATCTGTAGTAGCTTCTGGAGTATGTTCCAATGTCTCTCATTTGCTCCATTACCTATTGTCAGCTTTTGGACCCACTTTAAGTGAGCCCCTTTCACCTCTGACTCCTTTGTGTTCAGGTGTCAGGTTACCAGTTGTCACAGTAAATTAGTTCTGTGTAGGCAGAGTTCTGTGCTCTCTGGCCGTTGGCTCTATGCTTTCTGGCCCTCCGCTCTGGTGCTGGTGGCTTAAAATGTTAGAACTCTACTGCTGCATTCTGCCCTTCAAGTCCTTGGTTTACTTGCTGGAATTTCTTGGGGCTGCAGAGCTGGCAGTCACAGCATGGGATGGTGGCCCAAGATGGCACCAGCCACCACACCAGGTCAGTCATGCACTGAGGCTTTTTACTGTGGATCTCATGATCTGAGCTTTGAATATTCTGCCATAGTTCCTTTTTTTTTCTTGTAAGTATCTTCATTGCTTTTTTTTCTTGTCAAGGAGCTGCCTTCTTGTTAGTGATTTTGTTTATTACAGCTACTGAGATAGGCTGTATCCCACAGTCATTGTTTTCTTTCTCTCCCCAATATATGTATCCTAATATGAGAATGTATTACTGTTATTCCTGCTGGCTGCAGGAATAACCTAGAAAAGGAATGCCCTCTATCCTGAACCTGATCTTTCCTTTGACCTTTTGCTGTACCACCTGTGCCACATGTCACATGCTCCTTTGCATTTTGTGTGACTTCTGTGGGAGATGGATCAGTTTGCTAGAGATGCCATAACAGTACCATATGGTAGGCAGCTCATACAAGAGATATTTGCCATAGTTGTGGAGGTTGGAAGTCTGAGGTCACTGTGTCAGCCAGGCTGGTTCTTTGAGGCTGTGCAAAAGTCTGCAGGTTTGTGGATGGCTGCTGGTGGTAGTGTTGTACTCCTTGGTGTGTGGGAATCATCTCCATCTCTCCCTTGAACTGCATGTGGCATCAAATGTGTCTGTATCTTCATCTCCCTTTTCAGCACAAACAACAGTCCTGTTATATTAAAATCCCACCCTATTGTAGGGTGACATCTCAAGTAATTACATCTACAGTGCCTTTATTTTCTAAAAAAAAAAAGGGGGGGATTTTCTCAGGTGCAAGAAGTTGGGATTTAATCATGAATGTTCAAGGGGCACAGTTTGCTTGTGGCAGGGTATATTAATGGAAGAGTTGGCTACCTAGAGGCATAAAATGTGGTCTCTATTAACCTTCAACTGTCTATTAAGGTGAGACATCTTGCCAGGCAGAAGTATAATAGAGAGCATCTCTTTAAATATTTCATTAGTCTCACAAACAGATTTTGATTTAACTTTCTTAAAAAAAAGAGCACAAAAGATCAGGTATAGTGGTACACACCTGTAATCCCAGTATGTGGGAGACTGAAATAGGAAGATTGCAGTTACGCAGTTTTGTAGCCAGCCTCAATAATATAGCAAGGCTCTCACCAACTTAATGAGACCCTGTGTCCAAATAAGTAAAATTAGGGCTGGGAGTATAGCTCAGAAGTAGAATGCCCCTGGGTTCAATCCCCCAGTAGGACAAAATAAAAACAAAACCATAGGGACTTAAAGGTATATTTTTGTGGGCTTTATGTATAGTTTTGAGGAAATAACTTGTGAAAAGTTTGTAAAATCATAGTAGTTTTGACCCAGTTTCAATAAGCCCAATTTTTGACAGAATTCCTACTGCCATGTTTTAAATGTAGATCTGTTTCTCTGCTACACACAGCACTGACAGTTTGTTTCCTGTGTGATATTTTGAATGAGGAGATAATTTTCAGTGCAACTGTGAGCAACTAATTTCAGACCTTCAGTTTACTTCAGCTAAAATTCTGGAAGCACTGCAGAGACTGTGGGCAAATCTTCATGCTAGAAGTTCTTTGAGAGTGTTGCACCCGGGATCAGTCTCCAAAACAATGATCTTATCCTGACTTACTAGAAGAGCTATCCAGCATGAATGTAGTCAGATGGCATGGATGACACTGGTATGAGCCAGCGACTCCATGCCACCTGTCTTGTTTGCTTTTCTGTAGCTGTGACCAAAACACCTAACATGAACCTAGAGGAAAAACTTACTTGATTCATAGTTTCAGATGTACAGTCCAAAGTTGGCCAGCTCCATGGCAGACATCATGGCGGCGTGGCACAGCAAAGGAAAGTAAGGCTCAATTCAATGGCGGCAGGAAGCAGGCCAAGAAAAAAGGACTAGGGACAGATAGTGCCCAAGACCACACTCCCAGCAACCCACCCCTCAGCCTTGCTGCCTAAGAACATGCTTTCATCATAGCGTTCAGGGGACATGCTAAATTCAAGTCATGACATTTGTCATCTTCCTGGTCCCAGCTGCCAGTTCATGGTGCCCACTGGCACAGATGGAGCATGTTCTATTGGAGGAGGAAGCATTGAGGACCAAGAGCACTTGAATGGCTCTCTTGAAAAAAAAATTCTCTTTTAGGTACTGGGGATGGAACCCAGGGGCATTGTACCTTCGGTAACTGAGCCTGGCTGTACACTGCATCCCTTCTGTCTCAGCCTCCCAAATGCTGGGATTTCAAGTGTACACCACTGCACCTGGCTTCTTTTGAAGATTTTTACCATTCATTTATATAAGTAAATAAATACTTAATGACTATTACATGAAGATTAAAATAAAACCAAGTATTTATGTCCTTGAAATGTTCATAGAAAAATGGAGGAGCTAGGTGTGTAATGGATGACTTCTATGGTAAAAGAAACGAGCTTGGCATGGTGGTTGCACTCTTGTAATTCCTGGACTTGGGAGGTTAGGATAGGAAGATTGCAGGTTTGTGGCCAGTCTCAGCTACTTAGGCCCTCTGCAACTCAGTGAGACACTGTTTCAAAATAAAGAATGAAAAATAGGGCTGGGGATATAGCTCAGAGGTAAAATGCTCCTGGGTTCAATCCCCAGTACCACCAAAAAAATTTTTTTTTGGTACTGGGGTTCCTGGAAGCCCTTCTACCTCCGGGCTGCACCCCCAGACCTATTTTATAGGTTTTATTTGGAAACAGGGTCTCCTAAGCCAGCGCGGCTGGCTTTGAACCTGTGAGATCCTCCTGTCTCCGCCTCCCAAGCGCAGGGATTACAAGTGTGCGCCACCACACCAGGCGCAAAAAATATTTTTAAAAGAAGGTGATAATTAAAAATACATTTTGGTTGGGTGAGCTTCAACTGGAATGGTGAGAATAGAAGCATAGTATAAGACAGGCATGGTGGTATATGCCTATAATCCCAGTCCTTGGGAGGCTGAGACTGAAGAATAAGGATAGCCTCAACATTAAGACTCGTAGTAAGTCAGAGACCTTGTTTCAAAAACCAAAATGAAGAGCTGGGGGGTGAAACTGAGGTAGAATGCAACTGTATTCAGTTCCTAGTACCACCAAACACAAAAAAGAAAAAATAGTATGAATATTATAAAGACTGACTCAAAAGTTAGCCTACATTCATCAAGGTTCCTCAGACAAACAGAAGCAGTAGGATCTGCAGTGATCTCAGAGTATCCGAGAGAATTCGTTTTAGTACCCCTATGGATACCAAAATCTATAGAAGTTCAAATCCATTATATTTATATATAACCTGTGTGTGCCCTTAAAATTCTGGAACTCATCTTCAGATTACATCTAATACCCAATACATTGTAAATGCTATGTAGTTGTCATAATGCATGGTTCAGGGAGTAAGAAAAATGCCTGCATTGCCGGGCATGGTGGTGCACGCTTATAATACCCATTCTTGGGAGGCTGAGACAGGAGGATCACACAGGTTCAAAGCCAGCCTCATCTACTTAGACTCTCAACAACTTAGACCCTGTTTCCAAATAAAAATATAAAATAGATCTGGGAGTATAGCCTGGAGGTAGAAAAGCCTCTGGGTTCCACCCTCAGTACCACCAAAAAGTCTGCATGGTCAATACAATTTTTCTTTTTGGTGTGTTATAGGGGGTACTGGGCTTGGAACCTAGGGCCATTCTATCTCCAAGATTTATCATCAGTCTCTATTTTTTCTTTTGAATCAGGGACTCACTAAGTTGCTGAGGTTGTCATTGAACCTGGGATCACACTATGTTGACCTCCAGAGTACTGGGATTACAGGCATGTGCCACCAAGTCCAACTCAAACATGGTTTTAAAACATTTTGAGCTATACTTGGTTGTATCTTCAAATGTGGAACCTGTGGTTAGAGATCCAAGTGTGTATCTAGAGGAAAAAATGAACAACTGACTTACATCACGGTGGGCGCTACAAGCCTGTAATTGGTACAACAAGCTGCCAAGATAAAGATGTAGGTCAGGGTTGGTGTTACTGTCAGAAGGCCTAAGAGAGGGAGGTTTTCTGTGCTTCAGTCTGAAGGTAGAATCCCTTGAGTAAACCTCAGTTTTTGCTCTTAAAGTCTTCAGCCAATTGCTTGAGACATATCCGTATTAAAGACAAATTCACTTTATTCTAAGTCGTATGGATTTAGGTATCCCCATCTCCAAAAGTGCCCATAGAGCAACATCTAGTGATTGAGTGACTGAACCTTGCAGTCTAGATAGGTCCACGTGTAAAAGTAACCATCTCGGACACATGAGTTCCCTCTTCAGGGTCCTCAATATACCGAGGATGAAGCACAGGTGTTCAGCGAGGTTGTGGTCCATACCTCTGAAAATGGCACAGGCTTTCAGCTGCCTGCCCTTTGGCTGTGTTTCACCCTGCCCCCCTATCCAGCAAACACAGCCATACCTGCTGAAGTTTGGGAGTTAAGGTTAATTCAACCAAGCTATATATAAAACATCATGAGTAACTTAAATATTTTGACATGCCTCATAAAGCAGGCTTATTTTTTTCTTGAGCAATGTGATATAAAGCTGTGATAGTATGTTGAGGGCGAAAACTATCACATGGTTATTTTCTTCCTTGGTGTGTTGCATATTGAAGCATTGTCAGATCTAAGTCTGTGCTGTGCCATTTCATGTGGGTTTAATTATCTTACCAAAGAAATCCATATGATATTCTAACGTCTCAAAAAAAAATCTAATGACAGGAAATCCGGGACCTCTTTTATTTAGTCTCTCTGTAACAATTGGTTCCAGCTTCACAGAGCAAGGGAAACAAAATTTTGTGACAGCTACGATAATACTACCTCAGCTAGAGCAAGGTCAGTTAGAAGCTGATCAGGGGATTGATTGGAGGCTGCGAGACCTCTTAGAGTACGTAGATTGACTCGGTGTAGTGGGCTTAATTTCTTTATGCTAAGCAACTACAAAAATGCCAACAAATGCCAAGTAATAAGTCTTTTGCCTTTTCATCTCTGCCAAAGCAATAACTACAAAGACCTATTTTGGTGTCAGTACTAGAACATTCTGAAAGGAGTGGTAGTGGATTTCTCCAGTCGTTAAAGACTAGATTCCAGTGGTTCAAAGAGTTATCTGTGTTCTGTGTCTAAACATTTGCAGTGAACTTGTAGAAATCCAGGTAGCTGAGCCCCATCCCCAGACTAATTTAGTAGGTCTGGGATGAGGACTGAAAACTTGAATTTCTGACAAACTCCCAGAGTGGATAGGACTTTGAGAAACCCTTTCCTATGTATATCAGTGATGGAATATATGAGGAGGTTGAATCAACTTCATTGTAAGTCCTGTGTATTATAATTCATTTTATCAATTTGTTAAGCAACTTTAGTATTTAATGGCGTTAAAATGGCCGGATATAACAGTGTCATCAAGGACCTTATTGTCTAGCCAGAGTGATAGCACAAGCCTGTAATCATGGTACTTGGGATGCTGAGGCAAGAGGATCATAGGTTTGAGGTCAGTATCAACAATCTAGTGAGACCCTGTTTTAAAAATGGGAGCGGGGCATGGGGGTACATGTTTGTAATCCCAGGACTTGGGAGGCTGAGATAGGAAGGTCACAATTTCCAGGCCAGCCCCAGAAACTTGAGTCAGGCCTTCAACTTAATAAGGCCCTGTTACAAAATATAAAATACCACTGGGAGGCCGGGCTTGGTGGCACACTCTTCTAATTCCAGCATTCCAGTGGTGGAGACCAGAGAATCACAGTTCGCAGACAGCCTCAGCTACTTGGCGAGGACCTTCGCAACTCAGTGAGACCCTGTTCCAAAAATAGACTAAAAAATAGGGCTAGGGTGTAGCTTGGATGTACAATGCGCCTGGGTTCCATCCCACTAGTACTGCAAAAAAAAAAAAACATAAAATACAGCTGGGGTGGGGGTAACTTGGAGGTTTAACACCCCTGGAGTCAACCTCAGTACCACCCAAAGGTCTGCGGCTACAGATCAAAGGTAGAATACCTGAGTTCAATCCCCAGCACCAAAAACAACAAATTCATTTATAAAACTGAAAACCATGCACAGTGGAGGAAAAGTTACATAATTCTGCAAAGCAATAACAAATAACGTGATTGTGCAGCACGTGCGTCAGGCTTCCCTAAGTGCCATCGCCAAGTCGACCTGTCAAAGGCAGTAAATTAATACTGGCTTCTTCCAAAAACAAAGGAGCACATTTCTCTTTGGGGCTGACTATTATTACCACCAGAAGTGCTAGGGTGAGTTTCTGGCTCAGGTTCATATATTGCAACTCAGCAGTTGACATCCTCTTGTGATGGAGCATGAAATTGAAGCAATATGCCCCCCGCCAGCTGAAGGACCAGTTCTGTGAGAGCTGGGCCCAGGGCTCTGCTAGGGGCCTGCGTGAAAGGCAGGCTCTGATGCCTGTATTTCCAGCCTGGTTGGTGGGCAGCCCCTGGCTGTCTCTCTTGGAGTTGGTGAGCCGGGATTCTGCTCAGATGCCCAGCAGCACCCTTTTTCCTTTCTGCAAACCTCACACAGTCTTAATATGACGGTGAGATGCCTCAAGCCCCTGGGAGGTCCTGGCACCAGCACATCTCTAAGGGTGACTTTTTCTTTTCTGGAAGGTCACAGCCCTGGCCATGTTACATAGGACTCTTATCCCCTGGATGTCATCTCAGGGACCATGGTTACTAGTCTTGCCCACAGCTGTCTGAGGTTGGAGTCAAAGCCACGTATGCAGAGTCCTGTAGAAGGGGGAAGAGTTGGAGCCAGTGGAGACTGTCGTTACATGCTTTTAACTCTCCTGATCAAAGGCTTCCTGCTGCCCTCTTGGAGGCCTCATCATTGACTCTGAGGGTTTCTAAGGGGGGTCTCTGCTTGGCCTAAAGTCCCCCAGCACACTGTTCCATCTCCCACTTAAGTTGTGCTGTTGCAGTGTTGTTTAGCTGCACAGACTCCTCATTGAAGTTTCCTTCTCCCCATCTGGAGCCTGAGCTTCCAAAGAAAATGCCACACTTCACCCTTGGCTATTTCCCCACCACACCTGAAGTGTGGGGGCTCCCAGCAATAGCTTACTTATTGAAAGCCAGGGTAATTAGTACCAGATAATTAAAAGAAGAAAATCACTGTGCCTATCTTTTTCTGTACTGGAAAAGAAACCCAGGATCATTCTACCTCCAAGCAACACCCCTAGCCTTATTTTTTTCCTTTTGAAACACTCTCACTGAGTTGCAAAGGGCCTCAGTAAGTAGCTGAGGCTGGCCAAGAACCATGATCCTTCTGTTTCAGCCTCCCAAATGCTGGGATTACAAGCTTGCACCACCATGCCCAGCCTCCTAACTCTTTAGAAAGAGAGAAGGTAGTATTAGAATCTGGTATTTTCCTAAACTGCAAAAGTCTGCAGTGTTCGGTGGACAAAATTTGGACTTTGTGCTTTAACTCTTGAATTTATTATGGGGAGGAAATGGGGAATTGGGAAGGGCTAAGTGAGTAATGGGGGCATGTATTCCTCTACCCTCTTGTACCCCATTGTATGATTACACTGCTCCAACAAAAATGTACTACCAGTTGTAATTTCAAAAGTAGGAGTTTACCTTGCAATGCAATTGCAAAAAGAACAGATGCTAAAGATAAATCAACTAATTGATTTAACTAATAGATGGCCCACTTGTATCTGCCCTTTGTATGGTTATATTGACAGATGAATCATTTTAGAGTAAAATGCTAAGAAATGTAATGTGCAGTGTTAAAGATTGTGGCTGGAACTTTGTTCAGGCAAGTTGGTGCAGTGAAGCACTGAGACCTTTTTAGGTAGGGCACAGCTGTGTGAGCCCGTCCTGCACACAGGTGGATTCCGCAGCTTGCTGAGCTGGGGTAGCTATGCAGGTAAGGAAAGTCACTTGTAGAATAAGAAAGAATGGAATCAAGTACTGTGCAGAACCAGCCTGAGATGAGAGCCCATCTGCAGAGAGGAAATCAGAAAGGGAAGCAGGTGGGAACACTGAAAGAAGTAGAAGAAATGCTAAAGGGTGGGGGTGGCGAGTAAGAGGCTTTGTTGCTGAGGATGTCACTGCAGGGGAGAATTTCAGCCCCTACCCTGTATCTCCATCTCTGTGTCTCTGTCTGTGTGTGTGTCTCTGTTTTGGTCAGTCTCGGTCTGTCTCTCACTGTTCCTCATTTTCTCTCTGTCTCTGTGTCTCCAATTGCATCACCTCTGCAGTAACCAGGTGCTACATAGAGTGGAGGCAGCAATTATGGACCTTCCTGTTACAAACCAAAGAATAAGTTTTGAGAACACACCATTGGTAAAAGCAGAGTAAAACTTAACGTTATGCAAAACAGGACCTCATATTTCTACCAGGTAACTTGAGATGTCAGGATTGAGGGTTTCAAGCATATAAAGTGCTAGCTGGACCTCTGTATGAATGGACTTTTGCCCTGAGAAGGTTCTTCCTGTGATTCTTTTGATGTGAATTCAGATTGTTTTTTTAAAAAAATCAAGAGTTGATACAACAAAATTTTAAAAAGATGTATGATTAGGAAGTTCAAAACAAATGAAAATACTACAAATAGCATCACAAGTGGGATTGATGACTTTGTGCATGAAGCATGAATTTGATAAAGCAGACAGACCTAGCTACCCAAGGGTTTGTCTGTCATGTTATTTATGGTGATCTTTATGCACATCTGTATCTACCATGGTGTTTTGTGGTGTTCAGATCATTCTAGGCAGAGCATCAGTCAGCCCTGAAAAATGGCACCCAGAAGAGAGGCAGAGGCATCGGTCACTGATAAAATACCTGTGTTATCAGTGGTCAGCTTGAATGGTAGCAAAGAAGGGCTTTGGTTGTAGAGTCAAGAAATCATTTGCTGCTTTACCTTCTGTGATTTAGCTAACTTAGGAGTTGGTGTCCCCAAAGATGCACACAAGCAAGTCATACTTAATGAAATAGATGGTGAAAGTATCAAGTACCTTTTCATTAGAATAAAGAGAGCTCTTAGTATTTGTCCCTCAAATTACAGAATGATTTATGATTTAGAAACATGGTAGACTCAGCTCCTTTTAAAAGAAAATCTTAGTTTCTTATGTTCATTTTTATTTTTAATACAAGGCTTGAGATGTTTTGGTAGCTGAACATTACGGGAAGGAGCATCTTAACCCTCCCCCTACCCTCTTGGGAAGAAAAGGAGGCAGGAGAAGTGAAAACATTTCTTAAGAAGCCAATGTTAGCCAGCTACGTTATCGGTGGTATTTCTTAATAGGGGGATTGAAGGATTTTAGTAATAGGTTGAGATAAGATTAGCAGCATCTGCAAATAGGCTCCTTGGCAGTGTGCAACAGAACAGAATGACGCCGTTCCTTTCTTTGGATGGCCAAGCGCTTCCTTTTTATCAATGCTCTTTCCAAACAAATGTCTGAACAGACTGTGTGAAGGTTGTGACTGTAATTCTCAGCGCCCAGTGAGTTAATAGCACAGTACTTTGATCATCTTGGGTCAACTTTTAAGTGTTACAGCAATTCTAAGGGCACTTTTAATGAAGGTTACTGGCAAATCGTGCCTCATCTTCTGAGGCAACCCTGTCTGATTTCAAGGTGTTTGTCTCCTGGGAATATCCACTCAAACATGGTCCGGGAGATAAATGTCTCACTGAGAGGCCTTTTCAGTAGTGAAAATGGACATGTTCTGAAATGGGCCTTGGAAAGGCATTTTGTGCTCCACTATGAGAGGCAAATTGTCCTGAAATGAAGCAGACTTGACTTTGGAATGGTTTGCTGGCTGGCTTTGCTGCTGTAGTAGTAATGTGTAGCAACCACTGCTGCTAGCAGATACACAATATGGAGGCTTCTTATAGGTGTTCTCCATTACATAGGCTAGCCAAGCCTCCTGCAGTGGTGTTAAGACTGGGTCTTTGGGGACTCAGATTACAGACAGTGACTAAAGTACTCGGTGATGCAATTAGGAGAAAAGGGACTGTGGACAGGGAGCTATAAGTACCAACCGGTAAAGTTCTACCTTAGAGTATTCTGTGCATTGGTTTGATCTTTGTGTTGGATTTTTCTTTGAAAACAAAGTTTAACACCCCAACAGTTTGTCTGAGAAGCTAACAGGCTGATTTACCTATGCAGGGAAAATCTAGTAGTGACTATTTATCTTCCCTTCTTTGAAGCCAAGAGATTGGGTTAACCTTCAATTATAGGCAGGGTTGGCTTCCTGGTGGACATAACCTGTGTATTTTGAAATAGTAGATGGGACTGTATGTCCTAATATTGGAAAATGCACGAGACATATTCATCTGACTTTCATTTGCTGTATATCATAGGATCTTATAATCTTGTATGCATTTGTTTATACATAGAAATTGGAGAAATAATTGCCATGATCTCACTTGGATGGGATTAAAGTAGAACTAACCCTTTATGGGATGCTATGAAGTTCCAGTTTTGTAATTTTGTTTTCCTAAAGGAAATTATTAACCAGGCATGGTGGCACATGCCCATAATCCCGGGAACACAGGTTCACAGCCAGCCTTACCAACTCAGCTAGTTCCTCTGCAATATAGTGAGATCCTGTTGCAAATTAAATAAAATAGCATTGAGGGTATATGGCTCAGTTAGAATCCCTCTGTACTGCAAAACAAAAAGTGTTGGAGTTGAGACTGAATTGCTGATTGTTATAAAGATGGTCTGTATTGAGGGCTCCTGGAATCAGCTCTTTAAGAATGTCTGGCTACTTCAAGCTGGTCTTCCTTGGGCTGTTCATGCACCTTTGCTTAGCCAACCTTCTGGAACTTTCCAACTTTCCACTATCATGCAGAACTTCATCATGCTAGACCAGTTTTTCTCGCATCTGTGCCCTGGCTCATGTACTTCTCCCATCTGGAGAAATTTAATTTTTTCCTCCTTGCTAACTCAGATTCCTGGTTCATATTTGCTGCCTCCAGTTGCCCAGATAATACTATTTCTTATGTAAATACAGAGGCTCTGATGACCCTGGGTCACAAGCATGAGCAGCCCTGTACCTTTGTGGACCCAGGGCACGTGTTTTATTGACCTCTAAATGTTGGGCTCTTTCATTGATAAACTGGTTTCTAATCATCTGCTCCCAGTAAAAAGAGGATTCAGTGATCCTAGTAGGCATGCAACTTGATTGGAATTGAAACCCAGGGGACCGAGATGCTTCCCAGCACCCCTGCGGACATGCCATGCTCTGTATAAGCCACTGAGGCTCAGCCTCTGGTACCCTTTGACCTGAACTGAGGAGTACCATAGCCAAAATCAAATGGCATTTTTCTGAAGGACAAAAAACAATTTTTTCTGTTGTATGTTTTTCTATAATTTATAAAACCCTTAAATACTTGCTATGGTTATCTACTGCTGAAAATGGTTTTCATATTTTATTACACTGTAGACTGGGGTTTGTGTAAAACTTTGACTTTAGAAGCCAGGTGATCATGTTGGCTTCAGCTAGGAAATTGGGAACAGTGTTAAGTGTTTTAAGTACCTTACAAAGGGGAAACAAGTATTAAATCACCAAAAATCAATCCTGAGTTATTCTTGGGGGGAGCTGAGGGTTTTTCTTCCAGCCTTACTGTGTCTTATCTGTGACCAGTATGAATAATCAGGAAAATAAGTTCATTAAAAAAACTTGCATTATATCTCTGCACAGCTAATTAAGGCATGTTTATCAGTAACAGAATTAGAGAAGCAAGAACATTATGAGCCAGGAAGGGTTCATTATAAGGGCGTAACATTCGGCAGTTGTGGGTTCTGTTTAAATGGTCTCTGTAAAACTGTTGCTTTGACATCTGGTGCTGAGCCTCTTGGGAAAGGAAAATGGGTGTAGAGATGGAGAACGAGCTGGAACCCACTAAACTAGTCTCAGCTTCCAACTCCGCTATGCAGATGACCTGCAGCAAAGCACAGAGCTGCCCATGCTGACCTGGGCTGCAGAGAAGGTAAAGGAGTTGGAGGAGCTGGGGGTCCAGCTACCGCCTGACAATGACCTTGAGAGCATGTAAACAGACTGCCACTACATTGCCTTCCAAACAGTGCCCCAATTGCCCCTGGTGGCCAGCACCAATGTGACCTTCAATGTGACTGCTGAAGGAGGAATGCAGTTCCAGCTGAGCTGACACAGCACAAACACAGCAGAGTGTGCACAAGTGTAAATATTCCCATAAAGAATGCAAATGGCTCCCTGCTTTCAGCTTAAGCGCTCCATAAAACCTGACTTCCATGAACTAACTCTTTGACTTCATTGAAGAAATACCTCAGGGTGGGCTGGGTGACTTACTGGGGTTTCAGATTACTTCTCCATGTAATTATTTCAGAACTGATTTCATCCTGCTGATAATGGCTGGCTCTCTGAGCAGAAAGGTACCCTTTAATTAAATCCCAACACATCAGGTCATTGCCCGCCCTTCCCCGTGTATTCTGCTGCAGGGACACGGCTTGCATCTGCTGTTTGTAGTGCATAAGCCTTTGTTTTCCACAGCTGGGTCACATTCAGTAAGTAATTACAGCACATCTGATGAAGGTCTCCCCCAGTGCGCTCCATTAATCATCTCCAGGAAAGAATGCCGGGGAGGTCAATGTTGCTGCAGGTAACTTTCGCCTGTCCTGCTGATAGGAACTTTTCCTACACTCTGCACTTGATTGTGGCCCCCACTTTAATCACCCCAGAAAGACAAATCACAGCTGGGCTCTGTGTGCCCTTGGGGATTTGTCCACAGCTCAGATTTGGTTCTGAGATTTCAGGAGTTTTTTGAGGACAAGATGCCTCATCTGTGTTTCATACACCTCCCAAAGCAGCCCACGACAAAGCATGGCAGGCAGCCCAGCAAGGATATCACTCAAGGCAGGAGAAGAGGCATCCGGAAGGAGGGACAGTCTTGGGTCCTGTTGTGGATGAGACCTGGTTACCTTGCTTCTGATCAAAATTAAGAAACCTGATGCCCTGAGATTGCTAGGAAGTGTGATTTATTATCCAAGCTGCTGGCAGCTGAGCCTTCCCTCCAGCCTTTCAGAGAAGCCCCAAACTCCCAAGCTGTGCCTTGACTGCCAAGTCAGGACTTTATAGCAATAGAGTGGGTCTGTTTCTTCAGTATCGAACAGTGATCATCCTTTATATAGTACGAATAATGGCACCGAGGGTGTTCGGTGTTCTTAGATGATACAGAAGTGCTTGGTTTAAACTTTCTCACACTCTTAAGTAAAACTAATGGCTTCCATTGTTTAGTCAGCCATAGAACCATGTATTTCTAAGGAAACCACAGGACTTCCTTTAGGTCACCGTTTCAATTCTTGGAAGATAGAAATCCCAGGATCTGATGCAATAAGTGTAAATTCCCAAATTGTGATGCCTAACCTGAACTTGTATAACAGAAAATGAATACGCGACTCATTAGCAAACATAGGAGACAAGCTCAGGACGAGTCATAGGGCAGTGTCACAGCATTGACTCTAGTGTATCTGTTACAAGTTCCATTCAAATTCATCTTTGCCTAAGAGAAACAGCTGAGGATCCATGTGTTTTAAACTTGGCCCAGTCTCAAAGAGAAAAGACTTTCTTCCTGAAGGATTTTTAAAATGTTACTTCGGAAAGCATTTCAAATTCTGAAATCATTTATCGCTGTACATCTTGGAGGGTAGAAATGGTCAGATTTTCAACTTAAGTCGAAGTATGAAGACCATGCATGCCTGTCAGTTGGGCTGAAATGAATACCTCAGTCAGAATAATCTAAGAACTGATATTCCTCATCCACCAGATGGCAAAATCAGCACCTCACTTAATTGAGTACATGCTGGTTGCTGGCAGAAGACTAGATGTTCTGAATTCCCCTCTCGGACCCCTTGCTACTGCTCCATGAAGCTGCCTTATTTCCTCTAGAAAGTAGGTCACTAAGTGGACAACATTCGGAGCGCATTTCTTAGGCAATAGCTGGGCAAGGGGGATAGGCAGACCTACTCTATGGAACCTTCTCTCTGTATCCATCTTCTCCACAAGACCATCCTATCTTGTTTGGTGGCAGCTAGGATTCCTGCCGCACTGATTTTCTTATCTCCTTCTCATAGTCTCTGATGGTGCTGAGTGTGGTGGTGTATGCCTGCAATCCCAGTACTTGGGAGGCTGAGGCAGGATTACAGTGTTGGAGGACAGCCTCAGCATCTTAGACCCCATTTCAAAATAAAAAGGGTTGGGGGTGCAACTCAGAGGTAGTGCCCTTGAGTTCAACCCCCATGTGCCACCATCCCCTAAATCTGGAGTAGGGAGGGGAGAAACTCTAGTAATCTGGAGATATATCAGGTGTATCAACTCCCAAATTAATGACAAGTAACTAAGACTCTGAGTTGCACCATTTGGCTTTGGACGAGTGCAGAAGGAACTGATGAGTATCATGTCTCAATTTGATCAGGACTTTGCTGTCTTTTATTGATCCTAAAACTAGAATGGCCAAGCTTCTGATTGTTCATAGGTTGCAACCAGCTTGGCCAGTGGGGCTTAACTCCTGGTGCACAGAGGTAACGCATAAAAGATGTGTAGCAGCCTGGTGTGCACATGCCTGTAATCCCAGTACTTGGGAGGCTGAGATAAAAGGATCAAGACCAGGCTCAGGTTCAAGACCAGGCTTAGCAACTTACTGAGATCATGTTTCAAAATAGGGCTGGAAGTAGAGCAATAGATAGTACCCCAACCCCTTGGTTCAATCTCCAGTAACACACACACACAACTAGAGGACACCGCTGTTCCCTTGCCACCTAATCCCTTCAGTGTTACTACTTAACATCTTTTTATGGATGGACACATGGTGCGACTATAGATCAGCCTAAGACCAGCTTTATAGTTCAAAGAGAAAAGCTACATCCTTAACCAAATCTTAAACATTCATTTTAAAGGCATAGGTACTCAGCAACATTTTTCAATATGATTGATTACATGGGTTCTTTCAATGGAGAAGCAAGTGAAAATATTCTCCATATATTTTCCATAAGCTGTGGCTTAACATTATTGTAATAAATGAATCTGACCAGATATTTTTCTTTTTTATTTAGACAGCTTCCCATGGTAAGGTCATCTTCGCAAACTCTGTAGCCTGATAGAAAAGCTAGGTTGGAACTATTGCCAATTTGGATGTACACTTTTTGTTTTGAGTTATTAAGTGAGCAAGTGGATGTTTGGGATAGCTGGAGCCTAAGGAGATGTTGGATTGGTTCCAAATACAGCCAGAATCGGGATGTGCATTAGGAGGAGGAATGTCTCTAAGACATACCATCTTGACAGCATCTGGAGGGAGAGTAGAGAAGTTCTTTCTGTAAGCCCTGGATAGTTCATGAACTGACCCTCTGCTAAGCCACCCGGCACGTGTTCCTTCATTCCATAATTACAACAAGCACACAGGCACGAATGTCCCAGAGGGAATGTGGCCACAGCATTCTTCAGACCCTTCTCATAGAGAGATGGAGTCCCCCTTCTTCAGGCCTTGTGGCTTTTCTTGGCAAATAGAATGTGACAGGAGCGGTGTTGTGCAAGCTCCAGATCCCGAGTCACGAGAGGCCTTGTGGTTCCCCTTTCCCCTCTTGGAATGCGCAGTCCTCGTTGGAGGAAGTCCGGCTTACACTTTTGAATGATAGGCCGAGTTGACAACCAATAGGATGCACCACCCGTGTGTGATGCCCACTTACATCCTTCATCCGGGGCCAGCTGCCAGGTGAGAACAGTCCTAGGCATGATCCCAAGCAACGATGGGCAAGATGAGTCTAGTTCAAATGGAAGATGATGAGCAAAGAAATGGTGGTTGAAAGCCATTGAGGTTTGGGGTGACATGTTAGACAGCAGTATATCCCTGCTATGTGTCTCTGAGTCAAAAATGGAGCTGAGAACTCTCAAGGGTTATAGGAAAAGCAGGTGCAAATGTGATTTGCACTGTATCTTTCGGGCCTTATTCTTTGCCTGTCCCTGTCAAGACTACTGTGTTCCAATGTAAAAGTTCTCTGTTGCTTGAAATGTAAAGGTCTCTTTAAAGACCTAGTCTCTTATAAACTTAGGGTGATAAAAAAAAGTAGTGAAAACAAAATTTTCTCCTATCGACTTTTGTCTCCATACTTGAGAAAATGTTTTCCCAGGTGCCTTTAGAGACTGCATTACCTGACCTTCAAAGTTTGTACTTACAGAATTCCTCAGCATTAATTGCCTAATACTCCAGAAGTCATAGCTCATGAGGGTATGTAGGTTTTTTTGTTCTGTTTTTTTTTTTTTTCTTTTTGCAGTATTAGGGATGGAACCCAGGGGCATTCTACCTCCAAGTTACTCCCAGCCCTATTTTTTTTTTTTTTTTGAAACAGGGTCTCACTAAGTTGCAAAGGACCTCACTAAGTAGCTGAGGCTGGCTGTGAACCGCGATCCTCCTGTCTCAGCCTTCCAAATACTGGGATTACAAGCGTGCACCACCATGCCTGGCTTTTCTTTGAGGGAACTGTAAAGACTTATTAGTCCAGCCAAGCATAGTGGTGCATACCTATAATCCCAGTAATTGGGAGACTGAGACAGGAGATAGTGGGTTCAAGGCCAGCCTTAGCAATTTAATGAGACCCTCAGCAATTTGTTTCAAATTTTAAAAAATAGGGCTGGGGGGGGGGGGCGTAGCTCAGAGATAGAACACTCCCTTGATCCAACTCCCAGCAACACACATGTACAGATTTTCTAGCCCACTCCAGTTGAAGGAAGAGATTTATCAGGGAGATGCCCTCTGCTGCAGAGGGGGGTATTCTGAGGTTTGTGAAGCCAGGGATGAAGTTTTTCTAAAGAGCTAAGCCATCACTTAGGCAGGATCCAGGAAACATTCTGTACAGGGCCAGGCAGTATGCATTTAACTGTACAGGCTGTCTCATATTCAGCCCACCCATTGTTGCTCATAAGCCATAGGTAATACATAAACAAGTGAGCATGGCTGTGTTCCAGTAGATTACATTTATAAAAACAGTAGATTGGGTTTGGTCTCTGGGTCAGTTTACCTCCAATTTGGGGTCCTACGGATGCTCCAGAGCCTGTGGTTGTGTTTGGCTGGCCTGGGCATCTAGAAGGAGCCTCTAAGTATTTGTGTATACAGGCTGAGGCTGGAGTATCTCCAGCCTATAGAACCCACCTCTCAGATGAACTGCAGACTCACGGAAGCACCCTTTCCAATAGTGGCACCGTTCAGTGGACTCCAGGGACAGCAAGGAAGTGGAAATGGGGCATAGCAATGTCCTGGGGCAAGGGCCTGCAAGTCTCCTCCTCTGCTTATCTCTATGGTGGGAGAACAAAGAGCAGACTCAGCAAAGCGGGTGGCCTATGGATGCCAGTCTGGTGTCCTCGCCACTCCCACGCTCTTTGAGAGGAGCTGAGAGCGTGGTTATCACCGCCCTATGGAGAGCAGCTGTTAGTGATTACAGGACATTATCATCAGAAAGCTTGGCTAGGGCCACGCTAATTGCCAGCAGGGCCCTGGATCGTTGCTGGGCTGTTGACTGCTGTGCTGTTTTGTCCATTGTCTAGTAGTCTCACTGGCATCTCCCTCATGATGGGCACTCAGTTGGTAAGAGAAGACAGCCAGGGCTCTCCGGGTTCCGTGCCTGCTATTCCACAGGGCTTAACCGGCTGATGGGCAGGTCATTTCCCAGGGCCAGGCACACCAGATGGAGCTTATTTTTAAAATCAGCCTCAATCAGGGAGATCAGATTTTACATGCTCTTAATTCAGCTTGCATTTTGGAACTCGTTGTTATCCCTCGGTGGGGCGGTCATTTAGTTCACACTCCTTCAAGTTGGGGTTTGATTTATTCTGCTGAAATTGTTTCGGAGATGGCCAAATAGGAAAAACAAGAGTAAGGGGGACGGTTTATCTAAACTGTGTTCAGCATGACAGATGGTTTTCACCAGCATTGGTTTCTAGGACACCACCATATTGGAGTAAGACGTTGCCATTTTGAGGTGTGGATTACTTATGAACAGCACGTGTAAAACACAATGTGGTCTATATTTCAAGAGAAAGGCACTTGGTTTTAAGGGATTTCTGTAAATGGTCTTTTAGTCCTTGATTTCATTTGCCATGACAGCAGCTGAGTGTTCCTAAATGGGTCTATCAAGGGGACCATTGGGGAAATTGGAACTTGTCAAATCAAAAAAACCTAGCTAAGTACTGTATCCTACTCTTTTTATAGGTGGGAAAACCACAAAAACTTTCCGAGTCTTCCATTAAATATATTTTACTGTGTGTGTGTGTGTGTGTGTGTGTGTGTGTGTGTGTGTGTAGTTGTGGGACATTCTACCTCTTAGCCACAGTCCTTTATCCCCCTTTTTTATACAGGGTCTCACTAAGCTCATTAATTTGCTGAGGCTGACCTTGAACCTGTGGTCCTCCTGGCTTAGCCTCCCAAGTACTGGGGCTACAGGAGTGTGCCAGCATGCCCAGCATAATTCACTGTTTTTTTTTTAAGTGATGGAAATCAATCTGAAGGCATCCAGATAATACTACTCATCTTCCTGTCCGTGTGAGTGTTCCCACTTGTTTGCACGGACACCTTTCTTCTAGAAGAAAGAATGCTGAGGGTGGAGGATTCACCTTGCCCAGACCAGTTACTTTAGTTGTCGCTCATAAGATGAAGACACTCCCTTGGATGCAAGCCACATTCTCTCCAGCACTCGTGAATGCTCCACCCAGCAGATAGTTCGCATCACATGAGGATGTAGTGACCGCTAAGATATTTTCAGTTCACCAAAGCACTCAAATTCTCTTTGTGGATTTATCCCTTCTCCCCACAAGGATAAAAACATAATGTGTTAAAGTAAAATTCTTCAAACTCTTGACTGTGATGCCCAGCCTTGGTGCTTCGCTCAGACCCTCTTTCGTCCCACAGCAGCAGCGTGATCTCAGATCTCTTCTATATAGTAACAGCAGCAGCAAGTAGCTTCAGCTGAGAGCCCTGCTCATGCCCCCGGCATTTGCCTTTATTTGGCATGTCCCAGGCCACCCCCACACAGTTGATGCTGTTCAAGGGAGGTCCCTGGAGCTCTCCTGGGAGCGTTTGTATACCTCTTCTGGACCATTTCGTGGAAAGTGTGGTCGGTATATTGTCAGCACGCTTAAGACCAAAATTACCCTCAGCAGTTTTCATGTGTTGAAATGTTTATCAGGTATGTGACCCATGTCCTGTTAGTGCTTTTGAATGAGCTGTGAGTCATTTGTCATCTGATGTCACCTTTTGAACTTCTTGTATATGATAAGTTTTTTAGTTTGGGTGGCTTTTGCTGGTCTAATCAGAATCTTTTTCCTCTCCTTCTTAGTCGATTTTTTCAATAGTAGTGACATCTTGAAAACCAAGGTCCTCATCTTAGGCCCTCAAATCACATCGCTTTCCCAGTCTTGATATCTACGGGAGCTCTGCCATCTTTGGTGGGAACTCTATCTTGAGACCTATGGCTGCTCTGTCCTGCTTTATGCTCACTGCCCCCTCTGTTTCCCTTCTCGTTCTGTCCTGTTTCCATGGAGAGCGAGCATCCTTTCTCCTCATCCTACCTGCTTTCCCCTGGCCCACCTACCATGTAGCCTTGGACTCCACTTCAGAACTCTTCAGGGTTTCTTCTCAAATCTTCCTGGTTTCTCTTTCCATCCAAACCTAACACTGTTTCTGCTTTTTAAGGTCAGGCATGGACACGTGGTTGAGTCTGGTCAAGTCCATCTTCTAAATCATCCTCCCTCATCGTCATTTCTGTGCCTCTATTTATGAAGACCATGTCATCCGACCACTCAGCTCTCGCTGTCTCCAGCCACTTTGCTGTTTGAATCTATCCTCCTTTGTCATGTCTTATAAGGCAGGCATTACCTGGTGGTAGCAGTGGCTTTGATGTTGAGTAATCTCACATGAATGACAACGGAGTCAACATAGAAGCCGGGGAGGCCAGGGAGGAGAGATGTCTCTACTCCTACCACCTTCCACAAGCATCTTGCATTTATTGAAGGTTATAATCGAAATATTATGATACTATTATAAGAAATAAACCAAACATGGGGTGAGTCAGAATAAGACCAACATAGTCACAGATGAACCGGGCAAGGAAAGGGTAAATAAGGAAACTGTCAGGGTCTTTGCTTATCGGCCATGGTCCCTGGTTATTGCTCCCTTTTGGTCCTTGGAAACTTGTCTGCCTGCAGACAATTCCCATTTGGGTGGGCAGTTTGTGCCCTTCACAAACCAGACAGAGGTGACCTCAAAGCAGATGAATAACAGTGCTCTCAACACCTCGTCTTGGTAGCTGATTGTGTGGTTGGGTGTTCTTCTTTCCTTTTGTAACATGATTTCTATTAAGCAACAGTAAACTACTGTAGGAGCCAGTGTCCTTCTGCTGTTGACCTTGGGAGATGCAGGGACTGTGTTGTGTGGCTATTTTCTTATATAGAGGTTGTACCCAGTTTTTTCTTTCTAGAATGCCATTCCTGAATTGACCCGCAAAGCTTTCTTTCTTGACCTGAGGGAACCTTTAAAGTCAGATGATTCCAATCTTGGTTACCAGGAACAGAGCCAGAGATTTTCTTGTCAAAGGTTCCAGGTTGCCTCTTCATGTTCTCTTGGCACTGAGACTGCTACCCTGAGTCCCTTCGAGGCCTTGGAATGAACCCTTTGTGTAAAGATCAGCTCAGTAAGATTGGAAGAGTGGCTTTTTAATAATCATAGGTGTCCATGCTGGAAATACGGAATTAGTCTGAACAGAACCATTCTACCTTCTTCCAGGGATAACAGGGTAAAGAAAGATCAAATAAATGAGAGAAAAGACAGGAGCACAAATCCAGCTGCAGCTTTCCATGAGTGTGTCTTTTGTTATTCAGTACTAAAGATTAAACCCAGGGGCGTTCTACCTCCGAGCTACACCCCAAGCCTTATTTTTTATTTTGAAACAGGGTCTCACTAAGTTGTAGAAGGCCTCCCTAAGTAGCTGAGGCTGGCAGCAAATCTCTGATCCTCTTGTCTCAGCCTCCCAAATATTGGTTTAAAAGCCTGTGCCACCACTCCTGGCTCCCATGTGTCTTAATGGCTCTTCCTCAAATGTGTCAGCTGAGAGTAGAGGTGACCAGGTCACAGTTATTAGGACATTTCAGACAAAGTAGAAGTGTTAGAGGTAAAGGGACTGGTAAATGAGTTAATGACTCCTGTTATTTTAAGCTAAGAGCTGATTTAAAAAATCTTAGCCATTCCTTTAAACACATGTTCTTCAAAAGAGCCCTGTGGGAGGAGGTGATGTCTTAAATCCCCATCTGGAGGATTAGAGTTCCCAAAGGGCCACCTCCCCTTGTGGATGGCTGTCAATCTCCTGTGGACCTAGCTGACCCCACTGACCTAATCATTTCCCTAGGGGACTAGTAGGGCTCCAAATGAGGAAAGGAATGTAGGTTTACCACCAGGAAATGCGACAGAGCATCAAAGAAATGGAAAGAAAAGGGTGCATGCTCATGTGAGTTAAAATGACACACTTCCCCCAACCCCTTTTTACCAATGTCATCTGTGGACTAAGATGTTTATTGCCATGTAGACTTGAGAGTGACATGTGTCTACCCTCCTAAGCATGTATTCATGATAGGCAGAGCATCCAAGTAGGTACCCCTAAAGTTTTCAGGATCAAAACTGCCCTGTTACCTGGGCATGGTGGTTAATGTCTATAATACCAATACATGGGAGACTAACACAGGAGGATCACAGGCTCGAGGCCAACCTCAGAAACCCTCAGTAAAAAAGATCCTGTTTCAAATTAGAATTTTATTTTATTTTACTTTGGTGGTACTGGGGATGGAATCCAGGGGCCTTCTACTTCCGGGCTACACTCCCAGACCTATTTTATATTTTATTTGGAAACAGGGTCTCTTAAGCCAGCTGAGGATGGCTTCCAACCTGCGCGATCCTGTCTTAGCCTCCCAAGCGTGGGGATTACAAGCTTGTGCCACCATGCCCAGCTAAATTTTAAAAGACTGGAGATGTAGCTCAGAAGTAAAATGCTCCTGGGTTCAATCTCCAATACCCAAAAGAAAATTCTATGAAGTGATTTCTGTTGCCAACTTAGAGAATCAAAATTCCTCCCTGCCCCCATTTCATACAGGTGATATTTAAACAATGGGCTAAAGCCAGATGTGAGATTTCTTATCACAGAAATTCCAGAGAGTCTTATCTGCTGTTCTGATATCTGAGGTCACTATTAATGGCTCATTACTGAGTTCTTTTGATAGTATCATGGAAATTCCCCTTTTCCCCTTCCCTCTGTTGCCACTCACTTTTCTTCCTACCACAGACTTAGTGGTCCCAATTGAAATGCCACACACTTCCCACTTGGGCTTTGACAATATTTGATTGCTTTTCTCATCGGTTTTACCTCCAGAACTTAATAGTAACTTCACAAGGCTGCCTTCTTGTAATTAAGTGGGTACTCATTGCTGGGTGTGGTGGTGCACGCTGTGATCCCAGTACTGGGAGACTGAGCAGGAAGATCACAGGTTTAAGGCCAGCAGGGCATAAGTTAGCAAGATCTTGGTACAAAAATAAAACTGGAGGTGTAGCTTGGAGATAGAATGCCCTTGGGTTCAATTCCCAGCACCACATACGCACGTGCGTTCACACACACACACACACACACACACACACACACACACTCGTGCACTTGTTTCTCTAGCACCAGATGCCTTCCTTGAGTTGGCCCCTAATGACTTTCCTGATGTTCCAAGTGCACAGCTCGCTGTGACACACACGTCCTCTGGGCCTTGGTGCCTACAGTTCCCTCTTCCTAATAACTGACAGATGCGCTGACTTCTCATCCACATTCTCCTACCCTGTATGCAGCTCACATGCACCTCCTCCACAAGCATGGCTTCCTCCCCTCCCCATCTCGAGCCTCATCTCTCCTTGGACAGCTGGCATTTTTGACCTTGAGCTATGATTGTTGATCATATCTTATCTCTTAGGGAATGTCTGGCCAGAGGTTCTGTTAATGCTTTGTGAATCTGGCCTAGCAAGGACAAGTTGTTTACTTTTGTCAAATTACTAGATACATGATTAAATTTTAGTCAATAAAATGATTGCAATGTACATTAAAACCCCTTTAGGCATTTTATAGTCATGTCTTTATAGTATATTTAGAAATATCCATAGATTCTGAATCATTGATGTAAATTGGACAATAAGAATACAGGCATTCAATGTAACATTAGAGAAGTGTAACAACTTTTTCAATATGAAGCCTATCAAGATCTCTCTTAGAACAAGGAAGTGAGTTGTAGAGACCAGAAAAAATGAGATTGCTATGGATCACTCAAAAGTTTTATTAATTTAGATAGCACTTTTAAAATAAAATAAAAAATATTGCAGACAACCTCAGCTACTTTGTGAGGCCTTTTGCAACTCAGTGAGACCCTGTTTCAAAATAAAGAAAAAATAGGGCAAGGGGTGTAGCTCAGAGGTCAAATGCCCCTGGGTTCCATCCCCAGACCCACAAAAAAGTTAATCTACAACTGCATAATTTTGTTTACCCAGAAGATTAACATGTTTAAAGTGCAAAGAACATACATGGAAAAATATTTACAGAATATATAATGGGACACAGGATTGTTTCTCAAATATATTCAGTATGTACAAATCAATAAGGAAATGACAAAATGAATCAAGACCTTTGTTATCTATTGCTGTCAAAAACTAAAATGTAATGGCTTGAATATCATTTCTTCTAGGAGAATTCTGCAGGCTGGGCTCAGATGGGTGGTTCTTTATGTTGTATCCACTGGAACTCGGGGACCAAGATGGCTTCTTAGACATCTGGGGCCTCATCTGGGGTGACTAAACCAGACATCTTTCCCCATGTAGTTTTTCCTGGAAAGCTGAACCTATACCAGTGGCTTAGGGTTCTCAAAGTCAGCTTCCCAAAGGGAATGTCCTACTATGCAGGTGTTCCCCAAACCTCTGCTTTGGTAGTCACTGTTATTGGTCAGAGCTGAGCATATGAACAAGCCCAGAGCCAGTATGGAAGACAAGACTAAGAACATAAATCTGAGATGGGATTCCCTGGAAACCTCCAGGGTACCCACCTACCACAAATGTGACTAGACAGTTTGAGTTAAGAATGACTAAAAACCATGAAAAAGGTCACATTAAGGCAAATACAAATGAGGTTATTTTTATTAGAAAGTTGATATATTACCATTGCAATTGACAAGCTTATAGGAGAACTTTATATATTAAGGTAGTATAAATTAGTATGGCCTTTTTAAAAAGGTCATTTGACAGTGTATATAAAAACTTCATGATCAAAAAGTTACACTTGTGCATATAAAACTATTGCTACAGGTTTCTCAGAAGGTATTACGTAGGGCTGTTTATATATTACTGGTAATAAGCTTGAATGTCTACCAGTAAAGTAATGGCTAAATTATGATAAATTTATGTTTTATAGAATATTAAGCTATTTAAAATAATATGAATCTTTGTATAATTCCAAGTACTTTGAGTGGAAAAATATGCATACATTTCACCATTTTATGAAAACAAAAATTTGTGCACATGTACCCTTACATAGACTGACAACTGACATTGAGTTGGGAATGCATTTTTACTTTTTCTGTGTGTATACTTCTGAAAATTTAGAATCTTTAAGTGAGCATGCTCTGCTCTCCTGGTGGAAGAACATTTGGAGACCTCTTTAAAAGTGTGCATGTAGGGATACACAAATATAGATCTGTGGGAGGAAGTTTTGTACCTTCCTGGGGATCTGGTATCTGTGGCTCTCTTCCTCTCTCTTCTCCTTGGCTCTCGCTGGCTAATCTGTTCTGGAAAAGTGCGTATCACTAGTAATTTCTGTAGTAAAAGATATTTTTATGATTCAGTTTTAAGCTTTTAAAATTTCATTAGTCCTATCAATATAAAGCATCAGAAACTGTTTTTTTTTTAAATGTCTAGATTCAAAGGTTTTTTTTAGGAAGTGGTGACGCATTAAAGTACCTGATGTCCAGTTAGATGTTCATTTATAAGCTAGAAATGGAGACAAATCAAACCCAGGGTTTGTTCCGGAAGGTATCATGGAAAAATAGGCCTTTTAGTGCCCAGAGTAACTTTGGTGATGGTAACTTAGAATTTGTCTTATGTGTCTCCCTCTGCTTCAGGGACAAAAGACTGTTAACAAGTTTCTTCCCTTTTCCCTCTTCTCACGTCATCCCCTCAGTAAGGAAGTAACATTAACTCCTCATTTGGTGTTGTGAAGCTCTTAAGTCACATCAGTGGAAGAGAGACCTGGAAAATAAAAGGTCTTGTCACAGAAAGACAAACACTGCATGATCTCACTCAGGCGGAATAAAAAATATGTGAACATAGAAGAGAATAGAGGTTGCCAGAAGGGAAAGAGAGATGTGTAGTAGTGCCAAGACAGCTAGATGAGAGGAGCGTGTATTACACAGCAGGGCGATTACCGATAAGTTATCACATGATAAAAATGAAAAGAACTTGGAGATTTTTAAATATTCTCATCACACAAATGATGGGTAGCCAAACTATCCTGAACTGGTCATCAGAGTAGGTGTTCCAAAACATCACACTGTACCCCACAAATAGGGACAATTATCCTTCAGTTCAAAAACTCTAAAATTTAAGAAGAATGTAAAAGATCTGAAAGACCTCCCTGACAACACCAAAGACACTGGTGGTGGTTGCTGTGGATTTAACCCCCTCCCCAAGACATTCTGTGTTTTAGCTAAATCTCCAGCCCTTTTTATTTTTTATCTTGCAATAGTGAGTCACTAAGTTGCTGAGGGTCTTAAACCTGTGATCCCCCTGTCTTGGCCTTCCAAGTACTGGGATTACAGGAATGTGTGACTGTGCCCAGCCCAAATTTCTACTTCAAGGTCAGAGTCAGATGTCCATGAAATGCAAAAATAAACATCACTTAGTTCAAGAAGATCATTTGCAAGATAGCACCATATCTTGCCCTTTTTGTGAGGGGAAAAAGCAATGGAGTAGAAATAGATTTTATTTCATAGTAAATTTCCTTTAAATTTTATTAATAAAAAGCAACTTAAAGCAATATGTTTTTAACCAAATATAGTTAGAAATATTATCTGGGTTTGAGACCCAAAGATAGCGCAAAATACACAGCCCTCCTGCTGGGAGTCGGGGGGAATCACCTGATATGTGGATAATAAAACTTTGTCACAGCATTCCTTTTATGCCTTGAAATCAGCTGCTTGTATATAGCCTTTTATGTTATTCTAATATCTACATTATGCAACATAAGCAATAACTAAATTTCTCAATATTTTTAAAGGTCTTTATTTATAAACAGGAAAAATTCAAACCCTGCTTGCACCATGTATGTGTTCTAACCTTGACATTTTTCATGAAAGGCATTGATGCTCATACACACAAGCGCGCACACACACTGGCACAACCCAAGGCGTGTGTGTGTGTGTGACAAGTGTCGTAATTTTCAGATTGTCACATACTGGTTTTACAATAAGTCCACGTAACAGGGCGTGGTGGCGCATGCTTGTAATCTCAGCATTTGGGAGGCTGAGACAGGAGGATTGTGGTTTGTGGACAGCCTCAGCTACTGAGACCCCCTGCAGCTTAGTGAGACCCTGTTTCAAAATGAAAAATAAAATAATAGGGTTGGGGAGCTGGGTGTGGTGGTGCACACTTGTAATCTCAGTATTTGGTGGGAGGCTAAGACAGGAGGATCCAGGTTCGTGGACAGCCTCAGCTACTTAGGCTCTCCACAATTTAGACCCTATTTCAAAAATAAAAATAGGGCTGGGAGTATAGCTAGAGGTAGAATGCCCCTTGGTTCCATTCACAGTACCGCACACACAGAAAAAGGACATGTAATATCCAGTCTTTATCTTAACCACCGTCATGTTTTCCTAAGACAAATCATCAAGTCTATCAGAAAACCATGTATACATACTAAAAATGTGTCCTTACATACTAAAACACTGACTATAGAACCTTAGTTAAGGCTTTTTCAGTGTAAAAATCTTACATTATTGCATCTTTTGCTTATAACTGTTGCCTTAAATAATGTCTAATTAGTGAGTTCTACATTCTTAAGTGGGTTTCTGTGGATGTCACACATGGATGACATGCATCAGATCATGAGAAATCATTTGTTCAGACTTCTAAGCCCCCACCAGTTGAAAGGACCCTGGATTCTGCCTGTTAGCCAGATCCTTAGGTAATTTCCGTGTGGAGTTGAAGTATGAAGCCATTGAGATTCAACTGGAACAACCTGGGACTTGAGAAAGACAAATGCTGAGGTGAATCCTAGCCATGCTGGTTTCCTTGATCCTTAAAGAAGTTAAAGACTTCTACAAAAGAGGAAGAGGCAACTTCTGGGCAGCTGGGTTCATTGGCATCTTGGAAGAGTTGGGTTTCCTCCCTACTTGAATCTGAATTCAGTAGACAGAACCAAATGTGGCTACAAGGAACAAGATGCATCAAGAGGGTCTCAGAGAAGGTTCAGTTGCTTGAGGGCCTTCCACAGTGGTCTCTAGGCTCCAGGAGGGAATGCAAAGTCAAGAGTCCAAGGGGTGGAGAGATGGGAGGTGAAGCTTCCCCACACCCCGAGGGCCCTGAAGCAAGTACTGTCTTGGACTCTCAGCCCAGGACATTCTAAAGCAATGCTACTTGACACCGTCACATGAATTGTTTAAAACCGTCCTGTCCTCTATTACCATATTTTTCCAGATGAGTAAGAGGCAGTAGAATATTGCAAGTAACTTTATCAGCCCTATTAGGGCAGCAGTATTATTTCTTGATCCTTTGCATGTATTTTAAATGTTTATATGGGGTATGTGTGTGTTAAGGATGAAACCCAGGGAAAATCGTACCTCCTAAAACTAAATTACTTTGGGCCAGCCCTCTTCAGTTTTTTTTTATTTTGAAACAGTCGAAGTTGCAGAGGCTGGCCTTAAATCTGCCATTCTCCTGCCTCAACAGTAATTTTTAGCTAAAGGAGAGTCACAGGTTTAAAGCCAGTCTCAGCAACTTAGACCCTGTTTCAAAACAAAACAAAAAAATAAGGCTCTGGGAGTCTAGCTCAGAAGTAGGATACACCTAGATTAAATCCCAAACCAAAAACCTTATTGTCTTTAGTTTATGTAATTTTCATCCTCCTTGAGATCTGAGGTTTGTCGTGATCAAAAGAATTTTACTTCTGTATCAGAAGTAATTAGACTCTTAAGAATAGATACCTAGAACAGCCAGGCATGGAGGTGCACACCTGTAATCCCAGTATTTGGGAGGCTTGAGGCAGGGGAATCACAGGTTCCCTGCCAGCCTCAGCAGCTTAGAACGGCCCTCCACCACTTACGCCGTTTCAAAGTAGGGCTGAGGATGTAGCTCAGAGATAGAATGCCCCTGGGTTTAATTTCTAGTGCCACAAAAAGGGAGGGGGGACACCTAGGACTAAATTTTATTTCTAAGATTGTACCCAGAAGTCCAGTAGCAGCACTTCTTCCCTATCCAAGACACACATCAACTCAGAGAGCTGCCAGGCTGACGGCCCTTTCTAAGAAGGGAGTTGAGGGCATTTTTGCAAGTGTTTGATCCTACTAAATCCTTCTGATCTCAAATGATCCTTAAATCTGTCTCACTACTAATATCCATTTAAGTTATTTAATCTGGAGTTTTGTCTGCGATTTTTGTAAATCTCCCTAAGTGTGGTTGTAAATTTTGCCTTCTCCTTCGTCCATAATTTTGGGTTTCTATCGTTAGAACATTCATCGTGATTTCTTGTCTTCTGACTTCGAAAGAATACAGAACTTCTTGTATTCTGTCATCCTAGATGTGGAACACCTATCAAAACTTAATATTATATAATAATCTGGGCATGATGGTGTATGCCTATAATCCCAGTACTGGGAGGCTAAGACTGGAGGATCACGGGTTCAAAGCCAACCTCAGCAACTTGTGAGGCTCTCAGCAGATTAGCAAAGCCCTGATTCCAAATAAAAAAAATAGGGCTTAGGGTGTAGCTCCAAAGTAGAACACACACCCCCTCGATTTAAAACCCAGCACCAAAATAAATATCATAAAATCTTACAATAACATATAAGCCCTATTTCCAACGAATTTTAGTGCAGCTTTGCCAGTTTTGTAGAAATCTTCAAGCACTGGAAACTTGAGACTTTTATGGGTTGAGAAAACTGCCTCCTGATACTTTCAATTCCTCAAGTTTAATAGTAGACGTTATAATAGGAAAAATTTCATGCTTTGCAAGTTACCTATGCAAATGATACCGTTATAATAACCCAAAACAGATGGGTCAGATACTAGTCTCATTGTGTGTGGGTGAGGAATAATGTCAGGCAATCAAGATGGATTGCTCCAAGTTCCCATGTGAGAAAGAATGAATGAATGAATGAATGAAATAGGGGTATCTCAGAGGTAGAATGCCCTGGGTCCAGTCTTCAGTACCAGCAGCAAAGTACTTCCAAGCTTCTGTGGTGTCAGCTGGGTTGTTCCTCGTGGGCTCTTTCACACAGGGCCCAAGTCCGCCATTGGCCTTCTGTCAGCCTCAGTTCCTTGCCAAACTTGCCTCTTGATCATGGTAGTGTTTTTCACCAGACCACAGGCTTCGGGGAGAATCAGCCAGTGAGACAGCGCAGCGGTCATGGTCTCTCCTAGCCTAACAACAGAAGTGAGTTTTTGTCATCTTAGCCAAATCAATTGGCTAGAAACTAGTCGATTTCTTCAAAGAGGAGAGGATTAGACAAGGGAGGTAAACACCAGGAGGCTAAACTCACAGGGGTCATTGTAAATTCCTTACACAGTCCTCCAAAGTTTTCCTTGTGGAAAAACACTTCAGCCTTCAGTAAAGAAGTTGTGTATAGATGACACTAACATTTCTACAACCTATGGCCCTCTCTTGGCTGATTTATTCCCCCAACTTTAGGTCTTGATTTTTAGGGAGCCATGTGCGGAACCTGTTGGCTACTTCTCATAATTAAGAACAAAGTACTTCGATGTACTTAAGTTGTCCTTTGGGGAATTGGTTGTTTAATGAGACAACGAGCAGCCCTGCCCTTTCTGTAGCTAGAGGGCAGGAGTGACAGGTTGGGAAGACCTTGGCTGTAATATTTGCATTTCGGCATTGCTTTATTTCTTTTGAAAGTATCCCCAGAGTGGATGCAGCACTCTTTGTGATTATGCTTAACGGAACTGGGTTGTTTTGAGAAATAATACACATTTAGGAAGGGAAATTAACAGAAAACAAGTGTGTATGTATATTTTGGCAACTCGAGATGAACATTTGCTTGGGGTTCTTTGAAGATGAAGATACATCTAAAATTTACTACGGAGTTTGAGATTTAAGTCATCCATTTTATAGCTATTCTATATTAAATTTATATGATTTATATTACTCAACATTCTTGGTTTATGGGACCATAAATCTCTAGGTACATTATTGACTGGACATATTTAATGAAAAGCAATGCTGTGCTAAATCCATATTCATTACAGAATACATATTTTGTTTACTGTGTGCCAAACACTCAATAAAATATTAAGTAACTCATTTAGTCTTCGTAACACTCCTAGAAATAGTGCTGCTATTTCCATTTACGGATATGGAAAAAGGCTTATGAAAGAGCAATGGCCTGCCCAAGGATATATAGGTAGGAAAGGATAAAGCTCTGAGTCTGTCTATTAAGTTTTTTATTATTTATTTATTTATTTATTTATTTATTTATTTTTGCGGGTCTGGGGATGGAACCCAGGGGCATTTGACCTCCGAGCTACACCCCTGCCCTACTTTTTATTCTTTATTTTGAAACCGGGTCTCACTGAGTTGCAGAGGGCCTCACTAAGTAGCTGAGGCTGTCCGCGAACCGCGATCCTCCAGGTCTCAGCCCCCCGAATGCCGGGATTACAAGTGCGCACCACCACGCCCGGCGGTCTGTTAAGTTTAATCATAGAATCAAGTCTGATGGACGAGATAAGTATACTGAATACAGAAGGATTAACCAAGTTCCTTGTAAGTAGACACATTGAATGCTGTATACTTGTTAGCTACTTGGCAGTGACACTTTGAGCATATATTACCTCGGTTCGGCTGGCATCAAGATAGAGACTATAGTTAAAATACAGATCAGTGCCAAAATGTGAGTCTAAGACTTAGAGACAAGATGAGAAAATGGCCTCTAAAGTGTAGCGTGAAAAAGCGGACTTTATTTTTATTGTTCTTCATTTGGTTAAGTAGTTCTGCCAACACCATTTGTTGAAGAGGCTATCATTTTTTTTCCCAGTGTATATTTTTGGCCCCTTGGTCAAAAATCAATTTGCTATAAATGTGTGGATTTATCTTATTCTGTTCCACTGGTCTATGTTTCTGCTTTTGTGCCAATACCATGCTGCTTTTATTACTATGGCTTTGAAGTATAGTTTGAAGTCAGGTATTGTGATACCTCCTGTATGGTTCTTGTTGCTGAGAACTACTTTGGCTATTCTGGGGACTTTTGTTCTAAATGAATTTATGGACTGAATTTTCTATGTGAGGAATGACCTTGGTAATTTAATGGGTATTGCATTGAATCTTTAAATCACTTTTGGAGGAATGGGATTTTAATATTTTTTCTGCCTATCCAACAGCATGGAAGATCTTTCCATCTCATAAGGCCTAATTTAATTTTTCAATGTTTTATAATTTTTCTTGTAGAGGTATTTTATCTCCTTGAATAAGCTTATTCCCAAGAATCTTATTTTTTTGTGGGATATCCTGAATGAAAGTGTTTGTAGCCCATTAAGATGTATAACTACAATGCACCAATAAAAAAAAAAAAGGCACCTCAAAAATGGGTCAGAACTAACCTGAGACGGCTGGAATTATCTGTTGAAAAACTGCAGCTCAAAAGTGTCTCAACTCTTTAACCAATGAGGTCAGAGGTCTCCCAAATACACAAAGGTGCTATATGCTAAGAATAATAATTATTACCACTACTATTTTAGTTACAAGGTAGCTTAAACAAGAAAAGCAATGCTTTTTTGTGGTGATGTTTTCTTGGTTTAGTCAAGAAAGGACACTACCTGAACATGATTGTTTCATGAATGTTGGTGTCAGTCACTGGGCCTGTTTGTCCTTTGCACTGGGGCCACTGCCAGGCTGCCCCTCTGCTGATGCTTTGTTACTCGCACCCTGATTTCCTTGGAGAAGTTGACGTTTCCTTCACCCAAGACAGCCTTCTCTTCTATCTCCACATCTCTTGCTTTTTCTTGGGTAATTCCAAATACAGACTAATGTCTTGTACATGCTGCAGAATGTGTCAGTCTGTAGTTGATCAGGAAGAAGAGCTGGAGGTCACGTAGCAGGGGAGAGGGAGGCCGTGGGGACCCTGGGAAAGGACAGCATGGGATTCCTGAGGGCCTGCTGTGCCCTGAGCTCTGAGTGTGGAGCTCCCCGCCAGCAACACGCCATCTGACCCTCAAAACTTCACACCACATGAGAAAACAAAAGCTTTAAGGCTGGTTTGATCAAAGTCCCACTACTAGTAAGGGCTGGAATGGAGATCGCTGTCCAGGTGTAGACCTACATCTTCTAAGTTATTGCAGACTTTTATAAGTGTTAGAAGTAGTCCTAAAAATACTTTGTATTCACCTAAAAAAAAAAAAAAAAGCAAAAATCATTGAAGCCCTTTGTGATTCCTCCTTGCCTCCGAAGTACAGCTGTCCTCTGTAGGCATGGATTCCACCCCCCAAAGCTTGCACTAGGAATTCTTCTACACTGTTCTTGGGAGTGCAAACTAGTTGAGCCGCTATGGAAATCAGTGTGGAGACTGCCTAGAAAACAGGAAATGGATCCACTATACGATCCGGCTATTTACCACTGCTGGGTACCATTCCAAAGGGGTTGAAATCAGAACTACAGTAACATATGCATATTCATGTTCATAGCGGTGCCCATATGCAATAGCCAAACTAGGGACCCAAACTAGGTGTCCATCAACAGATGGATTACAGAATCAGGGGAATGCACACAATGGAATTCTACTCAGCAGTGAAGAATAAAATTCGGTCATTTGTAAAAAGATGGAAAGACCTGGAGAATATTAAGATTAGCCAAACACAAAGAGAAGGGGGACATATGTTTTCTCTAATATGCTTGAGCTGGGGAGAATTTGGGATACCAGAGGGCCTACGGATAATGGAAGAGATCTTCAGTGGGGCCAGGGAGGAAGAAGGCTGAGGTTCATTAATGGAAATACTACCTGCGACTACGTATGTATATGTAAATATAACACTCTTAACACGGACACTTGGAGCCGGGCATGGTGGCGCACGCTTGTAATCCCCGCGCTTGGGAGGCTGAGACAGGAGGATCACGCAGGTTCGAAGCCAGCCTCAGCTACTTAGTGAGGCTCTCAGCAACTTAGTGAGACCCTGTTTCAAAATAAAATATAAAAAAATAGGGCTGGGAGTATAGCCCGGAGGTAGAAAGCCTCTGGGTTCCACCCCCAACACCACAAAAAAAAAAAAAAAAACACTTGGTATTGGGAGGGAGGGAAAAGGGAAAGCAGGGGTGGGGGGATGGCACCAAGTACTGTATGTCGTTATCAACATGATCTACATTAAGATGTAAGATTATAATGCACCTTTATATGGATTATTTTTATATATTTTATTAGCATGTCTGTGTTCCATAGCAATAAATGCTGTTTCCAAGTATTTACCCTTTGAAATGGTATCATGGCTGTACCTCTGCTTGGACAGCTTGTTTTTGTATTCTGTTTAATTGAAATATGTAAGTCAGGTGTGGTGGGACATATCTGTAATCTCAGTTCTTAGGAGCCTGTGGCAGAAGGATCACAGGGTTGAGGTCAGCCTCAGCAACTTGGTGAGACTGTCGATCAATGGAGGAGCTACACCCAAATATATGTAAAAGTATGAATATAGCCTGGTTACCCTGGACGCTCATTATTGGGAGGGGGGAAGGGGAACGGGGCGGGGAGAGGGCACAAAGCACAATCTAAATGTACACCATTTTCAATATGTTCCACATATAAATAAACGGAAAAAAAAAGCCTGTGGGTTTAGCTCGGAGGTACAATGCCCCTTATCAGTCCCCAGTAAAACGTTTGAGTAAACTACAGTTTACATCATGATCAAGTAAATATTCACACTGACATAGGGCTGCTTCCAATTTTTCTGGCGCTTTTTTTTTTTTTTTTTTTTTTTGGTGGTGGTACTGGGGTTCCTGGAAGCCCTTCTACCTCCGGGCTACACTCCCAGACCTATTTTTACATTTTTATTTGGAAACAAGGTCTCCTAAGCCAGCGCGCGCGGCTGGCTTCGAACCTGCGCGATCCTCCTGTCTCTGCCTCCCAAGCGCGGGGATAACAAGCGCTCTTAAAAGCAATGCTGCTGGGCGTGGTGGTGGCGCAGGCTTGTAATCCCCACGCCTGGGAGGCAGAGAGAGGAGGATCACGCTGGTTTGAAGCCAGCCTCACTGGCTTAAGAGACCCTGTTTCCAAATAAAAATATAAAATTGTTCTGGGAGTATAGCCCGGAGGTAGAAGGGTTTCTAGGAACCCCAGTACCACCAAAAAAAAAAAAAAAAAAAAAAAATGCTGTGTGATACTTGTGGTCAAGTGCTTAAACCTGTGTTTCCATCCTTGGTACATATAAGACTGGAGCTACTGGGATAAATTAAACATTTTCGTCTTAACTATGTGCATAACACATCGTCATGTCGGGTAACACTCTGGTTGGTGCAAAATATCTCAATGTTTTAAATTTGAATTCCTGTAATTACTACTGAGGGTAAACCTACAGGAGCTTACAACCTGGGGGTATAACTCACATGCATGAGGCCCTAGGTTCAGCTTCAACCTCCAGCACTCAAAACAAAAAAAAAAACTCTGCAGCATAATCTCATCTCACCAACCTTGACAGACTTGACATTTTTTTTAGTAGGGCGTGGTGGCACACATTTGTAATCTCAGCATTTGGGAGGCTGAGACAGGAAGATCGTGGTTTCTTGGACAGCCTCAGCTACTTAGTGAGGCCCTTTGCAAGTCAGTGAGACTGTTTCAAAAAGAATAAACAGTAGGCTGAGGGGATTGCTCAAAGGTAGAATGCCCCTGAGTTCCATCCTTAGTACCACAAAAAATATATATATATACCTATATATATTTATGTTTTATATTTTATATATTTATATATTATATATTTTATATATTAAATTTTAACTTTTATATTATATATTTGATATATTTTGTGTATTTTTATATCTTATATATTTTTTACATTTTATATATTTATGTTCTGTAGACATCATTATTCCTTGAAAGCACAAAACTGTAACAAACAGAATGACTAACCTGAAACCCCAAGAAGCTGTAGAATGGCTCTAGCTATGTGGGGGAACATGCTTGTTTACTTTCTGCTTTTTAGCATGTCTCACTTAGAAATCAGCAAGTTTTAAAATATTCAGAATAAAACTAAAATGAAGCATCAGGGCCCTGAAGATTAGGGATTCACTAAGTGACATCATTCTTCAAATTTGAATTTTTTTAAATTCTAGCAAAGAATTTAGGACATAAACTAACATTACAGATGTTTTTAAATTGGTAGACTCTTAGGAATGTGTGGCTTGGGGAACTATCTGAAATGGAAATAGTAATGGCTTTATTATCAGCTGACATTTAAGTAACTCCCTTTGATGTGCAGGTGAGGATGAATCAGTTTGGAGAAGGAAGGACAGTGTTTGATGGCCTTCTCAATTGGTCTTTGTTAGGGATCGCCCAATGAAATAGATTCCACCAGGTTCATGGATGTACAGAGCCAGGGCATGGGACGGTAAAAGTACTTGCTAATGACTGTTAAGGTATAGTTAGAACTTGTTTAGGTAAATGAATAAATCTTGTTTTGCCCATATGTATAAGGAAAATAATGTACCTACATGTGTGTATACACACATGTGTGGGTCACACCACCAACTTGGACGTTACGGCAAAAGAGATCTTTATATGGAAAAGCAAAGTAGTTTTGTTTAAAAATGTTGTGAATGGGCTGGGGGCTGGGGCACGTGCCTGTAAACCCAGTACTAGGGAGACTGAAACAGGGGAATCACGAGGTCAAGGCCAGCCTTGGCAGCTTAGATCCTATCTCCAAATAAAAATTAAAAGGACTATAAAGGTACAGCTCTGTAGTAATGTCTCTGGGTTCAATTGTCAGTGCATGTGCATACACACACGCACACACTGATGGACAAAAGGTGTACAGGGCAGACTTCTAGGTTGCTGGTAAAATTAGTCATTTATCCATGTAACGTTCGCATAAATCTTGATAAACAGTTATAATTTTGCCACTTTCAAGCTGGCTTGTTCAGAACAAAATACTTTAAGACAAAACTAGCATATTCTTGACAGTGCTTCAATTCTCAGGAGTTGTGCATCTTGAAAATCGGTGCACTCACATATGTGCAAATGTGAATAGAAAATTTGGACTAAAAGTAAAACAAGATAGTATTCGCTGTACAGTCTCAATTTTTTATAAATAACAGGCCCTGTGTGGAAGAATTTAGATAAGCTTTGTTAAATCTTTAAACAAGAAGGTTTACCTTAGTTTGAGTTTCCATTTTTATTTTTCTATTTCAGAAGTCAGAGTTTTGCAGTCTGACATGATGGGAAATTGCATGCACTTCTAAAAATCGCTAATATTTCAACATAATCCTGATGGTCATTTAATGTTCAACTTACCATGCTTAGAATAAAACAAAATTTCTAGTTATCTACTTTGTTTTGTCTCAAGAATTTCGTGTGAACCCATACTGAATGTAATGTAGAATAAAGCCAAAAATAGCTTGGGGAGGTGGAAGAGGGGATCTAGGATCCAGGTTTCAAAATATTATGAAAAGGAAATAATCAAGTGTAACACTTGCCTTTATGTTGATCTCCTCTGGCTCCTCACCCTTTACCCTCACTAAAGTGTTCTGTAGCCTGTGGCCACTGGTGACCTGCCCGGCAGACAGCCACAAGTTCCAGGCAGATAGATACGGTCTCATGTGCCATCGATGATAGGATTTGATATAAAAAAGCACAAGGCTATGCCCCCATATAATTTCATTTTGCATAACTGTTGTCTCAGAAAAATTTGACCTGCAATTTCTCAACGGTTCTTCCCCTCAAGATATATAGTGTTATCATATGTCAAGATATCATACGTCTTGATAACAAAATGAGATGCTGTTCTCATAATTCCTAAAAGAACAAAACAATACCATGCAAAATGTCTTGCCCTTAAATCAAAGAAGTGGTACTATGTCTTCCTAATAAGATACTACCTAGAAACAGTGTATAGAAATCATCATAGAGAAGCTGTGTATTCTGTTTATTGATAGTCTTAGCGGCTTCATTTGGTAGAGCAAAATGAACTTAGAAATCAGACCAACTCTTCTTTCCATGACTGTTAAAATTAACCTGGTTCAGGAACCATAATGTGTGTGAGAATGATCCTTCAGTCTGTAGAATGAGCCACAAAATGTCACAGGATTTTGAGGCTGACACGAGCTCAGTAGGAAACCATGTGAGGCAAGTTACGATGCTCAGTACATACTAATTTCCATATTTTCCTGCCTCGTGCTCAGCACAGCGCCTGCAGCTTCCCCAGCCTGCGACTTAGTTAAGCAAAAGAGTTGGTGCAGGTGTGGGTTTCCTGATACCATCACTGAAAGGAATTCGTTGAATGTGTTGCTGACCTTGCAGTTACAACAGGCTCTACCTGCTGGACAATTTTTTGTGTAAAAAGACAACTCTAAGTAGATGGTCTTAAGTGTATTTATTCAGTGTCCAGTAGACATAGAAATGATATGGATATAAGTTTTTAGAAAATTTGACTTTTATGGCAAATGCTCCTTTTGGAGACAAAAAGTAAGAAGTGATTCCATTCCCACTCAGTCCTTCTCAGAGGCTGCATTGAGCTGGTCTGCACAGCAACCAATGCGCCCAGGCCTTGTCCTCCTGAGTTCTCCCATCCATCATGCTTAGAGGTCAGAAATCATGTCGGCATTCCCAGCACCTGGCACAGTACCTGCTTGTTAGATAAACACATCCCCTGTAGCTGAGTGTGGAGTGACTTCTAGACTTGCCCCAGAATGCATGTTAATGTTCTCATGATATTTTAATAATGCTTGTAGAGAAAGACTGTTCTTGAGGTGCTATGGAGAACCATGGAACTCTTCAGAAGAAGTTTCCAGGCTCTTGCCTAGTTTCTTCTATATTCACTGAGATCTTTGTATGTTGATCGTTTCTCAATGAAGACCTAAAGGTGTTCTGCACATCATGGTTTCTTGAAGATAAGACATGGGCAGCATTCCCATATTGGACCACTGGGGTCTTCGTTTTAAAGCAGTGACCAGGCAGGAGGAATAGTTGGTGCTCCAGTAGAACTTGCCTTCTATGGCACATTCTCCTGTGCAAACTTCTCAGGTGTTAAAAGAAACAGTTGGGCGTGGTGGTGCATGGTTTTTAATTCCAACATTTGGGAGGCTGAGACAAAAGGTTCTGGGTTCATAGATTTCCTCAGCTACTGAGTGAGGCCCTTTGCAACTCAGACCCTGTTTCAAAATAAAACCATAGAGCTAGGGGTTTAACTTGGAGGTAGAATGCCCTTGGGTCCCATCCTTAGTACCACCAAAAAAAAAAAAAAAAGGCCAGGTGTGATGGTACACTGTACTATAATCCCAGTTCTTGGGAGGCTGAAACAGAATTAAACTTTGAGGCTGGTTTCAGCATCTTCAAGAGACCCTGTTTCACAACTTAAAAATGGCCTATGATAAAATGTCCCTAAATTTAATCACAAATACCAAACAGAGTAACAATGAAACCTCTGAACACCCAAGCCCCAGTATTCTCCAGTTAATATGCTCTTATTATGGTGAGGCATGTATTATCATGAGAGCTTCCCAGGTGGTTCTCAGCCTTCTAGGTTCGTAACTCAGTTCCCAAAAGGAACAGTCTGCTGACTTTTGTGTTAACTTGACTCGTGTAATTGTCTAAAGCAACCAAATGCTAAAATACGACACAATAGGCAACTAATATGTATAGTGTTTATTACACACCAGGTTTTATTTGCATGTGTTCATATGAATTTATCCTCACAACAACCTATTGAGATAAAAGCTATCATATGAAATCCTGCCTGTTGGAACTGTAGAGTTTTTGTAGTTATCTGTCTGACCCCACATGACCTTCATAAAATTGGCAAAGCCCAGGTATGTTGGCGCATGGCTGTAATCCCAGTACTTGGGAGACTGAAGCAGAAGGATTTGAAGGTTCAAGGATAGCCTCAGCAAGTAGTGAAATTCTCACTACTAGGTGGGGAGTACTAGGTACTTGCAACCTAGCAAGTACCATTGCCTCCACCCCAAAATCAGATGGCTGGAGTAAGGTGTGCCACATCCGGAGGGTAAACGGTGACAGAAATGGGGCTGGGACTCACATATCCTAGCTTGAATTCCTGTGTTATTTCTATAAAACTGCATTGTCCTGAAGTATTTCTGGAGACCTATTTAGGACAAAGTAGAAGGGGTGTGTGTGTGTGTTACTGGAGATTGAATTTAGGGGGCTTGTTACCTTTGAGGTATACCACCCCATTTTGAAACAAGGTCTTGCTAAACTGTCCTCACCTGTGATATTCTTATCTCAGCCACCCAAGTACTGGGATTACAGGCATGTGCCTCCATGCCCGGCTAGAAAGTAGGATTTTAATGATAAAATGAGCATGTAAATGGCTATTGCCACCAATACTCCATGGAGAGCCCACCTCCGACCGTGCCCCTACCACCTTGCCATCTGTCTCCTCTGCTCTTGGTACCTTCGTCCCTCTCCAAGCATTGGGCAAACTTTGTCCAGTCCTAAACTTTCTGTCCCTGAAATGTGGACTACCTGATTGATCCTGACTCGTTGCTCAACCTAATTCTAATTCCATGTCCTCCAACCCAGGAAGCCTGCCACTCCGCGGGCCCCTGCTGCTCACTGTACCAGCTGCATTCTAATGTGCCTGGCTCCTTTCTGTGTGGTACTCAGTGTCTTGGATCTCAGTTTCCCTTTAAAGATGTCATCTTCTTATCCAAAGGCATTTAAATGCACACTTGGCATTTAGTCATTCTCTTGTTTCTGACAAACACATATTGTTGTTCCTTGCTCTCCCATTCAGTTTTCACTTATTCTTTTTTATAAAAAGCCTAATTCAATGACCTTGAGATTCTTGGACCAGGAGAGGGGGAGAGATCACATGTGGTCAAAAGTAAATATGTTTTTTATTTTATTTTGACTCTTCTCGTCTTTCAGACTGGCCAGGGCACAAATGAGGCAGTATTTCTAGCGTCTGGGTTATTTCTAATGCTGGAAGATTTTGTTCAGTAATTAAATAGCCAGTGAGTTGATTTGGGGATACCAGATCATTCGGCTCACCCTGTGGTCTCTTGAGTTGGAAGAACTCTGAGTACTCAGATGTATTTAAGAAGACAGTGCTCTTTACAGCATGTTCCAGCTGGACTCTTGGTATTTTCCATTAATGATTTTGAACTCCTTAATTCAGGGCTATCACTTAGATAGAAGATGGAGTCAGAATGGAAGGTTTGCTCATTGTTGTAAAGCTTCCTATTTAATAGATAATACTCAAAAAATATATAGGCAATTTATTCTTTATTTTGAAACAGGATCTCACTAAGTCATTGAGGCTAGCCTTGAATCTGCAACCCTTCTGTCACAACCTTCCAAGTACTAGAATTACAGGGGGGGGGGGAGACACAATTCCTGGTTTACTATAGGTGATTTAAAGAGTATATATAGTATTAGAATAAAATATGATGGTTTGGAAAGCTATTACCTTAAGCAACAGTAACTCCAAACACTTGATTTAGAAGGCCTTTGAAAACTATTAGAACAATAGCAAAGTGATGGGTTTTTTTTTTTTTGGTTTTTTTTTTTTTTTGCGGGTCTGGGGATGGAACCCAGGGGCATTTGACCTCCGAGCTACACCCCCTGCCCTATTTTTTCTTTATTTTGAAAACGGGTCTCACTGAGTTGCTGAGGCCTCACTAAGTAGCTGAGGCTGTCCACAAACCGTGATCCTCCAGGTCTCAGCCTCCCGAATGCTGGGATTACAAGAGTGTGCCACCACGCCCGGTGGAAATTGATGTTTAAAGAAGCTAGTTTGTCTTTTTCAGTGTGGGTTTCCCTCTTTCTTCAGGCTTTGCTCCAGTTTTATTCCATCAACCTTAGCTCAAGCAGATTCTCCAGAGAATCACAGAAGCTACGTCAGTCCTATGATGGCCTCTCCATAGTCACACTTGAGTGTGCTTGCCTTTCTCAGAATTTGTTTCGATGAACCTGAGCAAATCTCTGTATTATTTTAGAGTGGTTTGAAAGAGTGTTCAGTTTCAAAGATATAATAGATGTTCTGGAGGTGCCATGGAATTTGAAGTTCTATAAATGAAAAATGGTGAACTTGAGTGAAGTTCAAGAAGAGTTATGCCAGTGCCAGCTAAAGTCAAAGACCATCTGTTTGCTCTCCTATCCACATATGCTAGAGAGAAAATAGGAAACAGAAGGAACTTCAAATAAATGAGGGAGACCGGTACAATAATGGATGGGGTGATGAGGGAATAAGGTGAGAGGGGAAGGCTGGAGGAAGGAAGTCGTTCCAGTAATGCTGTGTCCATGTCTGAACATATCACAGCCAATCTCACTAACATACGGGGCATGGCGGGGAGCAGAATGGAACCTGGAGAGAAATTCACCAAGTGCTGTGTGTATGTATGTCAGTAACACTTTAAACCTCACTACTATGTATGATTAGATTGTACCAATAAACAGCTAAGTCAGTGATGGGGCCAACCCAGAGTTACACAGGGGTGTCACAGCAACCCTAAACTGGGAGGAATCATAAATGGTTTATCTGGCCTCACAAGCCAGGAATATAAACCCTGTCACCTCTTAGTTTTAGTAGTCAATCAAGAATTCATAAGGTACCAGGCATGGTGATGCATGCTTGTAATCCCAGCATTTGGGAGGCTGAGACAAGGGGATTGCAGTTAGTGATCAGCCTCAACTACTAAGTGAGGCCCTTTGCAACTCAGAGCCTGTTTCAAAATGAAGAATAAAAAATAGGGCTGGGGGTGTATCCCTGATGTAGAATACCCTTAGGTTACATCTCTGGTATCATTAAAAAAAAAAAAAAAAAAAAAAAAGCAAATCTCTGTTCCTTCCTGAGTAGACTGACAAACTATAACCTGGGCTGGGGCACTAAGACCCCCTGAGCCCAAGTGTATGTGACACACACTAATAGTTCAAGAGCCACAGTTCTGGACATACACACTCAAGACAGTGTAAACGAGGTGTGAGAGCACAATTTTTTAGTCTTTATGTGATATTTAAAAAAACATCAGAATTTTAAATATTATCAACTTCAAAACCAGAAATTTAAGGTAACCTGGGTGAATTTTGGAGAGAGACCACAGGCTCAATTTGTCCAAGTCTGATGTACAAAACAGGAAAAAAAATTGAAAGAATGCATGTGTGTGACCAAAGGGGGTTTGCCTAGGACTGTTACTATCTATAATCTTTCATCTCTATCTAGAAAGTTCCATCTGGTTTAGAAGAAAGACTAATTAGAGTGACCATATGTCCCATTTGACAGCCACAGGCCTTGTAGTGATGCATCACAAAGCTATTGATTCCTCAGTTATTTTTTCCTCTTCGAGGTAAATCAAAGGACCCCACTGCTGACTTGTAAAATAGAGCTCAGACATAAGAGTTTCTTTCTTCTCCAGCAAGAGCCTATGGAAACCAAATGATTAATGTGAAGAGACTGATTCTGTTTAATTTGGTAACCAGACCAGGGTTCCATGGATGTTTTGGGCTGTGTGTGCGCACACACACGCACTAACTACAGGTGTTCTTAGTGTTTAGTACCCAGCCAGTCAATCCAGCTCTTATCCATCTAAATACAAAGGAGATGCACTAATTTTTTTTAACTTAAAAACCAATCTAGATCCAAGCTTTAAAAAGGTCCTCACTGCTGTCCTACATCTGAAAGGCATATTTTGAGCCCAGGAACCGAAAAAGTTTCCCAAACCTTAGTCATAAAGCAGGATGCAAACACTGGCCTTGATCTGGAGAGAAAACACCAAGTCCTGTGCACATGTGTGACTCTATCACTCTGAACATCATTATAATGTATAACTAACTACAAGGCACCCATAAAAGTATATTTTAAAAATGGACCTTGAATCATGTATTGAACAGCAGGTATCATTTTCCAAACCTATTTAAATAAGAAGCGTCCCCCAGAGCTGGGCATGGTGACGCACACTTGTGATCCCAGTACTTGGGAGGCTGCGACAAAGAGGATACAGATTCTCAGGCGGCCTCAGCTATTTAGGCCTTCCGCAACTCAGACAGTGTTCCAAAATAATAAAAAATAGAGCTAGGGGTGTAGCTCAGAGGTAGAATGTCCCTGGGTTCAATACCCAGCACCACAGAAAAGAGTCCCCCAGAAGGAGCATCAGCTTCGGAAAGGACATTTAACAGACTTCACCCGACAGGCTGAGTGGTGAATGCTCCACTCTCCCTAAAAATACTACACACCCAGTTGGATTTCGAGGATCTGGGCATGATATACTATGCTCCCTTAATCACTGTCTTGGTATTTGGCTAGTTGTGTGGGTTCCTTTCTGTATGACATCTCAAAACCCAAGTTTTTATAGTTGGGGACCCTGAAGGTATTTCAGAGATAAATGGTTAAAATGACGACCTAAGGGCTTGTTTTCCTGAAGGAGGCAGGCTCTGCCCTTCAGTTAGTCACAAGAAAGTTTCTTTAAATCAAATGTGTCTGCAAGTGTAATTATCTTGAGGATTTCTCATAGTATCTCTCCATCAGCCATGCAGAGGGCTGTCCTGAGCAAACGTGATACTGCAGAGAGCCTGGGGAGGATGCCCAGGACCAGAGACTTCATCCTGGCTCTGCCCCCAGTGTACTTTACATGCTTCACCTGTCTTACTTTGATTTTTATTTCTGAAACGAGTTTAACATTACCTAGCCCTGACTCATGATCATCTTCAAAATAAAGCAAAATAAGTGTATGTGAAATTACCTTGACAATCCTCAAGTGCCTTATTAGTTTTTAGATTATTCAGTTCATATTTTTATACCAACTGCAATAATAGTAGCTATTATTTATTGAGCATACGCTGTGTTAAATGTTTTGTATGTATTATCTATCTGAAACTTCCCAGCCTTTCAGAATAGGTACTGTTATGGTTGACGTTATATAGCTAAAAAAACTGAGATTCAGAAAGGTAAAGTAACATATCTAAGATCACCCAGCCAAGCCAGGTATAGTGGTACGCACCCGTAATCCCAGTACTTGGAAGGCTGAAATAGGATCACAGGGATGGAGCCAGCCTCAGCAAGCTAGTGAAACCCTGTTTCACATCAAAAAGGGCTGGTCTGTAGCTCAGAGATAGAATGCCCCCGGTTCATCCTCAGGACCACAAAATAAAGGACTATATAGATGAGTATCAAAATTCAAACTCAGTATACAACAAAAATATGTTAATGTATGGTTTATGTCTCTGATAGAATTTAATGTCATGTGTTCACAAAATACTTAATAACAAAATTTCTATTTAAATTAAAACCAGAAAAGAATACAGTCCTAATTTTAATGTATATTTTTATAAAAACAATAAGTAGAATTATGGAATTTGTATCATATTTTCTAAACTTAGACATTTATAATATAGTTTATTTAGGGAAAAATTTCTTAAGCCAAGTTCTCTAAATTCAAACTTTCAAAAGTAGAAATCATCACCTATTTTTCATTCGGCAAAGCAGACAGATTCCCTGTAGCATTTCTCTTCAGCAAAATAGTAACAACAAGATCCCAAAATGTAAAAAACGAAGTGCATGGCTTGGCTTGTGAGGAAGAGTGAGCAGCCAGATGTGTTCTCTGAGTCTCAGTCGAGGCAGCTGCAGACGCAGCAGTCCTGGGCTGGCAGGAGCAGCTGCAGGTGGATTGATTGGAAAGTAGGACAGGCTCTGCAGAGAAGGTGCTAGACCCATTGCTGATGGCAAAGGCCATGTACTTTGCTCCAATCCTCTTGAAATTCCCTGTGACCTCCCTGCCACCCCTCCCCCAGTGCTTGGGGAAATGTTTCCCAGAACGATCTGGACACTTCTCTAGTCCACATTGCGCATGAATGCATTTTTTCCCCCACTATCATGACCATGAACCAGGGAATTCTGCACTGGAACAGTTGTGTTGAAATCATGACATAAACCCGAAGTCACAGTCCTGACACATCTTAGAATGTCAGTTGGGATAATTTTATGTGTGTAATGCCTTTTAGAATTTTGGCTCTTCATCTTGGATTTTGTAAAAATTTCTGTTTGCTTAAAATAGTCAACTCCTGTGGGGAAGTATTAGAATGCATATGTAACACAACAGATTATTGGCAGCAAAGGTGGATGACTCCACTCCAGACTATAAAACCTGGACGTGGAGCTGACGTTTAAGGATGGCTGGATTGAATAACTGGGCAAGCTCAGCCTTCAAAGAATATGGTTCCAAAAAAATAGTCTCACAGTCTTATTTAGCTGGAGGTGGATGATTGGAAAATAGAACAGACTCAGCAGGCGTGGTGGCACATGCTTGTAATCCCAGAACTTGGGAGGCTGAGACAGGAGGATTGCGCAGGTTCGAAACCAGCCTCAGCTTCTTAGGCTCTTAGCAACTTAGACCTTGTTTCCAAATAAAATATAAAATAGGTCTGGGAGTGTAGCCCCTGGGTTCCATCTCCAGTACTAAAAAAAAAAGAAAGAAACAAACCCAGGCTCTGCAGAGAAGGTGCTAGACCCATTGCTGATGGCAAAGACCATGTACTTTGCTCCAATCTTCTTGAAATTCCCTGAATACCAACACTAGTGTATAACTTCTTAAAATTTACTTTCAGTGAAAGTAGTCAGTTGTGTCCAGTTAGTTTTTATTTATGATCTGAAGACTGAACATTTTTCAGAGAAGGAAATGATGCTTACTTTGGTCATCCAAGTTCAGCTCGAGTGAATTATCCTGGAAGTTGGGTATATATTCTGGTAGATGGTATCAGGTTGAGAAACAGGAATTCAAATATCCTGAACCATAGTGCACTTTGATTCCTGCTATGGGTTTTGTTGGGTAATTAACATGTGCACCGATGTAGGTAAATTGTAATACGCTGCCTCTCCCTATGGGAATACCACCACGTTCATTGATGAACTCATTACACAAAGTTGCTTAGCAAAAACTCAAAAGGATGTTCTCCCTTAGGTGAACATAGCCTGTGCTGAACTCAACCTGAAAACTCATCTCTGTCCAAGGACCAGAGTTTGTTTGACACCTGTTAGGGCATTGTGCTAAGATTGAGTCCTGTATAATGAATGTGTATAAGAGAAATGGCTTTGGAAGAAGCAAACTTTTTTCTTTAGAGGCCATTTTTCTTGGATATGTATTCAGCAAAAGTACTGATTTTAGGTAGAAGTGTATCCGAATCAAGTTTTACTCTTATTTTGCGATATGCAGAGTCAACTTTAAGTTTTTTGGTGGTTATATGAAAGTCCTAAATGTTCAAAAACCTATCCCAAGTAAAGAAGAGGCAGTAGGTTATGACATGCTTTATAAAATACAGCGTAAAACATAGTGGTAGTAAAGCTGATCTAAAAATAGAAAATGTGGTTTTTGCAGCCTTCAGAAATTACAGCAAGATTGAGAAAAAATTGTACGCCATGAAAATAAGTAAAAGTATTGTATACACATGTCAATATTTCAGCATTCAAAAAAACTCAAACATACATGAGAAAGTTAAAAGATAACTGACCACAGCTTAACATTTTGGGTTGTGGAATTGGTTTATCTTCCTGTAATTTCTAAGCAATATCAGCCTCGTAAAAAGGATCTGCACAGCCTTCAGCAACATTTACTACAAGAGTTGGCATTTAAAATGTAACTCTCCAAGCCACGTGTGGTGGCACACTCTTGTAATCCCAGCATTTGATAGGCTGAGACAGGAGGATCATGATTCGCGGACAGCCTCGGCTACTTAGGCCCTGTGCAACTCAGTCAGACCCTGTTTCAAAATAAAGAAAAAATAGGTCTTGGGGTGTAGGTCAGAGATAGAATGTCCCTGGGTTCGATCCCCAGTATGGCAAGAAAAGAAATTTAAAAAATGCAACTCTTCTGAATTTCCCGGGGGGGGGGGGGTTCTGTCCCATCATATAGCTTAGTATAACTTTGATACATTGATATGATCTGTCAGAGTTTTGAAGGTTAAGTAGAAAGTGGTTTATTTTTCAAGGGATAAAAGATTCAGTTTACTTTATAGTCTAGGAGAGCATTTTTCACCTAAGGGAATTTTTAATTTAAAGCAGAGTACATAGTAAATATGATGGAGAATGATATCCTAATGGGGTTCTTAGAACCTGACTAAAGCAAAATCTGCTAGATCCGACCTCAGGTGGAAGTAGTGTGCATTTAGATCTCGGTGCACATATGCTAGATTTTCTGATGGTCTTTATTTCAAATGGTTGCTGCATCTTGTTTTAAGGTTTTGGAACCTATTGCTCAAATTATTAGATGGCAATAAAATGCTAAATCAAAAAAAATAAATCTTACATACTTGGGTGCACGAGCATATTTTCTTCCATGCTGGGTATTGAACCCCTGGAGTGCCTTACCGCTGAGCTCGATCCCCAGACATTTTTATTTTTAATTTTGAGACAGAATCTCACCAAATTGCCCAGGCTGGCCTCAAACTTAAAATCTTCCTGCCTCAGCCTCCTGAATAGCTAGGAATACAGGTACATACCTGTATGTGCCACTGTACCTTGTAACATACCTACTGTAATAAAGTGCTAGAGAAGTTCTTAAGTACCTTAAACCTTTAAAAATTTAAATCCTTCACATCCTGTTTGCAAGATTACATATTTACCCAACATACCCACCTTTATAAGATGTGAGTTCAAACAGAAGTCGTAAGGTAGGGAAGGGCGTATTTCTGCCTTGACTAACTACTTATTTGGAAATAATGAAAAGTAGTATATTTAATCAGATGTATCATTTTTCTCCAAAAAATTTTTTGCCGCTGATCAGCATCCAGCATCCTTTCTTCCTTGATAGCATCACTTTGCTTTTCTTTGGGAAACGTTATTCCTTCCCTCTCTACATACATCAGGTTGGATGGACATCTCTGCCTACTCCTGGGGTGAGCTACAGAAATATCCCCCGCCCCCGAGTTACAATGATAGATCATTGGCCCAGAGAGAGGCACAATTGCCTCCGGAGAGAAATTCTCGGCACTGACCCGAGATGCGCAAAACCTTTGGACATGCTGGTGTGATTATGTGAGGCAGAAGCAGGGGGAGCCACTGAACACCCCAGAACCAAGCCCGGACCTAGAACTTTGTGGTTGTATGTGACGTTTCCTTGCTGAGCAAGCCAGCTTGGTCAGGCATTTGTTTAAGCTTTTTTTTTTTTTTTTTTTTTTTTTTTTTTTTTTTTTTTTTTACTAAATGAACACTTTGTGATACAGAAACCGGAGAGGGAAACACCATAACTGGGGACAGTTACTGTATTGATGGTTTATTGTGATACTGTGCTGGAGTTACTATATATTAACCATGTACTCTGATCCTGTGTATGGCTGCACTTTCCAGAGTCTGTGCCTTGCATTTGATATGGGCCTCTACAATGCAAGGTGTGCTTTCCCCAGAAGTGCTCACAGAAGGGTGGATGGGTGAAACAAGGCACTGGGGTGCTCTCCTCTGGGTGTGTGTGCGCGGGTCTCTGCCTCATGATTTCTGGGGAAAGGGATCCCGGAGAGCTAACTGGCCTTTTCAGTTTGATTTTAAGTTTTATTACAGCATTATTGGCATTGCAGGCCCCTTCACCCATTTTTGTGGTGGTGATACTGTGATTTGAACCCCTGAGGGTTTCTATCTCTGAGCTATACCCCCATCCCTTTTTATCTTTTGCTTTAAAATGGAGTCTCGCTAGGTTTCTGAGAGTCTCGCTATATTGCTGAGGCTGTCTTCAAACCTGCAATCTTCCGATCAGTCCCACCAGTACTGGGATTATAGGTCTGTCCCATTACTGAAGGCCAAAGGTCCACTTTTCACCCTTTCTATTTATAAGCAAAATATGCTTTGGTAGTTGCCCTCGTGCTGGGGATGGGCGGTGGGCGCTCAGGCGTGCTGGGCAGGTGTCTCCCGTGGAGTCTGCCCCAGCCTCCTTGTGTGTCCTTCTGTCATTTGAGCTAGCATCAGCAGCTTGGCCTCCGGCTCCTATTTGTTCAGGTAGATTTGAATTTAAAGTGTTGGAATCAGCCCCTGGGTGGAATTTTATACTTGCTTCATCTCTGATCTTTACTGAACTGGAAAGATTTCAGTTTTAAGTAGTTACCAAGGGTATATGACATGCTGTTTTATAGAATTAGTGCAAAAAAAATTTCATAGTATTGTCATAGAAAGGAAACCTCGATTAACATTTAGATAGAGATTTTGTGTACATTAAATGAGATTACACAATAATTTCTATTTATATTCTTTCACTTAACAGCTTATTAACCCCTCATTATATATTTTACTACCTTATTCTATTTTGATACTGAGAAATTGAATGCAGAGGCATTTTCTAAGCTATAATCTAGCCATATTTTGTTTATTTTGGAACTGTTTGTTTTGGTTGCCAAGGATCTCCTTACATTGCTGAGGCTGGCCTTGAACCTGCGATCTCATGTCTCAGTTTCCCAAGTACTGGGATTACAGGTGTGGACCACCATGTCTGACTATACTAGTGTGTGTGTGTGTGTGTATTACTTATTTTTTGGCGGTACTGGGGATGGAACCCAGGGGTATTCTACCTCTGAGCTCTACACCCCCAGCTCTATTTCGTATTTTTAATTTTGAAACAGGGTCTCACTGAGTTTCAAAGTGCCTCACTAAGTAGAACCTGAGGCTGTCCACAAACCATGATCCTTCTGTCTCAGCCTCCCAAATGCTGGGATTACAAGGGTGCGCCACCACGCCCAGCTTATACTATTATTTTTAAATCATATGGTGTTCCACTATATGTATAATGTTACTTTAACAATGCCTAGTTAGATATTCAGTTTATTTCCATTTTTCTTTCCCATGGCAGTAGAAAGAACTTTCTTTAATCTGTGCACATTTGATTCTTGCGTTAGAATAAATGACTAGCAATTGGTATTTGCTGGGTCTTGGGGATAATCAAATTTTAAGTCTTATAAATTGCTTAACCAGAAAATTACAGCAATTTTCCTTTTCTGTCTGTTCTTGGTATTAGCATCTGGAAAAAGTCCCTTTGTGCATGCGAGTTTTTTGGGTGTGAGAGTCAGTTTCCACTACTGGTCTATAAACTCTGATAGGCTTAGCACACCCTCTACCAGTTCTGCTTCAAGGTGTGCACTCAACAACTAATTATATGGATGAATGGAAGAGGACTATACATAAAACTTTCCATTTGCAATTCGGTGAACCTTAGAATTTTGTGTTGAGCTGTTGAAATTTTGAAAAACGTCACTGCATTCACAAAACCGAGAGTAAGTCCATCTCGGCCACGGGTCCTGTCTGTTGCTGAGAGAACAGAAGTCCACTGTCATCGAGATTCAGCTTTGAGACAAACCAGACCTATTGAAAGAACCAAATCTGCTGTAGCCCCTCCTCTTTTCATGCCATTTGAACAGTTTTACAAACACATGAGTGCAGTTTGAAACTTCAGAGACTCTTGAAAGCTGTCTATCTGGGGCAGGCCATGTCTCTTGAGCTCAGAAGCTTCCCCAAGGATAGTTAGCAACCAGCGGACTCAATCTCATAGTTGCCACCAGATATTCCTGATGTACGATGGTCCCACTTATGATTTTTTTAACTTTACAATAGCTCAAAATATGCTGTACAGCTATCTCCATTTTTCACCTGTGGTACAGTATTCAATAACTTATGAGTAATTCAACATTATTCTTAATGGTGGTACTGGGGTTCCTGTAAGCCCTTCTACCTCCAGGCTACACTCCCAGACCTATCTTTTTATATTTTTATTTGGAAACAGGGTCTCTTAAGCCAGCGAGGCTGGCTTCGAACCTGCACGATTCTTCTGTCTCTGCCTCCCAAGCGCAGGGATTACAAGCGTGTGCCACCACACCCGGCTAATTCAACATTATTCTAAGATAGGTTATATGTTAGATAACTTTGCCCAACTGTAGTCTATAGGATCTGAGCAAGTCTAAGCAAAGCTGAGCCATGTTTGGTAGGTTAAGTATTAAATGTATTTTTTATTATATTTCCAATTTATAGTCAACCCTGTTGTAAAGAACATCTTAATGTGAAACTCCGTGGTACTAATATGATTTTACTCTCCCTATTTACTGCTTTCCCCTTAGTGCTAGTTAAAATATAGAACATTGACCTGGACGTGATGGTGCATGCTTGTAATCCCCGTGCTTGGGAGGCTGAAACAGGAGGATTGCACAGGTTTGAAGCCAGCTTCAGCAAATAAGTCTGGGAATATAGCCCAGAGGTAGAAAGCCTCTGGGTTCCATTCCCAGTACCACCAAAAAAAAAAAAAAATACAGAATATTGAGCTGGATATGATAATGCACATCTGTAATTCAGGAACCTGGCAGGCTAAGACAGAAGAATCACAAGTTTGAGGCCAGATTCATCAACTTAGCAATGTCCTCCACAGCTTAGTTAGATCCTATTTCAATAAAATAGAGATGGGTTGTCGCTCAGAGGTAGAATGCTCCTGGGTTCAATTTTCAGTGTCACACATAAACACATTGTGCATGCAGCAGCATACAGATGGAGTGGCCACTAAATTACAAGCACACACTATGGGGCCACTTAAATCTCATGTGCATGTGCCTTACATTTTCAGTCCACAGAAGCTGCTAGCTTCCAACAGCCAGCATCAAAGCATTTTGTTTGGCTGCAGGGTTGTCCTCACAGATTAGCAAAGGGGCAAGTTTAACACGTGGGGCCAATTCTACATGAATTATACCTGAAGCCAAAGGTGAACATAATGGCCAGAAATGACTCATTAGTGAACAAGGGATTCAGAATTCTGTTCACAATTACGAGAAGTTTTTCTTAATTATGATCCTGCACCAGAAGTGTGTGTAAATACTGGCCCGATTGCTGTTCCTGCTATGGGGAGGAATCTGAGAAAGTGAGGTTGAACACTGCTGTGTGCTCAAACCCCAGCCCCACCATCTCCTTACTCTTGACACTAAGCAAAGGCACAAGTTTCCTCCACGCCCAGCTTCCCAGAGAGACACCCTGCCGGGTTCAGAACCAAGGACAGTGATGTAAGCTGTGGCTCACCCCTGTGCCCAGCAACCCTGGATTTGCTGATGCTGTGTGACCAGATCTCCATCTCTGCAACTCACCATCCCCAGGACTGTTTTTCAAATGGTCAGAAAATATTCATTGTGTTTTCAAAAAAAAAATCAGATCTTGGCCATGATAGTTCTGACCTCCTGTTGCATATCTATTAATGCTCATAGAAAATTGGGGACTCTGAAGCCCCACCCCCCTCTGCAATCTATCGGCAGTACTTGTTTTAAACAAAACCTGAAAAGGAATAAAGGAGTAGAACTGACTAGGTAGCGTCACCAAGTCAACATGCAGATGTACCCAGTCACAAAAGGGGGCATTCATACCCAGGGCCAGTAGGGGACAGATGACAAGCAAGATGTTTACTACAGGGGAGTCGAGGAGCGAGGAGTGCTGGGTGAGGGTGCATGTTCATTGTACGTAGTGCCTCTGACATGAGTTTCTTCTGTTAATGACTTTTCACCTATAACAGCCAAAAGAACAGCCAGAGGTGTATCCTGGGAGCTAGCATAAAAATGGGTATCAGTTTCTTCAGTTAAAGAAAACTGGCCACAATGTGGCTAAACCAAAAAAAAAAAAAAAAATTTTTTTTTTTTTGCAGTACTGGGGATGGAACCCAGGGGTGTTCTACCTCTGAGATATACACCCCAAGCCCTATTTCTTCTTACTCTTTATTTTGAAACAGGGTCTCACTGAGTTGCAAAGGGACTCACTAAGTAGTTCAGGCTGACCTCAAACCAAGACCCTCCTGTCTCAGCCTCTCAGCCTCCTGAATGCTGGGATTGTAAGCCTGTACCACCACACCTGGCTGAATATTTCAAGAATCACAAGTGGCCAATGATATAAAATAATTTGTGGGTGAACTGATGAGTTAGTTCATAGAAATATAAGCTAATATGCCCCATTCTGTTTCTTCTCAAAAGGGCCCGAGGTAGAATCAGAACACCAAGAGTTGCACTGTTTTTCTTCTTGTTGACTGATTTTTTTCTAAAATGAAGAAATAGAAGTCTAATGACTTGTTTAATATCAGAATCTTGTCTATTACCTGTTTCATCTACCACAGGGAGATGAATAGTCCCTTCCATCTCATTTGAGTTTCTGCATATGAGGTGAAGTACCAGAAAAAGAAATGGCTTACACTAGGAAAACTAACAAGTATTTGGATTATTTTAAGGTGACCAAAGCCTGAGAGATTGATAGGAGAGAAGGTCATGATGCTGTACTAGATCGAGTGAAGGCATTAAATTCTGACAAAGATTCATATCCTGGCATATAGAGATACGAAGAGCCATGGCAGACCCTCACTCACCAATCCTTTCTGATGTTTGATATTCTGCCTACTTGCCAGTGTATCCCACACTCCTACCCAGTTTGTTATGGCTCTGCCCAAGAATTCTGGGGACTAGCCACTAAGTCCTGAGTCTCAGGTTCCAGGTTACAGTGTGGAAAACCAATTCAATAGTAATGTGGCTGGTGAGCCAGGAGGGTCATGGTAATGAGCCAAATCATGTCCTCGGAAGAGAAACAGACCCCATGTGAGTCATAACAGGAGAGAAAACAAAGATAAACCTCAGTGACCCCCAAACTCTCCTTTCAGCACAGACAGTCTCACCCCCTATCAGTGGAATGTTAATGAGTCACATCCATCCAGGAGGCTCTGTTGCAACAACAAACACTGGCAACTCCTATCCCACTTGACATGTTTGCTGGTCCCTCTCATTTTCCCTGGCTCACTCTTATCCCTAGGCCTTAATAAGTATTGCAGATATTTGCATACCTAGCAGGGAAGAGAAAATCAGAGGCCTTTCTTGAAGAGGAAAAGCCAGTATCCATGTCCCCTTCCCTTGACAGCCTGGCTTCTAAGAACGAGCAAGTGTGCTCTGCAGATGGATGGAGAAATCATGCAAATGCTTGTCGGGGCTGAAATTTGTCCAGTGCATGCTTAAGCTTCGCCTCTGTTATCCCTGTCAATTTTCTCTGGAGAAGGGGACCCTCCTGTGTCCATTTTGCACTGACACTCAAAGACGAACTCGTCCAAGTCACAGCTTGAACCCAGATAAGCTAGATGCCCTAGTCTCTCCTCTTCACCGCCTCCCTGCCAAGGTGATTTTATAAGAGCTATAAAGGAGAGCAACAAAGAACCAGCTTGACTTTACAATAAGGTGTGTTCCCAAAGGATTGTCTTTCTCACTGAATTTTAAGCCTCAAAGATAACCTTTACCTTCTAATCTCCTATTGTGTCTGACATAAGTGCTCTTTCTCAAAAGGATTTATGTTGACCATTCAAAATAACTTCTGAGATAAGGGACTGAGAAGACAAGGGATTGCTGGTATCAGAAATGGGAACAGAATAGTTTTTGGAAAACGTGGGCGGAGGAGGATCTTAAAAGGTCTAGCTTTAAAAATGAGACATTTCTTGGGCAAACTACAGCCCAAGGCTCTTAGAAAAGTAACCCTTTACTTGTGTGCAAAAAAAGTGTTTAGTATCATCAGCTTTTAATAGGCACTAAATGAGTAGTTGTTTTAAGACGGATTAAGTTTATTCCTGAGTAAGTAGCCTTTAAATAAAACAAAGCTGTTATGTGTAACTACAGTGCCAGCTAAAAACTTTGAGGCAAATGTTGGTCTCATCATGGAGTGTAGATCGTGACAGATGCACGCTTGGACCTTATTCTAGTGCCAAGCTGTCTTTCTACCCTTCTGTGTCTTGTACCTCTATTTCTTTTGGTCTTTTATGCACTAGGTTACATGACCTTGAATCATCTGTAAAGGTTTGTAAGTTTAATAAGTAAAATAGCAGCCATTCCTGCTTCTCAGCTTTGCAAACATAATTGGGTAGCTGAACTTGGCCTTTGTTATTCTAATTGTAGACATCAGTTGAGCTAAGATCAGAATAGGAATTTTAGAGATTTATTGATGACCACTAACCTAAGGACAGTGGCCAAAGCAGCATAATAAACTGGATCTGCTGAAATGGACTTGTCCCTGATGCTTTAATGATTGAAACCAAAAGGCACTGTGTGTCGAGGCAAGGGTGATCTAGGGCAAGGATTAAATGTTTGTTCTTTAAAGTCAGCAGATCCCGCTTAGATTAGGGTTGTAGCCTTGAAAAAATCAAGGGGGAAGAGGCAGAAAAGGAAAACATGTTTGAATTCCCCCGGGGAAGTCTGGATTCCATAGAAAACAAAGGCGAGCCAGCAGCTACCCTCACACACGGCTCCAGCTTCAGGGCCTGAGCCAGCTCAAAATGTCACTCGGGGCTTTCTAAGCCAGACTATCCAAGCAGTCGCTGGCTGGTGTTGGCTGCATGGGAGACTGAGCTGCAGGAAAGGCAAGTGGCCGATCAAAGCAGACCGGCAGCTGCCCTGGGGTCTGCTCTCCTGACTTGAGGTGGGGGTGTGTGTCGTGTCAAGGAGCCCATCAGGGAGTGCCCAAGAATCCAGAACTGTTCACCAGCGCATATGGAGTGCCACTGTGAACCGCAGTGTCTAGCAGCAGTCTACTAGGTATCGTAAAAGATAAAAGCTTGGTACCTACAAGCCTCAGTTTCCTTTTCTGCTCTGGGGAATGTTTAGGACTTTTTGAGCTTACATTTTTGCCTACAGATGTTGCTGTAAAAGTGAGTTGGCCCCTCCATCAGAGTTTTCAGACAAATCTTAGAAATTTGGGGCAGGCAGGTGTGGAATGGTATATGAACACTTGTTAGGAAGGGTCATAAAGCCATGGCTTGTGCAGCGTGATGGTAACCCACTTGTTATGGTGACTGGCGTCCTAGCTAGCTGGGCTGCAGAACAGTTGTGCAAGACCCCTTAGCAGCCAGCCCATGTGGCTGGACCATGGCTTGTGGGCAGCTCTCTTCCTGCGGAGCAGCGCGATGTATTGGAGCCAGTCAGGTGTGAGTCTACATTCCAGCACTGAGTCTCAACTTCTCATCTCTAATATAGTTCTAACTCCACTGGACATAGCCTTCCTAACCTGAATAGTGCACAGAAATTGAAATTTTGCAATTTGCAGAATTATCAGGGGGTAGCTTTTCTATGATCTCCAGATTCATAGCTTCTCTGCCACTACGAGCTCTCGGTCCACCCGGTGACCATGCCCACCGTCTTGAAGGCACTGACTGCCGGCACCTGTCCACTGCCCTCTGACTTAGTCCTGAATTCTTCCCTGAAGTTAGGGCTTGGACAGCCTTAGAAATCACTGAGTAGGAAGAACACACCTGGGATTTGGACCTCCTGGACAGCCAAGCAGGATGATGCCTCCCTGCCCACATGCTCTCTCCTTGGTTGAACACTTCCCCGCATGTCCCCCTAGTTCCTACACATGTGCCCCTTCCATTCTCCAAAGCTGAAAACCTTCAGCCCCTGCTTCAAGATAACAGCGCTTCCCATTTCGCCCTTCTAGTGTAAGTCGGGGGTCTGTTCTGGCCTGCTCCTGCCAGGGACCTTGTGCTTTCTTTTCCCCTCATGGACAGCTCAGTTTCATCTCTTCTTGGAAAGCATGCTGTTTCTGTGAGCAGAACTCTGGCAAGTCCTTGGGAGAGGGTACCCCCAAAATGGACTGAGGACCTCAAGACTCTTCACTGCCTTGCCCCAGACCTGCCCGCATCTTTAAAAGATGTCCCATGTGTTCTCTGGTTTCATCCCTCTAAGGGATGTGTAAGGGTAGCTGTTTTCCAACTTCTGCTGCTATGGCTCATATAGCTGCTTAAAGCAAAACCCTGCATGTTCTACCTCAGGTGACAGTGGGGATGGAACATAGGTGCAAAGGAACAAAACCCAAAGATAAAGTGTACTAGGTATGTGCCTCACAGGAGCAAGGATCAAAGGCCAAGGTCATTTTATCCTTGTCTTAAACACCTGCTTTAGCTTCTCAAGGCTCCTCTTTGGGCTGGCCTATTCTATTCTGCCCATCCTCCTGGGCCAACTCAACTTACATGGGCCCCCAAATGGCTGCTCCAGGCCGAAGAGTCAGCCAATGCTCAGTTCTCCCCACAGATGACTGAGGACATCACAATATCTTATCCCCAAACTAAGAAAAACTGGTTACTCAATAGGGTCCTCTGATGGAATGGGGGGTGGTTCCCTAAACGTGATGCACTCAGGGGTGGTGGCAACTTTCAGAAGCGACTAGAAGGTCAAAGACCCTAGAACTTAATACTTGTCATCATATTGATACAATTGTCATCAACTCTAAGATACTACATTTTCTCTATAATTGGCTCATATTCTTTTTCTCCCTATTAGGCAGCAGTTGAGTTATAGATACTGTTGTCTGCCAGTGCAGATAGTATACAGATCAATGTCAAAACTAGCATCAAGTGTTCAGCTGCTGAAAAGAAAGCCCCCAAGACACTGTAAAGCATCTTGTAAGCAGTGGTCATGGGGAGGGGCCAATCCCATCTCCAGCAGCTTCTTCAGAGCCAGGGAGACAGGCAGCTGCAGGGGCTGGGACCAATGACTTCTTATTTTCTAGAAGGACAATATTTTGTGGTAAGGCAGAGTTGCTGACAACTTGGATTGGGGAAAAGGTTGGTCGGAAGAGTCAGGGTCCATACATAAGTGTTTTAAGGCCCTTTCCACTATTATATTTTTAAACATATGTTTGTATCCTGTGATGTGATCTCTAATTAGAATTAAAAATTAGTTTTAGTGATAATGAAGCATTAATTGCCAACTTTAAGAATTGTGGTAAGCTGGGCAATGGTAGCACAAAACTATAATCCCAGTAACTAGGAGGCTGAGACAGTATTGCAGGTCTGAGGACAGCCTCAGCAACTTAGACCCTCAGCAACTCAGACCCTGTTAAAAAAAAAAAAGTTTAAATAGAGCTGGGGGTGTAACTCGGAGGTAGAATTCCACCTGGGTTCAATTCTCAGGGCCTCGCACGCACAGTTGTCACTATTGGTAATCTTATTTTCAATGAAATACGGCAACATCATTGGTAGTAAAGGTGGCAGTATTCTGAGTTCCGAATATAGAACTTAATGAACGTGCCACCCTGCTCTTCTCAGAATTCACAAAACACACATGGTACCTTCACCCTACCTTTCACGGGGCGCTGATAATTGTCAGCTATAAAGAATAGATTCCAGAAAACATTTGTCCTTCAGACATTCAGACTTCCTGATGTCAGGAGTGTTTGGATTCTGCCATAACAATAGCTCATTCAGTTTGAACTCCCAGCATTGCTGTGCCCTGTTGTTGGCGATCACTGGGTTTCGCCTGGCTTCCCACCCCCGACAGCCCAGCATCCTTGTCCAGCAAAATGCACAGTCACTCCATCCTCCAGCCTTCCCTTAGGCCACCCCTGCTACATCACTCTGAAAACATCTTGGGTCACTTCAGCCATTATTCCTCCCCCCCCCCCCCCGGCTCATTAATAATGACATCCAGTAAATCAGCCCTATCTAAAAATACCTTGCAGAGAGATTGCTTTTGGTTTTCAGAAAGGTCAGCACAGAGCACAAATGAAATAATTGTTTTCTAATTCCCTGTCGTATGAAATGGCTTTTTTCCACTGGGCACCAAAGTTCCTCTTTTATGCGGTATGTTGCTGCAAACTTCAGAAATGTGCTAGATTCAAAGTGGGTCCAAAAATCTCATTGTTTCAATGTGTGCCCATGGAGAGTTCTGGTTAAGGACCAAGTTCTTTGTTTTTCCTTATTTTTTTTCCTGTCCCCTGATACTAATTACTTTTCAAAATAAAAAAAAAATGATAGCACTTTTGTATTCATCACACATCTATGAATGCATAATAAGAATAGAAATTGCCAAGATTTTGCTTTACATGTTAGCGATTCATGTATAGATGATTCTTAATTTTTATCATAAATTGATATCCATTATAGTTATTGCATATATGCATTTTTCACTCATATTCGCATCTCTATAGAGATTACCTTTAGATTTACTTTTGATTTTGACTTGTAATCTGTGCCTGAGAGGTATCCAACCATGTGGATAAATATGGAAAACAATATGACAGTCACTGTCTTCTGTGGCCAATCTGTTGAGAAGAAAGGACAGTTGGGAACCACAGAGGCACTGGTTCCAAGTTGGTTTATTTAGAAAAGCTGTGGTCTGGAAGCTATATTTGTCCTTGTTTTCAAACCCAGCATAGCTGAGTAAAAGTGTTGGCCTTAAAAAAAAAAAAAGGCAAATGACAGTGGGTACCAGGTGACATAACCCATTGGCCACCTCTGCTCTTATCTGGCTGCACATGATTAGAAATTTCCCGTGTTGATCTTGAGTGTGAGTTACGTAAGTTTAAGAGCCGCCCCGGTGTGACTCATTCCTGTAATCCCAGTACTTGGAAGTTTGAGACAAAAGGATCACAGGTTCAAGGCCAGCCTCAGCAACTTACTGAAATCCTGTTTCAAAATAGAAGGGTTTGGGGGTTATCTCAGAGGTTGGATGCCCCTGGGTTTAAAAGTCCAAAAAGTAGAAAAAAATGATCTGCCTTTATATCTGCTGTGCTGAGCATTGTACATATATGTTCTCTTTTTACTCTCAACTGAAGAGGCAAGTTTCACATTGCCACTTAACAGATGGGAAAATAAATCTGAAATCATACAGACAACAGATGGGTGAACTTGAATTCTAATGCAAGTGTGTCTGACTTCAAAGCCCAAGATCTTGGGCACTATGCTACCACATTTTCTTTGCCCCAGAGAAACACTAATGAGCACAATACATTGCTTGCAGATTAATCTTGAAAGTGAATATCTAAAGATGCTTGGTTTCTAATCAGGTGTGCATTTCCTAATCGTAAAGGAAACACTATGTTGTGAGATTGTAGGCACATGCTTTCAGAGGAGCTGGGTTTGTGATGGAATCTGGGATCTGAGTTTAGGTAGCTGCTTTCGTTGGATAAGGAACAGGCATAAGTGCATTGGGAGAACTGGGCAGCTTAGCACCCTGCCCGTAGCAAGTTCCTGTTGACGTATATTGGCACAAAGGTTGGACAAGTAGAGTAGGATATGAGGATGCTCAGAAGCCAGGGGAAAGGAAATGGCTCTTAAAAAGGAGAATATCAGGCAGGTGGGTCATGAAAGAAATGGCACATGAAGAAGGCAGTATTGCCTTGGCCACAAACAAGCTGGAGGATGTGCCATTGTGAATACCAGTGCAGAGCTCATTTGCTGGTGTCCAGTCACAGATGTATGTAGCCTGGGTGCAAGCAAGGACAGTGGTAAAAATAGAGGGAAATAGCGTGTGAGCAATCGCATTAAAATTGACGGGCTTTGACATTTGGAAAAAAAATTGGAAGATTTACGTCTAGATGGCTTAGAGAAATGAAATGAGAAATTTTGGACATGTTGGTTTTGGAAAATAAAAACCTATGGCTTTTTCAGATGTGTTTTGACTTTGAATAGTTTGAGATCCCTTGGTGAAGATCTCTTGGGGTCATTGGAAAACAGGACTTGGGTTGAAGTGAGAGGCCAGGCTGAGGATGCGGATGTGGGAATCAGCAGTCAGAGGAAATGCCACGATAAAGACTCGTGTGGAGATGGACAGTGTACACAGAGAGGCTGGAGTTAAGGAAAACTGAGCCTACGAGGACTGAAGGAGTAGGAGGGACTTTATGGGACTGAGAGAGAGAGATGTACTAGGTCCTTAATGCCATCCATGGGGAAGATGATAGTCACTTTGTGGGAAGTAAAGGTTTAGGTTAATACTTTCCAGGCCTGTCATCCCAGAGGTGATGGTTGTGGGTTTGACCTTTGATCTGCACTTCCGGATACATACACCTTCCACTTCCATTTCCTGCTCTCGTTCCAAGAGGCTGGCCCGTGTGCATGCCAACAGGGCTCCCCTTCTTGCAAGGTTGCTGCAAGTGGGCTAGGTCCTTACAATGTCATTGCTGCACCTAAAGTGATCTGCCCAGCCTTCTTCCTCCTTGGGCTTGGTTATCTCTTTTCTTTGTCTCTTGAAGTAAAATAGTATTTTAGTTTCCTTGGGCTGCCATGACAAATGACCACAAGAGATGTGGCTTAAAGCACAAAAAAATGTGTGTTCTCCTACTTGCAGCCAGAAGTCTGAAACCCAAGTATCAGCAGGGTTGGTTTCTTCTGGAAGCCTTGGAGAAGCGAGCTGTTCCCTGCCTCTGGTGGAGATGATGACAGTCCCTGGTATCCCTTGACCATAGATGCTTAAATCTGATCTCTGCCTCCATCTTTACATGTCTATCTTCTCTGTCTTTGTCCACTTTGGTCTCATTAAGACACTGCCGTAGAAATGAGGAAGAAGGAAATGATTCAAATAAGGTGATGTCTATACGTGAAGGTATTACTATCAACATCACTAATATGGCTGGGCGTGGTGGCGCACACTTATAATCCCAGCATTTGGGAGGCTGAGACAGGAGAATCGCAGTTTGTGGACAGCCTCAGCTACTTAGGCCCTTCTCAACTCAGACCCTGTTTCAAAATAAAGCATAAAAAATTGGGCAGGGGGTGTAGCTCAGAGGTCAAATGACTCTGGGTTCCATCCCCAGACCCCCCCCCCAAAAAAAATTACTAATATGTATAGGGAGGAAGAAAGGGAGAGCAGGGTATGGGATTCAGAGGAAAACACACCAAGTGCTGTGTACATGTTTGATTCACTTTGAGCCTCACTGTGATGTATAATTAAAATGCACCAATATAGTAAAATTAAAATGAAATATATTTTTGCAATACTGGGGATGGAACCCAGGGGGATTCTACCTCCAAGCTACACCCCCCCAGCCCTATTTTTTATTTTGAAACAGGGTCTCACTGAGTTGCAAAGAGGCTCATTAAGTAGCTGAGGCTGTCCACAAACCATGATCCTCCTGTCTCAGCCTCCCAAATGCTGGGATTACAAACCTGGGCCACCACGCCCAGCTTAAAAATTAAAAAAATTTAAGATACTGTCATATGGACTGAAGACCCATCCTCATCTAGTGTGATCTTATCTCAAAGTCTATAGGTGCCTGCATAGACTCTGTTCCCCAATAAGATCATGTTCTGAGCTGCGTGGGTGGATATGAATTTGTGGGAGGAAGGGCAATGTTCAACCCACACAGCTCTGCTACACTGGCCTAGTTCATTCTCCTCTCCCATTGGTTAATCCCTGTGTAAACAACCCCTCCTAGCAGCATCCTTATTCCAGTGCCCTCCATATGGAGGTGGGATCCTCAGTGATGAATATCCTTTCAGTTGATTTTTTACTATCTACAAAAACCTATACTAGAAGGAACACACAATATTATCTCCCTTTTTGAGCTCAGCAGCCAGGAAAAAATTAGCCCTAAATAAAGCATTCAGCCGTAGAAGCTCTCTTCGGCCTAAATTTCTGCTATATTTATCTTTTATCCCGAACGACTCTTGTTTTGGTTCTCATTTTAAAATGCCTTTATTATTTTAGAAGATAGGAAATTGGATAACTTAGTAAGAAAAGGGCCAGGGCTCCAAGTCTCCCTTTCTCTTGCCAAATCAAATTTGAGCATCTACTTTTTCACTTTTCAAGGGTGTACAGTGGCTTATCTAAAGCATTGTGTCTGGAGTTCACACCGGTTGGTTATGACGGAAAGGAATGTGTAAGTTGGGTGTCTTGCATGTGTAATTCCATGTTTGTGTACAGGCGAGATCACCCAACTCCACGATGATTAATGCTTTGTAGCATCATTAATACAGCCCGTGGCATCGGGCCCAGTCCTGGGCTCTCATCCTGCTGGGCTGGATCTCAGTCTTGTGTTTAGTTTGAGAGTGTCATCGTGTGGGCCTTGTGAAGATGAGGAACATAAGAGACAAATCGTTGTTTTCAACTCCTAAGAGTTTGAATGCAGCCCAAGGTTGTCCACTTTCCCACTTCTCCTTACATCTCACTAGGGAGCTCTCAAATATTATCAAGATATCGGGCATTTTTTCATAGAAATTTAGAGCTGGAAAAAAGTATCTAACCCAGCTAGCCTCTCTCACTTTGCAATGAGAAAAATGAAGACCCAGAGGGGTGAATCCATCCCACAGTGCCTAAAAGCTATGGCAAGGAGGGTGGCCAAGGATTTTACCCCCCATGAAAGTGTCCTTTCCAATGGGACTTGTTACATGTGTCCTTGACAGGGTCCAAGTGGCCCAGAGAGAAAGAGGTATGGAATTTCAGGGGGACAAGAGGTTACTGCGTGCTTAGCTTAGCCAGAATAGACATCGAGGAGGGAGAAGACATCAAGATAGATCCTGAAATGTGGGCAGAGAATAGACAGACTGTTTCCAATGAGGCAAGCAGAAAAACAGCCAAGATTCCAGTGGGTTGTCATTTCAAAAGTTGCCATGAAATCTACCTGGAAAAATGTAACTGAGCCAGGTATGGTAGTGCAAGCCTTATAATCCCAGTACTTGGGAAGCAGAGACAGGAGAAATGCTAGTTCAAGGCCAGCTGAGGCAGCTTAGCAAGACCCTGTTTCAAAATAATAAGGGAGGGCCAGCATGGTGGCACACACTTGTAATCCCAGCATTTAGGAGGCTGAGACAGGATTGTGTGGTTCCTGGACAGCCTCAGCTACTTAGGCCCTCTGCAACTTAGTGAAACCCTGAACGCTGTTTCAAAATAAAAAGTAGGGCTGGGGGTGTAGCTCGGAGATAGAATGTCCCTGGGTTCCATCTCCAGTAGCAATAATTAAAATAATAATAAAATAATAATAGAGTTGAGGATGTAGCTCAGAGGTAGATCATCCATGAGTTCAATCCCCATTACTACAAATAATAAATGCAATCGTCTAGTTAGTACTGTGAAGGCATACCCTACTTAATATAATGGTCAACTTTAAGCATAAGCTCTTTATTTAAGCAGCTGGGTGTATTCATTCGAGTCACCCCTCCATGCCACTCGGGTATGGGGCTGTATTTCTATTTTCTGTATTTCTATCTTTCTAGTAAACTTCCTTAAATCTTCAAAAAAATTAAACAGCTGAGGGCAGTAGTGATCAACCAGGAAACTGAATTAAAATCACACTTGGACTAAAAAAAATTCTTGGATCAGTCCTACTAGTGATGGTGAACTTTTATTGAGGAAAATACTTATGAGTGGAAAAAATCTGGGCTACAATGTCAAGAAAACATGTATAGCTAACATTTAATCTCTTAAACTTAGTTTCTTGGAGTTATTCCAGAGATGCATAAAATCTGTAAAACTGAGAATTGTAAAATTTGGTCACACTGGGACCCCATGTATATATAGTAAGCTATCAAAAATTCAGTGATGTTTGATAATGTTTTTCCACCATTAAGATTGTTTGGTGAGTTGGCTATATTACATTTAGCACTTCCCTTCTGCCAGATATGGGGAAATTATAGAGATGAACAAGACAAGCCTCTTGATCTCTAGTTCATGGTCTATACAGAAAGATAAACACATCACCAAAAGGTAGCTGAAGGAAGAGAGAAAATGTTTTGCCAAGGGTGTCTCCTGGGTTGGACCCATCAGTGGATGGTGAGATGTGGAGATGAGGCCCTTCCAGGGATATGTGGACATTTGATATGACTTACCACAGTGGGAAATGACACAGAAGGGGCTGAGAAGAGGGTCATAGGGCTTTGTGAATGATTTGGGTTTGACTTTGTAAGCATTGGGAGCCAAGAGATTATATTACATCGGGTAATAAAAAGAATTTTAAAAATATTTGCACTTGATGGAATACAGAATAAAATCGGAGGCAGGAAAATGAATTAAGAGGCTCTGACAAGGGTGAGGGTGAGAGATGTGAAGGTCGGAACAAAGGTAGCTGGCAGCAGAGATGGAGAAAGGAGGTAGATTTCAGAAACATGTTTCAGTGTCAATACTGATGCCAGAGGGGTTAGATCAAAGCAAAATTATGCACCCAGGCTTTGGAGTCAGTCCGATCTGGGCATACCTTGCAGACCTGTCACTCACTGGTTGTGTGACCTGTCCAAGTTACTTACCTTCTCCCAATTTGTTTCCTGACCTATAAAGTAAGGATGCTGCCTCTCCTTAGTACTACAGTTTGGAGCACCTCAGAAAAATGATTACGTGCATGATATATACTCAATAAATACTAGCTGCTATTACTGCCTCTATTATACCCAGCTATCCTGTCTTCCAGATAGTGCATTATTGGATTCTCTTTCAAATATCATTACTCTCAATGACACCTGATGATGAGTGTCCAGCACTTGATTTCTGCCTGGGCAGTTCCCATTTAATTACTCAAGGCCACCAACTCTACCGGTATCACAGCAGACTGTCAGAGCCACATCACACGCTGTTCCTTCAAGAGAATAGGCATAAACCCATCCACACTGTTACGGTTGGGTACAGAATATTCCCTGAAGAGATGATGTAATAATGGTCAGAGTTGATGTAATTTCACCATGAGGGTTGTGATCTCATCAGAGGATAAACCCATCGTAATGGATTTACTGGGTGGTAACACAGGCAGTTGGGATATAGCTGAAGAAGGTAGATCCCTGGGGTGTGGCTTCAGGGATTGTGCTTTTGTCTAAATCTTTTTTTCTTCATGATGAGGACAGGGCCCTTGCCCTGTCTCTTTCTCCTTCCTCTACAGATGTGCCCTGAGATCTCTAGACCCTAACCTCACATGACTAGACCCCAAATCTTCAAAAACTGTGAGCAAATAAATCATCTTTAAGTTGTGTGGTCAGTTGTTTAGTATTACAACAGTGAGAATGTTGAACAAGACACCCACAAAGGGGAAAGACAGGTGAAAGCCGGATTCCGAGGGGAACCTAGGAACCTCTTCGCTCTCATTACATTTGCAGTTTGCTGTTCCATAATCTGTTGTTTTGAAGGGAATGTGTCACTCACTAATGACACAGAAGGTGATGCTGCTTGTGATGGGAGAGACCGCGCAGCACTGGAAGGAATTCAGCCGGTCCTCCTCCCAGCCAGTGAGCTTGAACTGTTTGATTTTAGCAGCCTAGCAACGGAAACACCGTGAGCAGGGGCGCACAGCCTTCTTACAGCTCCTCTCTGGCACGCTTTGCATTTGAGTCGGAATTTATGGCTTTGTCCCTAATGTGCCTTTTTTTTTTTTTCCTTCTTCTTAAGGAAATTAGATCTGCAAAGCCAAGTCATGTAAGCTTGAGAATTCCAAGGGCTGGGAGTTGGGCTCAAGTTCACCACTAGACGAGTGTTTGGAGCTGCCCTCTGGCTCACCTTTGTTTAGATAAATAATTGAAAGTGCGCCATTTACAAGGCCTGGGTCTGAGAGGCGCTGGAAGGAGTCGGGCTGGAGGCTCCTTAATTGGAAGCAGGAGATAACCAACAACAGAGCCTGTTCCTCCCTTGGGATGTTAACTGGGGATGGGGAGATTATTTTTTTTGGAAATCATGTTCTCCTCGTGTTGCCCAAATCAGAGGCTGACACGCACATAACCCTTACCTTACATAAAAGGCAAAACATCCCCCATAGTTCAGCAGGGAATTGTTGAGATTGTAAGGTGAGGATGCAGTCCCTGGGTGCGTGTCTATCTGAAGAGCTCTGTGTGGGAGGCCTGGGCTCAGAGCTGAAGGGCAGTGCTCCCTAAGGCCAGGGCCTTACCCTGAGAGCCCCCAGGCTGGAGAATACACCATGCTCAAACTCCAAGTCATGACAGCCCTGTGTCTCAGTCTTGTCTACTTTCCAGAAATGCTGATTCCTGGTTCCAGCTCAGATCCTAATTGAATTGCTCTGTGTTTGGGCCTGGGCACAGGCCTTTTTACATCAAAAGTATATATATTTTAAGCTTATTTCTAATGGATTCTGGCATGCCGCCTGGCCTGAGAATAAATTATTCTCCACCTGCCCCCAATATCCTAAGATGGGCACCAAAGGCAAAAACGTAGAGATTGAGGGGAAGTGAAAATCCCCTTCTGAGAAATAGAAATTCTGGGAAGGCTTCCAGGAAGAGGAAGGAAGACGTTGCGCTGAACCTTAGAGTAGGGCAAGGCTGACACAAGAGGATTGCAGGTTCGAGGCCAGCCTCAGCAACTTAGCAAGACCCAGTTTCAAACTAAAAAATAGGACTGAAGTTTAGCTTAGAAGTAGAATATTCCTGGTTTCGATCCCCAATAACACGCACAAAAGAGACTCAGACAGACATGGTGAGGTTCAAATAGGGCAGGACTAACTGCACTTCAGTTTAATAGGTAAAGACCAGAGAATTTGAACCTCTCCCAAGCATCGCAGCCATTCAACTGTCACTTTATACCAGTTTATCCTGGCCTTCATATTAGGAAGGACAGACTAGCTTGTCCACTGTTCTGTCTAGTAACCACAGACTCAATGCCCAGACCCTTGAGAGCCAGGGAGGAGGGACCAGCTCCAGCACAGAGTCCTGACAAGCCCCATGGACCGGATGCTCCTGCTGAGCACCTTGGAGCTTCTGAGCTCAGAGCAAGTTTTGCTGGACAAAGGCCCCAGATGTCCATGTCTGTGTGTTTTCTTGTACAGAGCTTGTTAATGAGCAGCTTTTCTGAGCCAGAGGCTATGCTTCACTCTTTGGTGATTAGAATCCCAGGTCTAAACATTCTTCACTGCATGCCCTTGGGCAAGGTTGAGTTGTCTGACACTCCATTTCTAAGCCTGCAAAATGGAGCTGACGAGATGCTGTGTGAGTGGTTGTGGGGATTACATGAGGCTTGGATAGGAGGCACTTTCTTACCCTGGGACTTGTCTCCCTGCAGTTCCTGTTGGCAAAGCCCTTCTCACCCTCTCTGCATTCATGTCACAAGGAGCGATGCTGGCAGTGGGCGGCAGGGCAGGCCCATCCTAAGTGTTGAGCTTGCCTTCAGCTCCTTGGTTTCTTTCTTCTGCGGGGCCCGTGTCACATAGTCAAGTGCACAGGGAAAGAACGACAAATGCTGACCATGGCTGGTACCTTTGTGGACATTTCCACCAGAGAAAGAACCTCCTCTGCCTGACCTCTGGATCTTACCAAACAGTAGGTCTAGGCAGAGCCAAGTCATTAGGAAAATAGGGTGGAGACTTAGGATATCATTGACAGTTTGCTGGATGACACTGGCTGTCATTTCTGTGAAGGCTTCTAGGCACCCAGGGACACATGGTCAGCTGCAGTCAACACACTCTTCAGCAGAAGGAAGGTAATGAGCCAGAAGACACAGGCATGGCCAGCATCTGCCTGATCTCATTCCCCTCTGTGAGGATTTGTGTCCAATGATAGTGGAAACTCAGAAGGAGTGGTACGGGGTTTTGCTAAAAGTGGCTTCCCAGAACCATGTCACAAAATGGAAAACTGCCACCTGAGGGGGTCTGCTTTGGGTCCACCTGGTCAACACATAGCCCATCGACACAACTGCAATTGTGGAGAGCAGATTCTGGCCAGCCATGGAGGAGTGTTTGTGGACCTGTGTGTGGTCTAGGGCATCCTCGGGATAGTGATGCTACACTCCCCGGGGGAGAGAGCTGTCGACACTAGCATGCACTGCTGGAGGACCAGAGGGCCTACCACGGAGGAGTGTACTATGATTCCATAGTATGTACCCCATGATGGCCCTCTCCATCCTTGTCCAAAGCCCTGCTAAGCTCCAGTCCCTGGAAGGTCCTGGCCCCAAAGTGAAAGTCTCTAGGACAATCACGCCTCCTTTGGGGGATGATACTTGTCTACACCTGGACTCTCACCAGCAGGCACACACTCTGGGGGTCTGGAGAGAGCGTTGTCTCCCCAGTGAGGAAGTGGTGCCTTGGGTCCAGTGAGCCGCTGTTCTGTCTAGAGAAAATGGCATTTACCTCATGCTAGTTATTAGAGAGAGCACACGCCCCTTCCTCTCGCACTCCCACTCCCACCACAGTGTAATGGTCTTTGTTTTACTACAGTGTCAGTGCCTAAAATTCCATGCAAACATTGCTCCTTTTAGTTGAAAGTCATCCTTCTTGTAAGTGATGCCCTAAAAGACCGGAATCTTTTTTTCGGATTTGTGTGTGCGTCTGTGTGCCTGTGTGCATGCACTTGCTGGACTATTTTCTAGCAGTTGTTGCTGGGGGAGGGAGGATTCAACCCAGGGGCACTCTGATTTTGAGCTATACCCCCAGCCCTGTCTTCGTTTTGAAATTTTTTTTTGTTGAGCTATACATACTGACCTTGAACTTCAAATCCTCCTATCTTCTCCTCCCAGGTACTAAGATTACAGATGTGTACCAACACATCCTAGAATTTAGTGACAGAATCTTCTTTTGCTGGATCTTCTAGCAGGGTTCAGGATGTGTGAATGTACAACACGAAACCCTCTATGGCAAGTTCTCAAAATCATACTAATTTTTGGATCACCTGGCACTGTTTGCTCTTTACCCTAAATGCCTTACTTCAGATGGGGAAGAAAAAAGAAGCTGTGAGAGCTAGGTGGCCTCAGCACATCAGGAGACCCATGAGAAAGCTTTTCTAAGGCCTGGGAGAGGTGAGTCAGTTAATAATAGACACAGTCACCTGCACGAAACAGATGCACCTACTTATCAGTATTACCACTTAGTCTCTCTACTGGAACCCACAGCAGGATTTCTTCTCAGCGGGAACAGACCCCAGAGAAAGTCAAACAAGACAGATCACAGCACAGCATTGCCAATGAATTATAAACTTAAGTTGCCAAGACACCAGACCTTCCCTGTAATTGAAGGCAAGCTTCCTTCATGAGATGCATATTCCTGTCTCTTCTGCTTGCTTGGCTCTGCCTGGTACAGATGATTTCTTTTTTAAACCCTGTGCTCCAGCTCTCTGTCAAGGTTACCAGTAAATAATTCACTAGTGCTGTAAAACACCTGGACATTCAACTGCCGTTCCCAGAATCCCAGTCTTGATGTGATTGAAAATGTTTCTATTTAAACCATCTGAGTGATTTCTGTCTGCAAAACAGAAATTTGAGCTTTTGATGGAACACACTATGCCCATAGGAAACCTGCCTGTGATTAACACCCAAATCTAAAGCCTTATATGCTGATCATTCCCCAAGATTGGATATTTTATATGTCACCAGGATCACTGAAAAAGAACAAAGCCTTGGTTGCAAAGAACAAGTGCTGTGAGAATCTCTACAGTAAAGGGAGGTGGTATAAAGATATCAGAAGCTAGAACAGGGGAATTGTCAGAAAACAGAGTGGGCCTAGGAACAACTCTTGTCTCCCTTAGGAGCCTATTGGTGCCAGTTTGCGCTCCTAAAATCATTCAAAATGTTGGCTGGTTCTGCTCTCTGAACCACCTGCCAGAGCCCCAGCTTACCACCAAGGCTGATGCGCCTGCTCACTGTGAGCTTGTTAGTGGAAGGCCCTAGCAGGAGTTGTGATTGGCCCACCACCTCCATGTGTCTTGGGAGAGGTGGATAGATTGACTGGGAGATGCCCCTCCCAGTTTTTCTATCCTAGAGGAGCAGGTGTGTTGCCTCAGGCTACAAACCCAGACCATCCATGCCACCTGATGACAAGGGACCATGGTCTCAGTTTTCCTTGGATGGACCTGTGGGCCACAGGCACAGTGGCTAGGACCTCTAGTTCAAGAAACACCTGTCTACTGAGAAGGTCCAATAAATAAGGTACTGATGTCCATCACTGTGTAAGAAACAAGTCAGATGAGGCTGTGCCCTTAGGACACGGCAAGGAGCACCTCTGTGGGGTTTCTCGTGTGTTCCCCGTCTTCCCTGAGAAGTCTTTTCCATATCCTAAGAGCCAAGTCACATCCAGAAAGAATTCCCAGAACCTGCCTGGTTGGGTCAGGTCCAGCCTTTGGAAACTTAATGAACTGAGTGCTTTTTGGTATCTTAATATTATCTGTAAAATTCATTTTGTTGATATAAATCTCTAACATTCTCTGTCCTCAGTGATAGCGCAAGTTCTTTATCTTAAAATTGTTTCCCTCTTTATCTTAAAATTGTTTCCCTGCAACATCCACCAATGACTTCCAGAGGGCGGCTCTCAGTTGTTACTTGTTTATTTCATGTAAGTTAATGTAACTTGTAATCCTCAGAATTGGGTGGGGGTGACTTCAAAGTGCTTCCCTATGACTCTTCTAAACATTTGTTTAATATTTACTAACTCCTGTGCTGAGGGATAACAATTACAGTTCTATTACTACTTTCCTGGGTATTTACTATACAATGTTACTTCTATTACTACTTTCCTTCATTGGGTATTTATTATACACAGGTCACTCTACTAGCTACTTTCTTCATCTCATTTAATATTCACAGTGTGTGTGTGTGTGTGTGTGTGTGTGTGTGTGTGTGTGTGTGTGTGTGTTGCTGGAGATTGAACCCAGGGGCATTCTACCTCTGAGCTCTACCCCCACCCCTATATTTTATTGTTTATTTTGAAACAAGGTCTTACTAAGTTGCAGAGGGCCTCACTAAGTAGCTGGCCATGAACCCCCAATCCTTCTGTCTCATCCTGCCAAGTACTGGGATTACAACTGTGTGCCACCACACCCAGCTTCACAGTCGCTCTTAACAAGTACATATGGAGCCAGATGTGGCATCACACACCAGTAATCCCAGTACTTGGAGGCTAAGACAAGAATTAGATTCAAGACCAGCCTCAGAAACTTAGTGATACCCTCAGCAATTTAGCAAGACCTTGTTTCAAAATGAAAAGGACTGGGGGTATATCTTGGAGGCAGAATGCCCCTGGGTTCAATATCCAATACAAAAAAAAAAAAAAACCTGATACTCTACTTTGCAGAAGAAACTGTCATGTAACTTCCATCAATTGACAAAATGAGAAAGTGATGGAGCCAGGTCCTAAATTCATGCCCTTCTGTCTTTGAAGCAGTTGCCTATGACCATGATGCTCTCCACCATCTCTCTATTGACCTTGTTGATAGTTATCTCAGGCCTCCACTAGATAGAGGCCCTCGTCACCACGCGACAAGGGGACAACATGATTGTCTCAGGATAGCTCCTCATCCTAGGCAGGGTGGCCAAGTTGCCAATCAGCCCCAGGATTCAGGGTCCCACTGCACCTGTAAGCAGGGCTGTATGGTTTGCCTTGACCACCTGGGTCCCCCAATTCATCGCCCACAGCAGAGCAGATGGCATCTACTCCAGACAAGGTTGAACATTTTCATTTCTGTGAGGTAGAAGATGGCAAACATGGTTGGCTTAATCATTATTTCCTACAAAAAAAAATATTATGATGCCAGGCACTGTTTTGAGCTAGTCCATTACTGTCTCAATTCCAAATTCTTTCTCTACCCTGTGATTCAGAAAAGGAGGAAGGAATAGAGACTAGAAGAGATAAAAGGAAAAAAGAAAGCCATAAACCATATTTTTATAAATAAAGTCTTGGAGAGGTTCTTCCCAAAAAATGAATTCTGGCCAAGTCCAATTCTGTGAAAATAGATGGAGGATTTGTAATCATTCATGTACCAGGCTAAGTGCTCGAGACAACCAGGGCTCAACCCCTGCGCTCTAGCGGTTCACGGTCAACAGATGGCGGGTGTCCCATAATAGCATACGCATGTCCTCCCATAACCTATAAGATCCTTGCTGGGAAGAACTTTTATCACAGAGCCCCAAACCATAATTATTGTTGGAGGTTAGATTTATTACTCTCTTTGGCACTAACTCTTAAAATTTTCAAAAAGAAAAGTAATGACATAAAATTTCTAGTAGACTCAATGCAGAGATGGGGGGGGAAGGCTTCCTTCCTAAATCTACTATGCTTCAGTAAAGGAGCCTTAGCTATAATAAAAGTGGATACACCTGGTCCTGAGCTCTGGAAGCCCTGCATTTAGCCAGGTATGGACCAACACGGGATAGTGCGTGAGCGGTATAATGTGAGTTCAGATAAAGAACTTGGCTGGCTGAGAGCACAGATATCAGGAGGTCAGGGCTGTGGCATTGTCTCCCACACATCTTGAACTGTCTTGAAGAACCTGCCATACCCATGACATCTAAAGAAGGTATACCAGTGGAAGTTTTTACTTTTTACTTTTTTTTTAAGTACCATAGATTGAATCCCAGGGGCATTGCATCCCAGACCTCTTAATTATTTTGAAACAGGGTCTCGGTTGCTGAGGGTTTGCTAAGTTGATGAGGCAGGCCTCAAACCTTTGATCCTCCTGTCCCAGCCTTCCAAGTATGGAATTATAGGCATGTGCTGCTATGCCTGTCTCCTGTTGATTTCTTGGTGTTATTTTTCTGACTAGTTCTTTCCTCTCTGGCTTCCTGATGGTGCCCGGTTCTTCCAAGAGGACACGTCCCCAAGTCCCATCCTGGGGGTTCACCCTCCCTTGGGTTTTGTATCCACTGGTTGGTTGTATCTGTTTCTGGGAAGATTCTCAGCAGCTCCACCTTCTGCTCACCCTGAGCTGCCTACAGCTTCAAACACATTCAACAACCATTTCAGTTAGACATAAAAATCTTCTAGTTATCCCAAACTCTGAGCTTCAAAAATCTTGCATATATATCTTTCTTCCCATTCAACTAGTGTTGGCTAATAATAGGATCATCCTTCAGGCAGTTCCACTCAATTGATTTTCTTACTCTCTACATACAGGGAGTTAGGACTTTCTATAGATTCTGCCTCCGATGGTTTTTTCAAAGTGTGTCTTCATCTTTGCATTTTCACCAACCCTGTTCATCTCCAAGATGAAAAATTTCAGTCATGACTTTTTTTTTTTTTTTTGTACTGGGAATGGAATCCAGGAGCATTGTACCTTCAAGCTATACCCCCAGCCCTATTTTTTAGTCGTTTTAGTTTTGTTTTGTTTTTTAAAACAGGGTCTCACTAAGTTGCAAAGAGCCTCACTAAGTAGCTGGGGCTGTCCACAAACGTTGATCTTTGGTCTCCGCCTCCCAAATGCTGGGATTGCAAGTGTGCGCCACCACGCCTGGCTTCAGTCCTCTTTGTTAACCAGTCTGTTGGTAGTCTGTTTTACCCCCCAGCTTTTCCTCTGTTCCCATCCTGCAGCTCTCCTGACCCACATCTGATGTTAATTCGGGTTTGGAAAACACACTCTAGAGGCTGTAAGAGGATATCCTGAACCAGGGATGAAGTCACTGCCCACAAGGAAGCTGAAACTGCATGGCAGAGGCATGATTTGGGGACCAGGCTGGTGGGACTGCTGCTCAGTGAGTTAGCCTCATGTCCTGTACATCACCACATAAGGTGACTCCTTCCACGAAGCCTGAGGCAGGACAACACCAACATACTACATCTCTGACTCCTGAATCTGAAGTAATATTCTTCCCTGTATGCTGAGAGCTCATTGTATGTCTGCTATGATGCCTCTAATGCTTTATTTAATGTGGTCCTCACTGTGCTTGCATACTTCGTTGACATTGACAGGCATACTTCTCCACCAGTTCCTAATCTTGTCTGTTTTTTGTACCACCCAGCTTAGAGCAGAAGTGACCTCTGAGCACTACAGCCTGGGTTGGTATGGCGGCTCAGCTACTAATTTGAACAAGCGATGTTCTGTCTGCTTCAATTTCCCCATCTGTAAGAAAAGGTTGTTGTGTGAATTAGATAATCACAGAAAATGCACAAATTCTCAACTGAGTATTGATTAAATTGAATCAAAATGAATTCTTCCAGTTGCTAATCTGAATTTTTTTTTCGGGTCTGAGTATGGAACCCAGGAGCATTTGACCTCTGAGCTATATGCCTTCTGCCCTATTTTTTTTTTATTCTTTATTTTAAAACAGGGTCTCACTAAGTAGCTGAGGCTGTCTGCTAACCGCAGTCCTCCAGTCTCAGCCTCCTGAATGCTAGGATTACAAACGTGTGCCACCACGTCTGACTTGAATTAATTTTTTATTGCAATATTGGGTTATTTTCCAAGTTCACAGTTTAAAACAGAAGATTCCTGTTCTCATCTTTAAATGATCTGGGAGTAGAAATCCTACTTTTGGTGTTGTATGAATCTTTCCCTACAGGGATTTAGATCCAGTTGTGTTTCATTGTCCTTAAGAATTTTATTCATGTGTGGAACAAGATAAGTCACATTGTGATTAATTAGCCTATGAAAGATCTCTTTTGAGTCTCCTCTGTCTTTTCAAAATCATTACAAATGAAGCTCTGAGTTTCTCACTTAATTCCCAAGTGACTGACCTAAAAATGGCAAAAAGTTAGCAAGTTGAGTTTGCATTTTCCTATGCTGATATCTCTTTGGAAATGCTCCATTTATGTCCTAAAGTGCAAAAAAAAAAAAGGGGGGGGGCCGAGTGCTAACAAACATCTGCCCACTGTGGTGGGAGGAAAGATGGTCAAAGCATCCTTCCGCTTTGTGATTTACGAGGTAGGATCCAGACAGGACCAGAATTTCATAAGGCTCACAGGCTCCACGCGCAGTTGTTACTGGAGCAAAACAAAGCCCACACCTTCTCTGGACCCCTTTGGCTGACTAACCGCGTACTTCAGTAGTCTCTCTACCTTGGGTTCAGTTCTGGCATCATTTTGGCCTTGAAAGTGTAGTAGGATCCAGCAACTAAAACCAAAAATAATAGCTTTAGTTGGACCTTTTGTCCTCTTACACAAAGCTTTCAGGTGTCCTTGGCTTTCGTGGTGACCGGGCAGCCTTTGGAGGCAGTTACTCGTATCCTGGCTTAGCCATCACCCACATCTTTACCTCTGTTGCCCAAGATGGTGTGCAACCACCATGATTACCGTCCCTCTTGTGGAAAGGGGAAAGACAGGACACGTGCCCTCCCTTTTAGGGACCCCGCCTGAAAGCTGTTAGCCCCATGGTCCCTTGAATCCTGCTGACCAGGTTCCTCTACTAGAACTTACCTGGCAGGATGAGAGACTGAGAAGTGCTGCTTTTTATCTGGGTGGTTTAGTGCCCAGCTATAACTTAGGTTTCTGTTACTGTAGAGAAAAAAGAGAAAATAGATACAGGGAAACAGGTGTCTCTGCCATAGCAGTGACCCCAAAATACAGTTGCTGTGGGTAATTTGGGGCTTCCTGAGGTGAATAAAACAAAAAGTAATGTTTAAAAGCAAGCATTTGTGGGTAATTTGCCTTCGAGGTCTGGCTACAGTCAAGTATGATACTCTTTCTCCTTGGCAGTAAGTAATTTTCCCATTAGTTTTAAAGTACAACATCTTGCCGGGCATGGTGGTGCATGCTTGTAATCCCAGTACTTGGGAGGCTGAGTCAGGAAGATCGCAGTTTCATGGCCAGCCTCGGGTACTTACTGAGGCCCTCTGCAACTTAGGCCTTGTTTCAAAAATAAAGAATAAGAAACAGGTAGGGGTTTAGCTTGGAGACAGAATGCCCCTGGGTACAGAGGCAAACGCCACCCTGTGTCTGCTTTTGAGCCAATACTATGCTGTTTTTATTACTATGGCTCTGTAGTATAAAGTCAAATATTATGATGCTTCTTGCATGGTTTTTGTTGCTGAAAACTATTTTGACTGTTCTGGGATTTTTGTTTCAAATGAATTGAAGGACTGATTTTTCTATGTGAAGAGACCATGGCATTTTAATGAGGATTGTATTGACTCTGTAGATGGAACTGGAGAATATTACACTAAATGAGATTAGTCAGTCACAAAAAGCGAGTCAAATGTTCTCCCGCATGTGCTAGAGTGAAATAGGGACACAGGAGGGATTTCAGAGGAGAAACCTTAGTGGAGACAGGATGGAGGAGGAAGACTTGAAGATAAAAACATGTATTTTTTCTACCTCTGAGCTACACCCTCAGCCCTATTTTTTTTTCTTTATTTTGAAACAGGGCCTCACTGAGTTGCAAAGAGACTCACTAAGCATCTGAGGCTGTCTGCGAACTGTGATCCTCCTGTCTCAGCCTCCCAAGTACTGCGATTATAACTATGCACCACCATGCCCGGCTGAGGAAATCATCTTAATGGTCATGATATACATACAGACTTTTGAAGGCCAGTCGCTGTGCTGAGCACCAGGAGGCGGCAGCGGGGGGAGGGAGAGGGAGGGCTCAACAAGCACTGTACACGTGTGCCTCTATCACCCTGAACTTCATCAAGATGGATGATAACGGTGTACCATAAAGGAGGCGAGCGAAATGAAGGCTCCCGAGGTTTGCCCCGTAGTAGTGATGAGAGGAAAGGTAAGAGTCAGAATCCTAAGAAGGGGCCCACCCTTTGAGGGTGGGAGAGGCATAAGGACGCATTGGCTGAACTGCAGACAGCCTCAGAGTGGGTGGATAAGCGCGAAAGGAAAATGGAGGAACTGTGAGGATCGCATAGTTACCATGTGCTGTCCTGGTCGGTTTATGTATATAATGCAATGTTTACAGACACCATTTGCTTAATAAGTGCTATTGAGCATTAACCATTTGGGTAGAACTGGAACGCTTGGCATTTGATTCTATTCCATGGATAGAACCATCAAAATAAACTTCTAGGACTTTGGGCTTTGTCCCACAGCTCGACTGCACACAGCAAACCACACTGCTGCCAAAGAGTATTCTGCACTTTTCCACATACTGTCTTTGGACCGTTACCCCAGAGCAAGACTCGCAGCAAGCAGTGCTTCCAGTAATTAGCAACCATGGGAATTAATGAGAGGGGTCGGTCGGTTTAAACATGCCTTGCAAATGGGAAAATTGCTCAGTAATGATTTCTGCAAGGGAAACTACTTATTTGAGGTGAGTAAAGTAAGAACGAGCAGCCTATAAAGCGATGCTGTAATTTCCTAAAGCGATTTCTTAATGATTACTATACATTGGTTCCCAGCGACGGGGTCCAAAGCAATTTAGTGGGAACCTGCTTGGTCGTGATGATGACTGTGGAGAACGGGAATTCCCAGGCTCTGGGTTGGTTGAGCGATCCCAGTCTCAGAAACAGGGCACGTGGAACGTGCTGCAGTCCTCAGACATGTGCTTGGGCACATTCCACGAACCAGTTTTCATAAAGAGTTTTCTGAAGCCAGGGCCAAGCCTGGTGTTTGAAATGTACCCAGAGATTCTGAAAAATCATGGTTCTTTTATTACAAAGTCAATTCATGCTCATTACAGAAAATACCCAATAAAACCATGTGTGTGAGAGAGACTGAGGATTGAACCCAGCCATGTTTTACCTCTGAGTTACACCTACAGCCCTATTTTGTTTTATTTTTTGTGACACGGAGGGTGGAACCCCAGAGGCTTTCTACCTCCGGGCTCTACTCCCAGACCTATTTTTATATTTTATTTGGAAACAGGGTCTCACTAAGTTGCTGAGAGCCTCACTGAGTAGCTGAGGCTGGCTTTGAACCTGCGCGATCCCCCTGTCTCAGCCTCCCAAGCATGGGGATTACAAGCATGCACCACCATGCCCAGCTCCTATTTTATTTTTGAGACAGGGTCTCAGTTGCTGAGGGCCTTGCTAAATTGCTGAAGCTGGCCTTGAACCTATAATCCTCCTGTCTCAGCCTCCCAAAAAGTAGGATGATAGGCATGCACAACCATACCTGGCAAGAACATCTTTTATGTCACCCACATAAACAAAATCACGTCTATATTGTGATGAATACCTGACCTAATCTTTTTTTTTTTTTTGGAGGGGGGTATACTGGGGATGGAACCAAGGGGCATTCTAACTCTGAGCTCCACCCCAGCCCTATTTTTTAGTGTTTTCATTTTTGAAACGGGGTCTGAGTTGCAAAGGGCCTCACTAAGTAGCTGAGGCTGTCTGCAAACCAGTCCTCTGGTTTCAGCCTCACAAATGCTGGGGTTACGAGCATGCACCACCACGCCCGGCTCACTTTTATTTCTTTAATGTAGAAATATCTCTTTACGTACATACAAGCATATGTATAGATGTCATTTTATGTCAGTAAACCCACGTTTTCCAATTTGGGGGAAAGAGGAAAGGCACCCTGCAGGCAAAATAAGGATGATTGATGAGGTAAAAATCTCTTGGAGGCAAAGAAGAGAGGGAGCTGGAGTGTGTAACACTGACGAAGATGCGAAGAGGACGTTAATCCAGGACTCTCACCTCCAAAACGCGTCTGGACTGCGCCTCTGCTGAGGACCTGGACCGTGTGCATCTGGAGCACACTGATGCACCAGGGAGGTCGGCAGGGCTGTCAGAATCAGCACACGAAGGTGGCCGCGTGGGTTCGCAGCCTTGCAGTGAGAGCTGGTTTGGGCATCTTTTCCAAGTTCCCAGGCCAGCTTTCACTAAAGAGTGAGGGATGCAGTCATACACACATCGTCATTGACAGAGACCTCGTGGCAGCCATAGGGAGCTGGAAGGCTTGAGCAGCTGCAGGGGCTGGTTCTGCTCATCCTTGGACCCGGGAGTGAACGTGGAGACAAACATCACCAAGACGCCGGTCCTTGTGCTGCCCCTAGTGAGGACTGGCTGCTGCTCATTGAAAGCCTGGTCTGGTGGGAGCCACCCGGTAGTGGGGCCCACTTGCTTCCTGAGCTCCCTGCTCTGCAGCACGCATGGTGTCCTCCCAGGGGAGAGGACACGGCAGGGGAAACATCCACAATTCTTTGGGCAGTTGAACTTTCTCTCGCCTCACAGGCTTTGGATACTATCAATACCCCGTTTTGCAGATGAGGAAATCAAGGTAGAGGGGCTTTGTCAATTCTCAAAAGTCCACCACTGGAAAGCAGAAAGCCTGGATTCAAACCTAGGAAGCCCATTTCCAAGTTCCAGAACCCTAACCACCAGATAGATGCTCTATTATTGGAGTAACTGGTATTCTTTGGATGAAAAACATACCGCCCACACCCTTGTTGTGTTCTATCACTTTTAGTTACCACCTTAGCTCCACCAAAGAGTAAACTTTCACCTTCCATCTTCAATTTTTTTTTGTTATTCAAATAGCTACAGTCCAGATGATGAATACCACAACCAAAAATTTAAAGGTTAGAAAAATGACTTCAAAGCATTGCCCTACTGGATCACTGTGTAGCAAAATAAACAGATAAAACTCTTACCCGCTTAACCATTTTTAGTTGTAAAGTTCACTGGTGTTCAGTAGATTAGCATTGTTCTGCAATTACCACCATTCATCTTCAAAACAGCTGCATTTTTCCAAGCCAAAACTATATCCCCATGAAACAAATTACTTAATTTCTCTGCCTGCGATCCTTGGCAACCTCCATTCCACTTTGCCTCAGTCTGATCACTCTAAAGTACTTCATATAAGTCGAATCACCTTCTATTTGTGTCTTGCCAGTCCAATTAGTATAATGTCCTCAAGGTTTATCCAGGTCGTTGCACATGTGAGATTTTTTTCCATGTTTTATTTATTCATGTATTTTTTTGATGGGCGTTTGGGGTTGTTTCTATCTTTTGGCCATTGCATATAGTACCACTCCCCTAAAACTTATAGTATGATTCAGCCTCTCCATTTCTGGCAATATAATCAAAAGAACTTGAAGCAAGGCCTCAAATGGACATCTGCACACCAATGTAGATAGCAGTACTTTCTGGTTAAATAGACTTGGACCAAGGTAGGAAGCAACTCATTTAGTTCTATTCTGAGACCGCTAGTGTAAAAGAAAGTCCAGTAGCTCACACGAAGGCATGCAAAGCTTGGTAAAGATTATAACGAAGAAGGTTACAAGGAAGAGAACAGGGAAGACTCCCTGCTCTAAGGAATGATACAAAGAAATTCAGAACCAGTTCTGAACCCTCCCTCAATCCTTTAGAGTTAGCCCAGGGGTATTCTTTTTTGGTTTTACCGATACTGGGGATTGAACCCAGGGGCATTCTCCCTCCGAACTACTCCCCCAGCCATTTTTTTTAAATTTTTCTTTATTTATTTTTGGTGGTACTGGGGTTCCTGGAAGCCCTTCTACCTCTCGGCTACACTCCCAGACCTATTTTATATTTTTGAAACAGGGTCTCTTAAGCCGGCGCGGCTGGCTTCGAACCTGCGCGATCCTCCTGTCTCTGCCTCCCAAGCGTGGGGATTACAAGTTTTTTCTTTATTTTGAAATAGGGTCTCAGTTGCAGAGAGCTTCACTAAGTAGCTGAGGCTGTCCTTGAACCTGTGATCCTCTGTCTCAGCCTCCCAAGCACTGGGATGACAAGGGTGCACCACCATGCTCAGCTCCCAAGATGTCATATTCTTTATACTTCCTGGCAAAAATGTCTTTAGGGATTCTTAGGTACCCTGCAGCTTAGTAGAAGTGACAGAAATAAAGCATGAGAATTGGATTCCCCTTTTTTAGTTTATTTTTATATACTTGGCTCATTGCAGCCTCACATCATGATGTGCTTCAGAGTGACAGGGACGTAGATGCACATAGCACTTGGACTCGTTTTCAAGCCTCACAGGCTCACGTAGAACCATCCCTGTATCTGTGAGGAAGCCCCCATCTCGTCTTCAGAAGCCATTCAGCAGGGACCTGTTGTTTTGTAGTAAATGCGAAGTTGGAAGGTTTCTTTATCGAGGGTTGGGATTTAGTAAGCCTGGGCAGGAGTATCTACCAGTGTTAACTTCTATTCCATTCTCTGGGTTCATGTCCCAGAACCTGGAACTTCTTTGCTGTGATTTTCCAAAAGAATCTACCTCTTAGAGTAGTACATAAGGAATATTTGTTTGGCTTCCTGGGGCTGGAGAAGAGGACTCCGTCAAGTCTAGCTTTTCATCAGATTTTCAGGTCACCTGGCTGGTCCTGTACCTTCCACTGGACGTCTGTCACCTCCAGTTTCTGAGCTGAGGTTTTGTAGGATGCCTTGGCTTGTTTGACCCTGGTAGCCATCTCTGGAGACATCTAGGATAGGATTGGCGTTAGTCCACCATCCTTCCCCCCATTTGCCACCTCCATCTAGTATGTTTTAGGATTAGAGAAATCTCCTAAATCTATTGAGCATGAGGTTTGCACATCTTTCTATTTGGGGTTAACTTGTGAAAGAAGAGCAGAGAAAAATCTTACTTTTCTGCCGTCTTGAAATCAGAACCTTCTCTCCCTCCATGTCCCCATCCCATTCATCATTGGAAGAAGAGCTACATGCAGCTGCCTCTGAGTGAGAAGTAGAAGAAAGCGATGAGTTGTATGAAAGCAACTGGGAGGGAGGAGTTGTTTCGGCTCTGTGCATAAAGCTATAGCTAGAACACAATTCTGAGCCTCAACCAGGCCTGCCCAGGCACTTAGGTTATACTATCCCTAATCTCTGCAGTGATCCTCTAAGGTAAGTGTGGTTTATCTATGAACAATCTGAAGCTTATCAGGTTTAAGAAGTGAACCTAAGGTCATATGTCTTGCTCACTAAATGTCAGAGCCAAAACTATAAACTGAATTTGCTGGACCCCAGAGCCACCGCTTCATCTACTACACATATCTTGATGCCAAGAACTATTATTATTCCTCACAAATACAATTCTGTCACTTAGGAAAAAAAAATCTGACATCTGATGCACATATAGGCAGTTATACGAATGAATCCATGTAAATCTTAGGAGAATCTGCCCTTGCGTTGTGGAAACAGTTTAAATATTTACTGATTCACTTGATTTTTAAGTATCTTTCTAGTCCTCTAATTCCATAGGTGAATTTTGTTTAATTCTAGACTAATGATCAGTACACAGTCCAATGACGCTATATTTTCTTGATTTCTTTTTTCCCCTCCAAAATTATCTCACACACAGACACACACCTGGCTAGTAGCTATATTTTTGGTTGCAACACTTTTACTTATTTTTTTTAAACATATAATTCTCAGAGGCACCCAGGGGAAATGGGCCATGCTTCCTTGATTATCAGACATTGTCCTCTGTATGTAACAACCATCGAATCGCCATTTCCCATTGCCAAGAAATGAGAAAATCATTTGCATTTGGAAAACTGAGCTCTAACACGTGAAGCGGATTAGGCACGATGGCCTCCCCAGGGTCCCCGCCAGCTTTCCTCATCTTAGTTTGTTTTTCTTCAAAGATAAAAACTGCACAGCCGTGTTTGTAGTGAGGTCTAACAAGTGCCCTGGCTTGCATGACAAGATTTCATTTTGGCTGTCTCAACTTCATTATATATGAATTATATCGTGGGTAATCTTTGAAACTGTACAACATGCAGCCAGTGTTTATTTTTTCATACTTTGGTCTGTTTCATTATTTATTTTAAATGGCAGTTTATGATTGGTGGGTGTTCAACAGGCAAAATAATGTGTTCCCAGGAAATCTGAGGAAGGAGAAAGAACTTGAATCTCCGTACTACTTCTGATCAGAGAGCTGGGTTTAGCAATGCAATTAATAGGAAACCCAGAGGGGAAGTTGATTCGTAGCCAAGCAGCTATTTAAATGATGCCCAGCATGCTGAAAGTCAGATCTCCTCCTGACAGAGCTCCATGGCCTTTTGAGAGCATATCAGATCACAGCATTATCATTGTTTTGTTAAAAAGCAAACATCAGGTTGCACCACACTGTAGACAGTCCCAAGTCCTTGATATCCTCAAAAAGGTCACACAGCCCAAGTTGAATGTTTGGAGGGGGGAGAGATTGTAAGGATTACACCCAACTGGATAAGTTTTATAATGCCTTCAAACATCTTGGAGGCTATACCTTAGCTGTAACATTTAAACAGAAACGAACAAATAGAACCACATGCTTAAATGTGGGGTGAGACTTGAGTATCAAAAACATATGGTTTTCCTCTCTATCCAACTTTCTCATGGACCACTTGAGTTTCACATCTCATGCATTGATCTCTCATACCTTTCTGTAGGACAGCCTCAAGTAATCCAGTAGGTAATAACTGTAAAATTTTAATGAATACACCATACAAGCTAGTTTTCCTTTTGGTTGTTAGGAGCTTGAACCTTTCAAACCATAGAAAACTTGGCTGAGTTTAAGTTCCATGGAATATAAAGGTTCGTCCTCCAGGTCTGTTCCAAATCATGGTCATAAATTTCTACCCCATGGGCTTTCCTTGGCATATGAGATGATAATTTTAGGTAGAGATGTTGGGAAATTATGTCCAGTGGGAAAACTCTGGACATTGCCACCCATCCTCTGTATATCAGTGAATTAGATGGATGATTAAACGTGCTGCAGAAAGATTCACGTGATCTGTACTAGGAAGACAGGAAAATGCACTGGGAAGGAAATTTTCACTACTTCACCCAAGTCTGTTTTGGGAACATCCCAAACCTCACTGTGGCCATAATAAAAACCCACTTCTGTTCTTTTGAAGTATGAGCTCAGCCACAGCTGGGCTGCACATGACAGGCTGCTGGGAGAGAAACAGAGGGGTGGCGCTGCTAGCTGGGCTTCGGAAGTCTCTTACCAAAGGTGGCTATTATAAGTTGTATGATCTTAAATTTTTACATAAAGTTTATTGAGCTATGGATTTGTTCTTAAGCTGTTATAGTCTTTTGCTAGTATTTAAAACTTAAGTTTTCCCTATGCATGGTAACTCACCTAATTAGACCAGCTGACACAAATTGATTAGACCAATCATAGATATTAATTTGCAAAAAAATAATGCTATTAAGTAAAAGTCAGGAAAAATAAGTGAATCAAAATTCTTCTTAAATATAAGACATTATCTAGTGTGATTCTGAGAGTTTGATGAATGTGAGAATTTGCTTTAGACACAGACCTGTTTCCCAGATCAGTAGTGTGTGCCCTTTCTCTTGGTGACCTGATGGTCTGCAGGTGATGTGAATTCCCCAGTTGGTAGACAATATTTAACTTATCGAGCTTCTCTTCCACTTAAGTGTCATGCCCAAATAGCAAACGTTACACTGCAATAGGAATACTCTACGTGTGTGTGTGTGTGTTGTGTTACCGGGGATGGAACCCAGGGCATTCCAAGCTGGACCCCCAGCCCTATTTTTATTCTTTATTTTGAAACAGGGTCTCATTGAGTTGTAAAGGACCTCACAACATAGCTGGGGATGTCCGCAAACCTCACTAAGTAGCTGAGGATGACTCAGCCTCCCGAATGCTGGGATTACAAGCATGCACCACCAAGCCTTGCCAGGAGTAACTTTTTTATTTTTTACTTGTATTGGTACATCGTAGTTGCACATTACATTGAGATTCAAAGTGATACAAGCATACATGTACACATCACTTGGTGTATTTCCCTCCATATGCAATACAATTAACTTATCTGGTTTCTTGGAGTTTGAGAGGTAAATTTTTAATTGGTAGTCTAGTTCTTAGTCAACTCAGAATAGCTTGGGGTATATTGCTTGGGATTTGCAGATTGACTGCATTCTGGTAATTTTCTGCCTATGGTGTGTGATGTTGGACATGGAAAAGGGACTTTTTTGTGTGTATGGTACTGGGGTTTCTGGAAGCCCTTCTACCTCCGGGCTACACTCCCAGACCTATTTTATTTTTGGAAGCAGGGTCTCTTAAACCAGCACAGCTGGCTTCAAACCTTCGTGATCCACCTGTCTCCACCTCCCAAGTGCGGGGATTACAAGCATGTGCCACCATGCCTGGCAAAAGACATTTATATGGATTCCATCTGGAAGAGAAGGAAAGTTGTGGAAACATACAAGGAGAGGCAGAGGGAATATTTGTTCCAGCTCCAATGGAAATGCCCATATTGTATTATTTTATATAAAATGTAAGCCTGGTGCAGTGGCTTATAAAACCCAGTACTTAGCGGGGCATGGTGGCGCACACTTGTAATCCCAGCATTCGGGAGGCTGAGATCAAAGGATCGTGGTTCGCTGACAGCCTCAGCCACTTAGGCCCTCCGCAACTCAGTGAGACCCGGTTTCAAAATAAAGAATAAAAAATAGGGCAGGGGGTGTAGTTCGGAGGTCAAATGCCCCTGAGTTCCATCCCCAGACCCAGAAAAAACAACAAAAAATAAAAAATAAAACCCAGTACTTCGGAGGCTGAGACAGGAGGATTATGGGTTAGAAGCCAGCCTTAACAATTTAACGAGACCCTCACAACTTAGCCAGATTCTGTTTCAAGATTTATAAAAATAATCCTGAGGACAAAATACCCCTGGGTTGAATTCCCAGTACCAAAAAAAGAAAGTAGAAACTTGGTAACGATACATGGCCACTTACCTCTCTTTCATTTTCCCTCTGAAGTTACCATATTTATTGCAACTACATGCAGTTACAATTCATAATAGCCAAACCATGGAACCAACCTAGGTGTCTATCAACAAATGAATGGATTGCAAAATGGTGGGAAATACAAGCAATAGAATTCTACTCCGCAATAAAGAAAAATAAAATTATATTATTTTCAAAAAACGGAAGGACCTAGAGAACATTGTTAAGTGAGATTAGCCAATCACAGAGACTAAAGTGTCATATGTTTAATATGTGCAGGATAGGGAGTAATTGGGATATAAGAGAGACTCCAGATGATAAAGAGAAACCCCAGGGGAGCCAGAGAGAAAATATAAGGGTATGGGTGGAGGAAGATTTAGGTTCATTAATAGAAATACTACCATAGACTGTGTGTATTCATGTGAATATATACCAGTGTTGATCAGGGTACTCTGTATTGGGTGGGAGGGAAATGGGGAGGGGGCACCAAGAAAGTGTGCATGTATGTCATTGTCGACATGCACCGATAAAAGCAAAAAAATTTTTTTAAACTTATGTTACCGTACTTTGTGAAAACTAACAACAGAATTAGGCTAGAGATATCCACCACTTCTGAGGCTCTTCATTGCTTTGTATAGATTAAAGTTCAGAGGGCTGATTTCACATATTATGTGGTAAACTTTGGTTTGGGAAGATAATGGTTGTGTAGATTTTGGCTTTTAATTTTGTTTTGCTTTGGTTTTTGGTTTTCTGGTGGTACTAGGTATTGAGCCCAGAGGCATTCTACCTCTAAGCTACACCCCTGGCCCTACTTTATTTTGAAGCAGGGTCTCACTAAATTGCCAAGGCTGGCCTTGAACCTGCAATATAAGTGCTTGGATTACAAGTGTGCATCATCATACCTGCTATAAACCAGGCGTGTAGTTTTGACAAAATTTTTCTTTTTAATCTTAGGTAACCCTCAAAATGCCCTACCCCTACTTATATATCTTATTTTTTTTTTCTGGGCATAGGTTATTCTGTTCAGACAGTAACTGAAAATTTTATTTTAAATCTAACATCATAATTAAAATGCTGTTTTATTTGTCTCTTAGGAAGAAATGCTGCAAAGGGTATAAATTTGTTCTTGGACAATGTATCCCAGAAGGTATGTAATATAAAAGAGGGACTCATCCTTCTTTATTCATGACTAGTTGTTAGAAGTCTATAAAATTCAGATATACAATAATATGTTTACCTATGTCTGATTACCTGTGTGTTAGTATATGATTCATTTGGCATTAAGTCCTTTGCTTATTTGGTTATATTTTATATGCTCTGTCTAAATCATGAGATAGTCACATACATTGAGTCATTAGTACATTTCAGGTTTTAAACTTAATAGACTATTATTCTCTAATTGGACTTTATTTTGAGAAAGAAAAAAGAGAATGAGAATATGAATATGTGGGGGACAATGGAGATTAAACCCAGACATTCTACCTCTGAGCTACACTCCCAGTCCTATTTTTCTGAAAGAAGGTCTGGATAGATTGATGAGTCTTACTACTCCTGAGGTTGTTCTCTAACCTATTCTAGTCTCCAGGTACTGGGATTACAGGTGTGCACGACCATGCCTGGCCTCTAACTGGACTTTCAGAAACCAACTAAAATACAACCCACATCTCTTACCCTCCTGCCTGCCTTTCGTGTGCTAATCCCTTTATATGACCATCAACACATGCTAACTGAATGCTTGCCCCAACAAGGAACAGGTAAAGATGTAAGGCATGTAGCCACACCCTCCAAGTATATCCCTCAGAGTGGGGAGACACGCAGATCATATGAAGTCAGGTGGGAACTGATCATGCTTCCTACTCAGTATAACCAAGGACAAGTTCCTTTCTACCCCTTAAGTTTTTCCGGGCAGGTACTGGTACTAGGGTCGTACAGGTGTTTAAAGAATTTTGCTTAATGTAAAATACTTGGAACAGAGGCTGGTTCTTATTCAGTTCTTGGTAAGTGTTGGATACTGCTGTTGTCATTAACTACATTTTGATGTGAGACTACAAAGTACTGCAAAGTACCAATGAAAGTATATAAGAAAAAGTAAGCCAGGCGTAGCAGCACATGCTTGTAATCCTTGTACTTGAGAGGCTGAGACGGGAAGATTGCAGGTTCACAACCAGCCTTGTAAACTTAGGGAAACCCTATTTCAAAATTAAAAAATAAGCCTGGAGGTGTAGCTCAGAGGTAAAATTCCCTTGGGTTCAATCCCCAGTACTCCACCCCCCAAAATTACACAGTCTAGAAAGAGGCCTTGCATCTTTTCATTTGTTCACTTACTTGTTGACTCATTCACTCATTCAAAATTAAGTCTTCTATGAAGCCAGGTGTGGTGGCACACATTTGTAATCCCAGTACTTGGGAGGCGGAGATAGGATCCACAGGTTCGTGGTCAGCCTCTACTACTTAGTGAGGCCCTCTGCAACTTAGTGAGACCTGTTTTAAAATAAAGAATAAATATAGGACTGAGGGAATAGCCCAGAGGTAGAATGCCCCTGGGCTCAATCCTCAGTACCTCAAAAACAAACAAAAAAAAAAAATTAAGTCTTCTGTATTAGTGTTTCTCCAACTCTAGCATGTGTAGAACTCCCCTAGAGAGCAGGTTTCAGACATTTACATTCTGAACTGCATTTTTAAAAAATTTTATTAATAACTCATTTTTTATACTTATTGGATGAGAGCATTATAATTTCAAATCATACTTGGATACAGAGTGTTAGAAAAATACATATACACACTCTTGTTACCCTCCCCTCTCCCAGCAAGTATTTGAGATTGGAATTGGCATTTTTTGGGGGGGTACTGAGAATGGAACCCAGGGGCATCCTACCTCCAAGCTATACCTCAGTTCTATTTTATTCTTTATTTTGAAAGAGGGTCTCACTGAGTTGCAAAGGGCCTCACTAAATAGTAGTTTAAGGCCTGTAAGCCCAGCATTTGGGAGGCTGAGATTAGAATTGGTGATTTTTTTTTGGGGGGGGGATCTGGGGGTGGAACTGAGGGGCATTTGACCTAGCTACACGGCCTGCCCTATTTTTTATTCTTTACTTTGAAACCGGGTCTCACTAAGTTGCAGAGGGCCTCACTAAGTAGCTGAGGCTGTCAGTGAACCGCAGTCCTCTGGTCTCAGCCTCCTGAATGCTGGGATTACAAGGGTGCACCGCCACACCCGTCTTGGAATTGGCAATTTTTGAGCTGCGTTTCTAACCAGCTCCCAGGTGATGCTGATGTTACCAGAGCCTGAGAAGACCGCCGTCCTGGAAAGAGGCAGCAAGGCCCAGCTGCAAGGAAAATGGGGGAAACTGGAACTAGGGGTTCATGCTGCCCAGGCCCACCTCTCCACTGCAGCTACACTGAGGACTTCTAGAGAAATTTTTCTGTGGTTAGAAAAGTGGGCATGTGCATCCAAGTTCAATTGGTGTTTAAAGAGATTTTTCTTTTGGCTTGCTCAAATCTTAAATAGAAATAATTTTGTTAATGTTTTATCTTTTAAAAAAATAATATATAGACTGCAGTTGTACTTGCCATACAGACACTGGGTGCTGGAGGCTTTCAGAGAAGACACATAGCCAGGAAGACCATCTGGGAAGACCAGGCTGGTCAGAGGCGGGCTCAGAGGAGAGACCTAAGCCAGTTTATCAAGGAAGGCTGCCCAGGTCTTGGACAAGTAGTGGGAGAGTGCTGTGGAAGGTTCCAGGCAGAGCACAGACACAGCACCAGAGGCTGTTTGGGTTTCTGATGTTGTTTCAGGACTAGGATTGAACCTAGGGCTGCATGCATGCTAGGCAAGCCTCTACCACTATATCTCCAACTGACGGAGGACCAATTAAAGAGCCTGGGGTTGGTTTGCTCAGTCTAGGGTTGAAAGAGGGTGGAATGAGGTGTTGTATATGAAGATGCTTCCTCTTGTCCAGGAAGCCAGGTATCTCTAGAAGATGTGGAGCCCAGCCAAGCTAATTCTGTTTGTGTTATCTCACAAAGCACAATCTATCAGAAAGAGATGTGTCCTTCCTGTTTATTACTCTCTTGGGTGGAAGCATGAAAGAGCTCATTAAACCGGAGCTGTGACCTTTGAGAAAGCTGCCTCGGGAGGGAGAGATCGTTAGGAAATCATCGCATGTTGATGTGACCTTGGGTTTCTAGGAGCTTCATCTCTCTCTGCCGGCCAGCTCTCTGGCTTAGACACTGGTGGGGGGAAAACACAAGAGTCAAAAAAAATTGCATTTTTTTGTAAGCTGGCTCTTCTCAGTCACCAGCTGTTCCTTTGTGTTATAGTCTGGTAGATACCAAAGATTAAGATGCTAACTAAAGACCTTGCCCAACATAATTAAAAACTCACCATATGGGTAGCACATACTTAAGGGTTCCCTTAAATGTTAGGTATTGTGGTTTCAAATGTCTAAGCCTCAAACCAGCCTCCTTCACCTTAAAGCTTGACCATAGCACCTATGATTAATGTCTCCAAGAATCAAATATTCCAGGACAAGTAGATTAGACTGCTGGATGTTCCTTTGCCATAACTGACTCTCTGAGCTTTTGCTTTTTAGAGGACTACTTTTTAAAGTTGATTTACTCTATGGGAATAAGTTAGTGATTGTTTCTTTTACTAAAGATTATCTTTAGCCACAGGGTTTCTATCACCCAATAATGCAAAGTACAAATGTAGTACTTGGGTAGTGACGGTATATTAGTTCTCCGGAAACATAGAACCAATAGTAGGCATGTATGGATGTGTGTGGAGAAAGGGAAGGAGAGATTGAGAGACAGATTTTGTCAGCTCATGAGACTATGGAGGTGCAAGTCCTTCAGGTAGGCTGGCAGGCTGGAGACCCCAGGGAGAGAGTTGATGTTAAAATTCTAAGCCAAAGGCAGACTCCTGGCAGAATTCCTTTTTCAATGGGGGAGGTCAGTGTTTTCTCACTGGGCCTTCAGCTGACCAGAGGAGGCCCACCCACATCATGGGGGGTGATATGCTTGAATCAGGCCTACTGTTAATCTCATCTTTAAAAAAGTTACATGGAAACAAAGTATTTGGATACTATGTCTTAGTCAAGTTGACACATAAAATCGACAATTACCAATCTTCCTCTTGTCAACTTCATACTCCTGCACACCAAAAACGACCTTTAATCACCAAATAAAAGCAATAACAAAGTCATAATTCCACCTGACATTATAGTAATGTCTTGTGTAAAAGTACATCAACACTTTCCACAGAAGAAGATGCTAAGTGATATTTATGTTTCTCCCTGATGTGCTATAGCTTAAATGCTGCGATGGTAAAGTGGTCAGTACTTAAAGACTATGATATAAACTTGACACATCTTATAATACATTATAGAAGAATAAAGGGAAGAAAACATGTATATGCATATATACCCACAAATGTGTGGATAAGAAAATATTTAGGATGCTTGCCTCCTTGTTTCTGGAACTGGTCACATGGTCATAACGGATGATCGTGACTGTCTTCCACCACCCATTCCTATTCTTTCCCCAAGTAAGCAACTCATCTGGCTGTGTTTCTTGATCTGATGAGGCAAGCCCAACCTTCATTCCTGAAGCATGTGAGTATGAGTCCTGTGTGACATAGGACACCTCAATTAGTTTTAGTAGTTTTTTCCCTTAAGTGGAATCAGAGGGCTTAGCAACATGAAGGTCTCAGGAATCCCTTGTATTCTAGTTCAGTATTGAAATAATACTCCAAATTCTCCTTGGTCATTAGACTCAGTCTCCCTACCTGCACAGCAACTCCCAACTCGCAAATTGACTCAGAGGCATGAGGAGCCAGTGTCCAGGGAACATCCCAGTGGATTCATTCCTCACTGTCCTAGTGGAACGAAGACCTCTAAGCCGACTAAGCATGAAGTTACAGGAACAGGCAGCAAAATTTTTGCTGCTAGAGTTAAATATGGTGGCACGTACCTGCAGTTCTAGCTACTCAGGAGGCTGAGGCAGGAGGATCACTTAGCACCAATCTGGGAAATACACTGAGACCCTGCCTCAAAGCAAACAATCTTACTAGTAGATCAGTAGGGATAATCAGAAGTGATGTCATGCACTTTTCCATCCCTGGTCCTGTGAATGCTCATTCCCCGCATGTCTCTTCTCCTGGTCAACCTTGCCTTAGACCAAATGTGTAGGTGCCATGGCCTAGCCAGTGGACCCATAGCATTAACACACAGCAAAAACAGACGAGAGTTTCTGAACAAATATGCTACCTGATAATTGGAGATGGCAATTTGTCTAAATGATGTGTATGTGTGTGTGTGGTGCTGGGAATTGAACCCAGGGGCATTCTACTTCTGAGCTATATATCCCAGTCTGATTTTTTATTTATTTTGAAACAGGGTAGTTGAGGTAGTTATTTTGAAACTAAGTAGCTGAGGCTGACCATGAATTTGGATCCTTCTGTCTCAGCCCCTCAAGTATTGGGATTACAGGTGTGTGCCACCATGCCTGGCTTAAAATGGCACTTTTTTAAAAAGTGCTGCTTCTCATTTGTTACTCCAAGTCAAGGATCAATGAACTATGGCCTGTGGGTCAAATCTGACTCAACCCCAGACTCTAGAAGTGTAGTTTTATTGAACCATAGCCATATTCCCATTCATTGACATATTGTCTTTGGCTTCTTTTGCACAACAACAGCGGAATCTAATGGTGTTAACAGATGCTTGAAAAGCCAAGATAGAACCTGACTCCTTTCCAGAAAAGTTTGCCTATCCCTCCCACAAGTGATAGCCTAGCCAGAATAGGATGATCTGATTTTTTTCTAGCTCGATAATTATAAGTATAAACGGTAGGAAGAAAATCTGTTGGTTACACCAAGGGGCATAGCCCCTCATGTAGCCAAATAAGAACTAGCAGCCAGGGAATAAGAGCAGGTAAATTTTTTCTGTGTGTTTTCAGGTACCATGCTGAATGCCATCATTCACTACCATCTTTCTTGACAATGCGGTGAAGTGGGTGTTATTACTGCTATCAGTAGCCTAGTGAGGCTTAAAGGGTAGAGATCATAGAAGACAGTGGCCAAGTTAGGAAGGTGGGCATTCCATGAATATGACAGACCACATGAGTGAAAGTTCTAGAATTCTGTGCGTGTTGATAGGATACACAAACTAGATGCAATTGAGATCAAGGGAGGGTTCCAGAAAGGGTGGCTTTTATAGTGGCACTTAGAAAACTGGAGAGAACACCAATAGTTATGAAGCACTAAGAGATGAAACAAGGGAGCTTGAGCTTCTGAAGTCTAAGGAACTCTTAGATGAGTCTTAAGGTTGGATAAGTCTTTAAGGGGTATAATGTAAAACCTCAACTGCAAGACTGAACCATTGATGTTAACTGTCAATCAGTACAGACTTGAGTATTTAATGTTTGGGCCCTGAAGATCTGAGTTTGGTTTTCTTGCCATTTTTTTTTAATTTTCACAATATTTTCAGAGAATTTATTGATAACATCATGATGGTCAAAAAGTTTGAGATTTAGGATTTTCAGATTAGGAATACACAACCTATCGAAAACTTAATGTATTTTTAAGCAAGGAGTAACTCACAGTACTCCACATTGGAAAGAGTAGCTTGACAGTATTATGCAGAGTGGATTTAGAGGGGTTTGGGATAAGTACCTACTCACATGGGAGATCTGAGTTAAAACTGAACCAAGAGAAATAGGGCAGAGGATGGAAAACAGATCTGAAAGATAAAAGCTATGAGACAAAATACTGACAGGCTCTGGGAAATAGGCATTAAAAAAAAAAAACTAAAGCCAGACATGGTGGCACATGCTTGGAACCCCAGCATTTGGGAGGTTGAGTCAGGAGGATCTCCGTTCAAGGACAGCCTCAGCTACTTAGTGAAGCACTTTGCAACTCAGTGAGATAGCTACTTGGGCACTTCATAACTCCGTGAGACCCTTTTTCAAAGTAAAGAATAGAATAGGGCTGGGAATGTAGCTTGGAGGTAGAATGCCCCTGGGTTCCATCCACAGTATCACAAACAAAACAAAAAAACCTAAGTTCATGCACATCCCTTCCTCCAGAACCCCCATAATATAGAAAAATAAAAAACACGTATAAGACCACAAGGTCAAAGAGAAATGAAGAGGAGATAACAAGAAAATTTAAAAGCTGGAGGACAGATGAGAGATGGCAAATAGTTGAACAAAATGGGAAGAGTAAACCCTTAGGACCAGAAAACAAGGAACAACTGAGCTTATACCAAATCAATAAATTAGAAAAGAGGGTGAAAATTGAGTCAAAGAGAAAGGTTGGCTAGAAGTCTAAGAAAAGGTCAGACTCCTGGATCTTATCTTATACTCTACACAGAACGGATGTTGGCCTTTCCACCAACCAGGCAGGAAGCAAAGATACCTTGTGATCTGAAAGGGTAACCTAGAGGTTCTCAGTACTGGGGATGACCAGTCAGAGAAGAAAGTAAAAGTCTGATACTGAAAATAGAGGCATTAAGCAGATGCTTATGTGTTGAATGTTCAGACACCATCCCTCTCCCTTCACCTGAGTTCCAGCATGACTTAATCACAGGCAAGGATTTGTACCTGCTGTCATTGAAAGTACAAGAAAACTCAAGGAAAAGGCCTTGGGGAAGCTGGCATTAAAATATGCCAGCTTGATCACTTATAGTGAATCTCAGGGTTTGTAAAACTCCATGGGCAAAGGTGCCATGAAGCTATTTTTAATACTACATGAGTAAACTAGAGTAACATATCAGGATCGCCAGACATTAGAGGAAAACCTTCAGAAAGAAACAGAAGACATCTTAGAGGAGAAAAAAACTACACAGAGAGAAGAAAACTTCAAAATAACCACCCATTAGGACTTAGAAATAATACAGGATCCACAAAACAAAATATGGCACTAATAAAGACAAAGTGAATTATTTTGGGAAATTACAAACACGACAAAATAAAAACAGTAAGAAGGTCAGAAAAGGAAATTTTCTGAAAAAGTAAGACAAAAGATTGAAGAAATGCAAACTGGAAAAGAAGGATGAGAAGGCCCGGGAATGCAACCTCCGAATAATTGATCTACACAGAGAAAAAGCAGTAGTCATTAAAGATAAAATGTAAGAAGATCTTCAGGGTTGAAGGACATTAATTTCTAGATAAAAAGGGACTCATCAAAGATTAGCTCCACATGAAGACTTGATTGTGAGTTTTTAGTATGCTGAAGTCAAATCCTGGAATAATGGAATTCATGGGAAAGGTGATGAATTAGAATCTCATTGGACTTAGCTATTGGAAGGTTTGAAATGTTGAAGATACTAAAATGAATGCTTCAAATTTCTTTGATCTAGAGTTATAGATTCCCCAATTACATAAACCCAAACTCTTAATAATTATAAGGACTGGTCTAAGACATTTTTAAACATGAATGAGCTCAAAACTTTTTGAGCTCATGCATGACTTCTCAGGAAAGCCCTGGAGGATATGCTCCATTAAAATGAGAAGAGGAAACAGAAAAGAGGGAAACACGAGTTGAGAAGCAGGGGTCCAAACCAAGAGAGTGGTGGGGATCACAGGTCAATAGTGAATGGTCCGTCCAAGTGACAGCCACAGAGTCCTTATAGGGACAAGGATAGGAATTTTCTAGAAGAAACTGCCTCAATATTAAAGTGATAAAATGTTTAAATGTTTATATATTCTAGAGACTTATGAAATTGGGGGAGCTCTTTGAGATGCTTTAATGATCACTTTGTAGAAATTGAATATGTGAATAAAGTTAAATCCAGAAATAGAACCCTCCCGAGTTACCCAACAGAACATTTAGTAGGAAGAATTGTTCCCTAGACATTGAGAATTGCGAAGGCAAAACAAAAACTATTGCAAGAGACTGACCTTGGCAGCTTCCGCCTGAGGCTAGGTGAGCAGAGAGAGGTGCTGGATGGACTGATTAACATTTAGAAGCCCAGGGAAGGTTCCATCAGATGGGGACCCAAACCTCTGAGATTTGGGGCCCCAGATACTTTTCCTCTGCAGTCAGAAGTTAGGACCCATGTATCTGGGACTCACACCTTGAAGAGGGAGCTGATGCCTCTGAAATTGGATGTAATGAGCCTTTTGCAGGTGTTGGAGAAACTACAAACTATCATTTTACTGCAGCTAATGAAAGCAATCTACTGGTTAAAGAAAAGAGCTGAGATGAGGCTCTGGTGAACATGAAGTCCAAGCAGAAAGGAACATGTCCTCCTTCCTCTTCCAGCCTCCCTGGCCTCGTCTCTGTGTGTGTCAGTCTCCCTCGCTAGAACACCTTATTGGCAGCACGGAACAGACTAGCAAAGGAGCATGGTCTCCAGAGTCCTAAGTCACATAGTAGCTCATGGAAAAGGCTGGGTGGGTTAGAAACTGACCCCAACATATACTAGATAATTCTCTTAAATCCAGGAAAAACTGGAGATGGTGGTAAATGCCCGTAATTCTAGTACTTGGCTGAAATAGGATTGCAGGTTTGAGGCCAGCCTCAGCAACTAAAATACAGGAGAGTCAATGTTTCCAACAAAGAGTGAGTAGAGTATACTTCCAGGTACTGCAAAGAACAGCTTTTATATCGTCACTATATTGCAAACACTATAGACTTGTTAAACTAAAAGTTTGACAGATCTCTGATGACCAGGAATAGGGAACAGTGTCAAGTGCTTAGTGAGGACAATCAAAAGCTAAATGCAACTCTTTCATGGCTGGAAATTAATAGGCAGTACTTAACGATGCAGTGCAGCCTTGCTACTTAAAGACACAGAGGTGAATGTGAAAACATTTAACTGAAAGAGCTGGAAGTGGTCCCTCAGGGAAGCAGACCAAGAGAGCAGGAACTGCTGCTTTTGGAGGCAAGTCTCACTGGGCACCACAGTTAACGCAAGTACTTTTTGCTGCTGCCCAGTGATGGCTGACAGTTGGCAGAACACCTCATTACTAATTGCACTGAGACTTGCCCTGCTCTTGATCAGGAGGAACACAGAATGTTGGTTGCTTAGAGGGGATGCTCAGTAGGGCAAAACCCATTTAACCAGAGATAGTTTGTAGGCTTGTTCACAGTCCGTGCTGACAAAGCGGGTCTGGAATCACACTTGTGGGAAGAAGGAATGAGCAAGGGCTGCTTGCCAACTCGTCATGAGAAAGGCATGATCTTTGTCACACCGTCTCTGCCTGCATTGGGTTGACAGCCCACCTGTCCACCTTTGTATAGAGCAGAGCAGAGCCAGGCTCACTCTGTGTCCAAGGAGAGTTCATCCATCGGCACCTGGGGAAGACAGCACCATGATTAACGAGATGCTAGATGTGGTGTGGGAACAGACATTGAGCCCTAGCTACTTAGAGCCAAAGTCCCTTCAGAGGTTTATTAAATACTAGTTATCAGTTCACAAGAGCAGATGCCTCCATTCTTTACCTGTAATAGAGCACACACCCACCCCAATTTTGCAGTCACAGGGCCAGCAAAAGAGCTATCAACGTTCCAACTTCACAAACCCTTTCTTAGCATGCAGAATCAGTCCCCTAGTATGCGTATCTGACACTCATACCCACTAGCACCAACACTCAGAGAACTTGTGCATTTCTACTCCAAAGCTGTCCTCATATTCTCTCAATTTGCCTGACTTCCAGCGCCTGTATCCCATTGTCAGGGCTGGCCTGCCTTTAGCGTCCTGCTGGAAGAAGTTTTCTGTCCCTAAGGCAGTGGTTGAAAAACATAAAACCAGTCCCCAAGGAATGTCGAAGAGCCTGACTGGCTAAGGTATCTTTGCTCTCTGCATAGTGACAGACCAAAGGACGATGAGTGATCTAGCGGTAAAAACAGGGATTTTCATTTTTAAGCTGCTCACAGTCACCCATCACAGTGCTCACAAGCCACCTCCAGCCTGAAGACACTGACGTCCCTCCGGAGATAGCCAATCACACGTCACACCTGCCATTGATGAGAGCGTAGCCCAGAGAGTGTTCCCGGCTGGGGCCAGGTTTCCCTGCGGACTGCTGTGGCTAATGTGAGCACATGCTTTTGTTTTTCAGATTATGACGTTTGTGCCCAGGCGCCCTGTGAACAGCAGTGCACAGACAACTTTGGCCGAGTGCTGTGTACTTGTTACCCCGGATACCGCTATGACCGCGAGAGACACCGGAAGCGGGAGAAGCCCTACTGCCTGGGTGTGTTGGGAATGTGGGTTAAGTTCCAGCTCCTAAAGACATGCCTCGTTCAGACGGCTCCGTCCTTTGGCTCTTCATCAGCCAGCAGGACCAGCTCAGCAGAGCTGCTCTGACGTTTGATTCCTTTCCCAAAATCCTCGTTCTTGTTGGGGTCGTGATTGGCCTGGTTTTTGGCAGATTTTCAGTCACTGTGACCAGGATACCCACAAAAACAACTTAGAGGAGGAAAAGCTTCTGGGGGCTCATGACTCTGGAGCTCTCAGACCAAAGGGCCAGCTCTGAAGCAGAAGCCACAGCAGTAGCAGCAGGGCTAATGGCAGAGGGACACAGTTCTCTTGTCATGACATCTAAAAGAGCAAGAGGAGGAGATCAGGGGCATGTATTGTCCCTAAGACCACATTCCCAGTGACCCACCTCCAGCCATACCCCACCTCTGAACTTTGCTATGCTGGGAACATGTTTTTTTGGAGGGGAGGAAACATGTTTTCAACACATGAGCTTTGGAGGACATTTTAACTTTTATCTAGAACAGGTCTTCTCCTTGGAGCTGCTCACTGGCTTTCATGATGATTTTTAGAACAAACTGTGTCTGTGGAATTCTGCATGGCATGGATACCAGTCAGATCTTAACTGGCAGAGAGATCTGAGAGCTGGAGAAAGGGAACAGAATCCAATGTAACTAGAATCATGTGAAACAGGATATAAGCAAGCTGAGATGTGAAAACAAAGAAGGAATGAAATGAGCCCAAGTAGTCTCAAAAGTTGGCTAGGAAAACAGATGTGTCCGTGCAGTAGACAGGTTTGGAGTAACCGGGGCTTGCAGCTGAGCAAACGGCCCAGATTTCCCCGCTGGCCACTCTCCCCAACTCATCCTCTTCGTTCCTGTTGACTGGGCTTTCCCACCGTAGGCACCTTGAGTTCCTGAGGTGGATTTAGAGCTGAGTTCCCAGGCAGTGGCTAACCTGTCAGAAGCAGCTGGGATCCTTACTTGAAAAAAACAATCCTTGGCGGGCTCTCCAGATGTAATGAGTCACAGCTCAGAACGCAGGCCTGGGAATGTACATATACACTGAAGTTTCTAGTGATTTGTATGCTGGGTAGAGTTTGGGAATCCGCTGGAAAATGAACTAGGAGTGGCAGATGGATCTAAGTGAGAAAGGAGTAGTCTTCCCTCTCCCTCTAACCAAGCGGGAACTCCAGGGAGAACCATGTAAGAGGAAGTCTAGCCATAGACCCCCCCAAATTATCCCCAACGGCACCTAGGAATGGCGGGCCACATGGACAAGTGAGAATGAGACTGTCAGATGAACACAGCAGGGACCGCAGCCTCTCCTAGAGCTCGGGCCACTCCATGCAGCCCGGGTCTTTTATTTCAGTCCACGGTCGCTACCATAGCCTGCTCTTTCCACTTAGCAGTACAGGGAGCAACAGAACTTGCATTTTCTTAAGAATGTCCTTTCTGGTAAATGCAAGTAGCTTTCCACTTAAGTTTAGGGTAGAGACGTCTGAGATTTGCACCAGACACCCTGGAGAATTCCAAACCAGGTCCAGCTGTAAGCTCAGGTCTACAGATGACATTGTACATACTGCCAGGGGAACGCCCAACTTAGCACATTCTCATTGGCACCCACGGGGCCTGCCAGAGCTGGGTCCTTGGCCTTTGGCCAGGAAGCAACTGGGATGTTGTCACATCCTAAATTCAGGGCTGGCCTTATCTGCCCACCACATGTACACAGTCTGGGGCTCTTTGGTCTGGTTGTCTTGGTGCCTTCAGCCAGTGAGCAGGAAATGGAATTGAGCCTTGCTCCTCCTGCAGTGGGAACCATTTTTGTTTCTGCCCCATACAGCAGGGAGCAAGTCTTTAATGTGCACAGTTAACACCGACTCTCCACGGTTCCTCGTTTGATGGTCTCACGCCTCATTTCTGTGGCTCACGAGGAGTCGTGTTGGTTCAGCGATGAGGTACAAAATTTCCTGGGGAGAGCACTCTCTGTTAGACCCACCAGGGCTGTTTTCTTTTAACAGAAGTAGCTTTTCCCAGGTATTCTTGAACCTCTTAACTGGAAAGGGGCCATATCTCAGTGGCCTTCGGGTCACCACCATGCTGTTTTGGAATCCCAGCCATCAAGGTGAACTTTAAAAGCCTCAGCAGACCAGGCTGCTTGCAAAAAGTTGCTGATTTAATTTCTGCTCCTCCAAGCAGGCTGCCATCAGTTCTCTGAGGAGCCAAGGCAAGTACTGGGGGCAGGTTTGGTTATCACTGTGTGCTAGGAGCAAAGCCTGTACTAAGTCACAGAACAGCCAGGAGCCCAGCACTGGTAGGTCCATAAAGACAATCACAGGGCCAATTTGCTGCTTCCACAGGTGGCCATGTGCCCAGCTTCCCTGGTCAAGCTCTGGAAGAGCATCCTTGGCACCTAGTATCAGAGGAGCAGGGCCCTGTATCATCTGTCATGTTGGAAGTGGCTTCTCCAGAACTGAGTGTTTTGTGTCTTTGGTTCAAACCAGATATCGATGAGTGTGCCACCAGCAATGAGACGCTGTGTGCACACATCTGCATCAACACCATGGGCAGCTACCGCTGTGAGTGCCGCGAGGGCTACATCCGCGAGGACGACGGCAGGACGTGTACCAAGGGGGACAGTTACCCCAATGACACCGGTGAGTGCGGCGAGTGTGGCTGTCCTCAGTGTTTTCCTACTCTATGGTATATGTGTGGTCAGTCATTCATATGTTTGGTGTAGTTAAGTAATTTTATCTATATCATTTGTATAATTTTTTTGTTTATTATGTAAACATAATTCTGATGTATCTTAATATATATGTAGTGTTACATATAAGATTACATATATGATATAAAACATAATTATGGCCAGACATAGCAGTACATGCCTGTAATTCTCTAGTACTTGGGAAGCTGAGATAGGAGAATTGAAGGTTCCAGATCAGCCTCAGGAACCTTAGACTCTCAGAAACTTAGACCCTGTTTCAAAATAAAAAAATAAAAAGGGCTGGGTGTTTAGCTCAAAGGTAGAATGTACCTGGATTCAGTCCCTAATACCACACTCAAAAATAAGCCACCAAAACATAATTATAACATGTAGTCTATATCATACTAAATTTTGTAAATGTGGTTTGAGTTAAATGTACTATTTTATGTGATATCTAATAGCTATTATATAGAACATGTATGTTGTATGTAGGTACCTGAGAGCCCAACCAGGTTCCTCGGGGAGCAGTGGGTAAGAGGAGCACGTATATAAAAGGAGCATCTAGGGTAAGAGACATTTGTTCTAACTCCTTCTAAAAAGAGACCGTAGCGGTGACGCCCTTTAATATGGAGGGTGGGAGGTTGGTATGTGTTGGGGAAGGATGGTGTACTCATGGAGAAATCAGCAGAGCTTGGTTTTGTGATCAGAGCAGACTAGGCCAAAAGGCTGGGTTCTCTCAAAGCAAAATGGTCTAAAATACAGATCGGAACCATATTTCCATGGAAGGTACCACTCTGCAGCAGCGCTACTCAAAATATAGTCCAAGTCCTGCGCCTTTCTGTGACTCTATTTAATTTACAATTGGATAAAAACAAAAATTGAGAATGTTTAGAAAATTTTATAACAGTTTGACAGATTTTATTCAAATCCAAAAACATATGCTTGTATTTTGTGTCTGATTTTTCAAGCCATCCATTTTATAGCTGGCAGGACTCACATTACACAATCAGTTGGGCCGTCTCTAACGGCTAGTTGTTCAACACAGACTGGAGATGCTGATTCAACCAAGATGCCTAGTCGCTTAGGCATGCAGTCAGCCCAAGTGCTGGGATACTTCTTTATTGAGTTTACAGGAAGAAAAGAATGAGGGAGAAGAGACAGAGGGAAAAAGAGGAACAAGAATGCCCCAAAGCTGATGTTGATGGTTCAGAAAATGCCTTTGTGGGCCAAATATCACTACATCCACTTACGAAGCAACTCTGATCTCTCTGCCAAGTAATAAGTGCCAGGCTTGTTGTTGTGATCAATAGAACTGCAAAGTATGAAGACCAATAATTCACGTGAGGCACAATTTGTGTCTTTATACAATGACAAGTTTAGTCAACACTCGGTCAACACACACAGGAACTTAGCAGGAAATTGTCTGACATTAAACTAAGTTTGGATGCCGGGTGGCTGCTTTGCCAAAGACAGCAATGAATGAGCATCAAACAACATGCTTCACACTAGCAAACCTGACAGTTTAGGTCAAATAAATGTGCTACACAGTTCTAGAATAAATTCTAAAACTTAGAATATAAGACAAACAGGGAAAAAGGAACCAAGTCCAGCCATGGAAGAGCAGATTGAGGGGATGGCCTGGGCAGCCAGCAGGTTGGAGTCGCTCCTATCCTTGATTAGGATAACAACAAGAACAGGATCAGAGCAAGTCTCTGGGTCAGAGTCACACACGCGGGCAGACTGTCCAGGCATCAGTAAAGTTCAGTGCACCGCTCATAAAGGCCAGCGTCTTTAGAGGACTGTAGAGGTGTTGCCCAGTGTCTTTGGCAAGCTCATCTGGGCTTATCAAACTGTATCAGATTCCTGTCAGTAGCCAGAAATGCATTGATGACTTAAACTCATCAGAGGTGAGAAAGAATTTTAGATTTAAGGGTCCGTTATCAACGGCAGCGCAGGCGTGATGGTCCGAGCCCTCTGCTGACATGTCCGGACAAGTTGGGTTTCTGAAGTTGTTTGAGCTATATGCTGGCCTGTCTGAACAAGTTGTTTATGAGCTCCTGAAAATGGTTTTATATCTCATACTCTGCTAGTCATTAAAATTTTCACCTGTATAAGCTTAAGATTAAGGGCCTTCCATCCAGAATGAACTTTGAAGCAAAGCCTCCCCTGACCATGGCCAGCAGGACAAGTTCCCTGGGAAAAAATCCTCAACTGCCTGGAGGGCCCAGGGCTGAGTCCCATACCACCCAGGGCTCGCAGCTCAGCTCTGCTTCCCCAGGACCAGGACACCGTTAAGACACTGGCTGGACATCGCTCCTCGGTCAAGTCACACCTACCAAGCAAGGCAGGGAGAGGACAAAGCACCACCGTGTAGCCCAAGAGATAGGGCCCCGGCTTCAAAAAGGGGTGGGAAGGGAAACAGCTGGGGACCCGCTGCCCCAAAAGGAGGAACTACAAAGCGACATTCTGAGGAATGATGAGGGATTGCGTCATGAAGCCTCCTAGCCTCTGTGCTAGGAGTAAATGTCAAAGAGCTATTGGAGCCAACCCAGGACCGGGCAGCTGGGGATCATGTCCATGAGCTATAGGGCTAGGGACGCCTTTGAAAACCAGAAGCCTAGAGAGTTTTCCCACCTCTAGAGGCGATCATAAAGCAAGGGTTGACAAGAGCAAAAGAGCTAATAGAAAATATCATTTAACTGGGAGTGATGCTACACACCTCTAAGCCCAGTCTTGGGAGGCTGAGATAGGATCGCAAGTTTGAGGCCAGACTTGGCAACTTAGAAGACCCTGTTTCAAAATATAAATTGAGGCCAGGCGTGGTGGCGCCGGCTTGTAATCCCCATGCTTGGGAGGCGGAAATAGGAGGATCGTGCAAGTTCAAAGCCAGCCGCACTGGCTTAAGAGACCCTGTTTCCAAATAAAAATATAAAAAAAACTAGATCTGGGAGTGTAGCCCAGAGATAGAAGGGTTTCCAGGAACCCCAGTACCACTATATATATATATATATATATTTTTTTTTTTTTTAATAAAGGGCTGGGGTGTGGCTCACTGGTAGAATGCCCCTGGGTTCAATCCCCAGTAACTCATGTGCACACGCACACGCACCATTTTAAGACCATTTTTTTAAATTTACAAAGTCTACATTTTGGGAATGTGAGAGAAACGGAAATGTGTGGCTTGCCTATTGAATTACGTCCTTTATTGATAGGAAGAATGTTGTTGAAAAATAGGGTAAAGCTTGTGAGCCATTGATGTACTAACGTGTGTGCCTAACTTGAGAATTAGTTACAGGAAAGTAGCTCCCTAAGCCAGGCATGGTTGTGCATACCTGTACATCAGTACTTGGGAGTCCAGGACAACCTCAGCAAGACTCTGGGCAACCTAGTAAGACACTGTTTCCAAACAAAAATTACAAAGGGCCAAGGGTTTAATTCAGAAGTAGAATGCCCATAGTTTCAATCCCTAGTGCCACCCCCTCCCCCCCAAAAAATAGTAGCTTTCTAATTGTTTTACTTTGGAATTGTATTTCCAGCTGAGCTCTAAGCTAGGAAGCTCTTGTGCTGTGGGGGGTAGGTTGCTTAACCTGGCCTATATTGTATTTTTTTCCTCATGTTTATGGGCAGGTAAAATCCCCTTTCACAGGGGCAGGGCACAGAGAAACCCTGGGACACCTGGATCCAGACATAACGGCCAGGAGCAGCATGAGCTGAGATGAGGCGAGGGATTCTCTCTCCCTTCCCTGCTCCAAATTTACTTAGAAAAACATTCTGACACCAGAGACCAGAGGTGCTAGGGTAAGGACTGAACAGAGGCGTCCACACGCAGTCACGAGGAAGGGCGGGCGCATCGTGTACTTCGAGCATCCCAGTCCTGACTCCGGCATCGGACACGGAGATGCCGGGGCTGACTCAGTTCCGGCAGAAAAAGTGCCCTCAACTCCTTTCCTGGCAGTTGTGATGCCAGGAATGTTCCTCAGTGTGAAACATGGGAGAACAGGTGACCAGAGCTGATTCCATCTTCAGCTGGGAAACCGAGCAGGTGTCTGACTGACGTTGGCTCATCTGGAGACGACAGTGTTGGATGCCGGGAGCTCTGAGAATGAGCCTCTGAGATCTTTTTCAAAGTTTCGTGTGATGGAGTAGACACAGCATAAGCTCCTGCCAGCTCTGGGATTCTTTACTCAGCCCTAATTTCTTTGTCCTCTCTCTAAGCAAGTATTGAGACTTGAAAACCTGCCCAGATTCAACACCTTCTAAGCAAAGAACATTCCCCAACAGGATAAAAAAAAAAAAAAAGATGAGCAGTTGCACGTGCAAACATTCGCCTTTGCAATGAAAAATGTTTGGGGTTATGAAGAGTCCTGCTTCCTGGAACAGCAAGGCAGCTAAGTGTTTTCATCTGCTTTGGACTAATTAATAAGCCCAGTGCGTTGTCACAGTTGCTTTTTTTTTTTTTTTTTTGGATGAAGAGAATGATTATTGAGAATAAACACATGTGATCTAAATCTAAAGATCTAATATCTTCCTCCTCCACTCTGTTTTCACTTTCTATTGTCCAATATCTGTAATGTTGTAACCAGACGAATTTATAAACAAACACAGGCAGAGAGTAGAAGTGGGCATGGCCCTAGAGGAGCCCCTGATGTCTGGAAGGACGGGCTCCGTGACAAAGCCCGTCTGGCCAATGAACATTCGGTCCCTTCGATTTTTCTTCTTGAAAACATGGAGCTGGAGCCAGTGCTGTCACCCCAGGGAGCCTGTGTCTGCGTAGCTTCGATGGGGAGACACATTTAGGAAATGTTGGCTCCATAGTAATTAGCTTTCTGTTTATTTTCTGATAAAGTGACCTTGACCCAAGCATCACTTATTACAGTTCAAAGCGTCAGACAGCCAGGTGTTTCGTGTCTCTTTCAAGCTCCGCTAATCCATACATCAGTAGTTCTCAGCCTTGGAATCACCTGGGAGTGTTAAAACATACCCATGCCCCCCCAGGTGGGTGGGATGCCACAGATTGTGTATTAGTTACGCAGGATTGAATCCAGAGTCATTCTACCTCCCAGCTACACCCTCAGCCCTTTTTTTCTTTTGAAACGGGGACTTGCTAGTTTGCCAACATTCTCGTTAGGTTGCTGGGGCTGTCCTTGAAACAGCAATCCTCCCATCTCAGCCTCCTAAGTACTGGGATTACAGGCATGCACCATCACGCCCAGCCTGCAGAATTTTTTTTAAAACCAACAAGATGACTGTAATGGGTTGCCAGGGCTGGGCATTATCCCCAGAATACAAATCTGCACAATTAACTTTTTTTCATTGGTGTATTGTAATCATACATCTTTATAGAGTAGATGATAGAGGCTTACATGCACACATTACTCATTGACCCCTTTCCCAATTCCCACCTCATTCCCTCCCTCTCAGGTTTTGGCTTAGTGGTTGACTTTGAAATGTTTGTTAAAACCAAACATTCTTTGGGGTTTTTTTTAAGTTTATTAGATACTGCTACTAGATATTCTAAGACATTACCTTTCTAATGATTAGTATGTATACCCAGCTCAAGTTCAGTAAAATTTAGAGCTTCACGCCCCCAAGTGGTTATCAGTAGTATTGCATCTTCAACCTCTAAACAAGTTGGAGAATTGATAACCACCTCTTGCTGAGACTCGCAACCACAGCTTTAATTTCAGACTGAAAAGACAAAGCCCCCTGCCTAGGTCTCTAAATGAACTGTTCATATACACATGAGATTATTTCTAGCTCTGCACTGCCATTACTGTAGCAAATTGCAATTGCAAAACAGCTAAATAAACACGAGTTCAGAGGAGGTTGCATCTTCGAGGTCTACACACACAAAAGGTGAAAATCCTTATTTTTTATTTTTATAGGTGTATTATATTCATCCATCATATTGGGGTAAAAACCTTGTGTGGACACACATGTACACATCACCCATTTAGCCCCTACCCAGTTCCCACCCCATTCCCTCCCCATCCCTCCTTCCCACGCTTGGCTTAGTGATTGACTTCAATATGTTTAAGTGCATCGTGTGTTTTAGAGATTTTCCTCTTCCCCCCTCCTTTCTCCTCCTTTAGGTTGTCTTGTTTGCTCCTCTATAGGATTTCCTTTTTCATCTAGAGTTCCTCCTATGACCCATTTCTCCTTAGCTTTCACATATTAGGGAAAGCATCTGATTTCTTATTTTTTTGTGACTGACTAATCTCGCTTAGCATTATGTCCTCCAGTTCCATCCATTTCTCTGAAAATGATGTAATTGAGCTTTTTTTAATGGCTGAGTAAAATTCCATTGTGTACATACCCCACGGTTTTGTAATCCAGTCATCTGTTGATGGACGCAAGTCCTTATTTATAATCAGTCTCTCTGGGAGCTCTAATTCCAGGATATAAAATGCTTTAACGTGTGTCTCTAGTTTTGTGTACAGAAATGAGAACAGATAATCACAACAGGGAGCACTGTATATGGAGCACCTGCCATGGGCAAGACTGTTCTGTGACCTGCAAGTCTTATTTCATTGGTTCCTTACAGCAACCCCAGGTGACAGGTGCTATTACTCTTTTACCATTCAAGATGGTAAAAGATGCAAATGCCAAAAGCAGCTGTGACTTGACCAACCTAAAGATGACTAAGTGATAGCACTGAGATTGGAATCTGGATCATCAGCCTCCACCAGCACCCACTCTCCTTACTGTTGTGCTCTGTGAAGTCTTGAAAGTTTCAAGTCTTTTGGGTAAAAATGTTCATCTGGATTCTCCATTTTCTGATAACTCTACAACAGCCCAGGCTTTTCTTTGTAAAAGATTTTCCACAGAGCAATTCCCTGGAGCCCACCTGGAGACGGTGCTCAGTGTTCTCAGCAGAACTTCTTTACTAGGCTTGCTCCATGCCCACCCACCCTCCCAGGGCCAGCCCGGTTCCTGGAGTCGCTGGGTCTCTGCGCACTGCACTCTGAGGGATATAAAGTGAGTTGGTTTTCTTCTTTGGATCTTATCTAAAAGAGAGAAAGAACTAAAGAAATATTGGTTCTAATACTCCACAATCCAAATAGAATTTAGGAATCTAGAACCTGGTGAAGAGGTATATCCTATCATGAAGTTGTCACATTGCTCCAACACTTGGAAAATTCAACTGGATAAAAGTAGAAATGGAAAAGACAGCCTTCTAACTCTTGTTCCTGGCGGCCCAGCTCTGCTGATGGAGCTAACCTCTTGAAGGTCAAGCCTAAATTGTTAAACAGGTATCACTAAGCCAGGTGTGGTGGTGCATGCTTGTGATCCCAGCATTTGGGAGGCTGAGACAGGAGGATCTCAGGTTCGTAGCCAGCCTCAGCTATTTAGGCCCTCTGCAACTTAGACCTGTTTCAAAATAAAGAATAGAGCTGGGGGTGTAGTTGAGAGGTAGAATGCCCCTGGGTTCAACCCCCGGTACCATAGAGGAGGGAATAAACAGCTATGGTCATTGATTTTTGCATTTGCAGCACCACATATGGGACCTAAGAGCAGATGCACCGTGGATAGGAGAAAAGGCAGCATAGGTGAACAATAAATGGTTGAAAAGTGAACGTAGATGAGCTATGGATAGACAGAGCAGACTGCATACATTATATGATCCAGGCTCCAGGTCTAAGTTTGTTGATATCTAAAGACAGTTAAATGACATCCATATCATCCGTTCCATCAGAATGGTGACAGTGGGATAATGTCATCTTCAACTCTCCTTCCTGGACATGCTGATCTTCTTCCTCCTCTCTTCTGTAAAATCCCTCTTTCCTGTCTCCGCTTGTTGGGTGCTGCCAACCTCGCCAAACACCCCAGAAGGTCCTGGATTACCCGAAGTGATGAAGGCCAGCTTTGTGCATCCTCTGGCCTTGGGCTCAGGGATGTTTATAGTCTGGGAACACGGGCCCTTTGAGAGGGGTTATAAATCATGTCAGAGCCTTCCTCCTGGAAAGGCACAGATAAACATCATGGGACACATTTTCAAACATGAAAGGCACTGACAGAGGGCCGCGGTACACATTTTCACACCTTTGGGATGCCTATGTAGGAACCGCCAAATCTAAAGGAGAGCAGGGCTTCTTTTTCTTCCCCCCTTTCCTGACCCAGGGCGTGCTGGCAAGGCGGCGTGACCTGAGAACTCTAAAGCTGTCGACATCTGCTCGGTCCTCCTGCTCCACCCCAGGAATGCCCTTCCCTGAGTCTGGATCTTTTCCAGCCTCCTACATGGAACTGAGCCTGTCTTCTTTCCCAGGGCACGAGAAGTTGGAGAGTGCAGTGAGAGCCGGGACTTGCTGCGCCACGTGCAAGGAATTCCACCAGATGAAGCAGACGGTGCTGCAGCTAAAGCAAAAGGTACTGCTGAGCAGGTGGGAGTGCGCCCTGGGCGAGGGGATGCTCGCAGTCAGGAAAACGAGTCATGCGCTGTTGTGCATGCCCGCGGTGGGTGCCAGCTGCACAGACTTGGGATACTTTCCCACTGAAGCTGACTGTTAGTAATAAAGGCAAAGAATCCAAGAAGTGGTTATTAAAATAGATACTCGTAAGGGGGCAGCAAGCTGAAGAGAGGAAAGGGCCGTGACTCGCACGATTTCTTGGAACATGAACGTGGAGACAATGCCCCGGGGCACACCAATGGGATTGGATCTTTGTTTTAACCGTCAACATATTTTTTTTCTCAACTTCGGTAAAATGATGACTTTCTGCACTGGTTTTATTTTTTCATATTTAAAAATGTCAGCCTGTATTTTGCCTGGGCTCCATGCACCTAGGAAAGCAAGACTTGGGAGCTGCATATCAGCAACGCGAGGACCGACTCTGTGAAAGGGTCTGTGAATGCCCGATGTAATACTAGGTCTCCAGTAATGTCATCAAGCTATAAGGGCCCCGTGATGGATCTGGCGACGTGACTTCTCGAATAACTGTCTTGGACCTAGATAGTCAGTGTCTGTTATACCTAAAATCAGTCACTCGGCTAGTTTGTCAGCCCCTCAGGGATTGCTCTTTCGCTGGTAAAACATAAACTTACTGGTTTGTTTATTTAACCGCTTCTTCCCAAGGCCTCTCATAGATCAAAGAGGTGCGTATAATATGTTTCTTCTAAAGGGTAAAAGAGTAAGCATGAGATCGTATCTCTCTTCCATGCTCAACAAACGTGCAGCCATTCCCTAATGAGTATCACAGCTACCCGTTAAACAAGCAGCGTAACAAGCTCAAAACAAAGTCACTTTGCAGGTCTCTTGTACCTTGTTGGTGAAAACATAATCGCCTTTAGTAGAGGTGCATGTATGCTTGTTGTATAGTCATGAATAAAATGTAGACCTGACCCTACGTGGCTTTGTGATCTGATAGGAAGACCAGGTGGAACACCGTGTATATATAAACACAGGGAGAAGATTAATACCACACACACACACACACACACACCCTCAGATAGAACTTGCATAGTTACTGACATTTATTGAGTGAGCTCAAAAGATTTGTGGAAGAATTACGTTTGTATTTCACAGGCTGGAGGATCAAGACTTTGGAGAGACTGTTGGTCAACATCCCAAGGAAAACCTTGAAAGGATATAAAGCTATCCTCATCTTTCATTCCATGGAAGTAATCCAGGAACCATAGGGTATTTCTTTGAAGCTGGGATGATTTTTAGGAACTTTAAGAATCTTTAGGATTCTTTAGCAGATAAATATCACAAGGTGTTCAGAAATTTAGTTGCAAAGTCTGGCTTTTCCGTAATCTCCCTGCAATGTTTTATGACCAGTCAAAGAAGAACCCTGCTATAGAACTCCATAAAAATTCACGAAGCCAAGCCAGGTGGCAGTGGTCAAAACTGCAACCTCAGTACTTGGGAGGCTGAGACAGGAGGATTGCACACTCGAGGCCAACCTCAGCAACTTAGCAAGCCCTGGAGCAACCTTGGTGCACCCTACTTCAAAATAAAAAAGGGGATGGGGTATAGCTCAGAGGTAGATTGGCCCTAGGTCTAATCTCCAGGACTTCTCCCCCCCCCTAAAAATAATCAGCAAGCTGGCTTAATATTTCAGTTGAGCTGGACCAGAATGGCTCATCCTTCCCCACATTCTCCCTGCACGCATTTTGTGACAATTCTGAGCTAACGGGGACCCTCCAAGAACGTGAGCAATGCATTTTGAAAGGTACCTATGCTAAAGTGGTTTTATATCCAGAATCTCATTTGATTATTACTGTAACCCTCTGAGAAGGATGCTTGCGTTCTCCGAGAAGTAAAATATCTGCCCAAGAGGCCAGACCTCAAAGCCGGCTCTTCTCACCCCCATGCTTGTGTTTGGATGAGCTGGCAGTTTTGACGTCAGCTCACTACTGAGAAGAACATGGGACAGCTGCCCAAGTAAACATTGGCCAAGAGGTAGGGTCCAGGTGTCCTGGGCAGCAGCCAAACCCACAGTAGGAAAGGTGTGCAAACACGTCAAACGGCATCACAGGTGGGCAGTCAGCAAACTTCTAAATGTGGGGATCGCTCGGGGTCAAATGCTCCGGGCTCTTTGTGGAATGAATCGTAAAGACAGGCGAGGTGCTGATCAGCAGAATGATGGGAACTTAAAAGACCTACTGTGGTCTAAAGAGCAAACCTAGATTGCGGTGTCTAGGTATGCACAATTGGGTGGTAGATCTTTTGTTTAAGCATAAATGTCAGGATGATGGTTTCTTTAAAGGGAGGGGGAGGAGACTGGTAAAGACAGCTGGGCTGGAGAAGTTACAGCTCAGTGGGGCCCCACAGCGAGCAGACCTACAGCGTGCTGCTCACTCTGGGGCTGCTTGTGACGTCAGACTCATATATGGCCAAGCCGACCTACAGTGTACAGTCTGTGACGTCAGACTCATATATGGCTTCTTGAGGGCCTGTGTTTCCCCTGCTACCTTGACATTCTTACTCTGAAAAATGGGTCTTGCAATTGGGAAGATTAATCCATCATAAAGTGACTGTAGATTTCTTGACCAAGTATCATAGTAACTTTAAGAGAGGTTGCCCGGTGAAATGGGTAGGAGTGCAGATTCTGGAAGGAGATTGGCTAAGCTTAATTTCCTGCCTACCATGTGCTGATTGTGATAGCCTTAGTATATGACTTAACCTCTCTGTGCCTCAGTGCCATATCACTCTCAAGCCATGTGATCTGGTCCCTGATGGCAAATTCCTTGCAGCCAGGTGTGGTGATGCACACTTGTAATCCCAGTACTTGGGAGGCTGAGGCAGGAGGACCACAGACTCAAAGCCAGCCTTGACAACTCAGTGAGACTCTCGGCAACCTAGTGAGAGCCCGTTTTCAAATGAATAAAAATTGATCTGGGGCTGTAGCTTGGAAACAGAAAGCCTCTGGGTTCAACCCCTAATATCAAGATAAGAAAAACAAGGTTCCTTGCATATTAAAGTCAGACCCTGAGATCCCTGGACTTACTCGTGGAGCATTGCAGGTGTGCCTGGCGGTGCCGCCTCTGAAGTTACCTGGGAGCCTGTAATCTCTTGGAAGGAGGAAGAAGAAATAATCTGAAAAAGGAAATGAGGTGTGCCGCGTGCTGGCTTCCCTTTGAAGGCAAGGGATAAAGGAAAGTCTGTGGTCCTTCATGTCCACATTCCTCTTCCCCAAGGGGGAATTGATAATGGTCTCGAAGGCTCTAAGGAAGAACTTTGCTCAGTTATTGTGTGTGTGTGTGTGTGTGTGTGTGTGTGTGTGTTACTAGGGATGGAACTCAGGGGCATTGTACCTCCAAGATACACCCCTAGCCCTATTTTTTTTAGTCCTTTTTTTTTTTTTGAAACAGGGTTTCTCTGAGTTGTGAAGGGCCTCACTAAGTAGCTGAGGTTGTCCACAAACCACAATCCTCTGGTCTCAGCCTCCTGAATGCTGAGATTACAAGCATGTGCCACCACGGCCTGGCTTGCACGGTTCTTAATACATCACGCCAAGGTCAAACCCTACCCAACACATATCCACAGTGGCATTTGGCCACCTCTGATCTCATGCTGGCAGTTGTAGGAACCTCTCAAAAGCTTCGGCCCAAAGGTGGGTTTAGAGCCTCGGAGCCATCAGAGGTGAAAGGGTTGGACCTGCTGTGTGTCTTCATGAACCTACATTGCCCAGGGGCCTGAGGGTCCCAAGCAGAGACTTGACCAGGAAGATGAGGACAAATTCAGGCTCCTTTGGAAAAATGCCAGAGGAGTCACTTCTCCAAATCTCTAAGAAATGTCTCTTCTCCCCTAAATTAAGTCCCCCTGCATTAGCCTTTGGGGGAGGGGACAAGACTAGATCCACTATGAACAAGGTACTTACTATGTCTTGAGTCCTGTACTGGGCACCCAGCATACGTTTCTCCCTCAATCCTTTTATCCCTAAAGGTAGGTGTTACTGTTAGTGAGATTGAGTTTGTGGCCTTCCGGTGTTCACTGGAGGTTCATGGATTCACACAGCCGACCTGACCTCAAGGAACGCAAAGGTCATTCATTTCGGCGGTTCTCTGACTTCCCCTAGCAAGCCTGGCACATAGCAAGCAATCAGTGAGACACAAGGTAGTTAACAAAATGAAATAATGAACTGTGTAGGTTCTGTTGGTTAATGAGTTCCGATAATTTCTAAGTCACATGGAGTCTAGCTTCTCCCACTGTCTACAAGGGAAGTCCACACGGGTTGTCCTAGGCTTAGGAGCCTGACCCTTCCTTTGAGCTCTAACTAGTTATGGTTTTTAGAGTCATGAAAAGGCTCGACAGCCTCTGCACACTATACCAATGCAGGAAATCTCCATCCCCATGGGCCGCTGCTGTATGACCAAGGTTTCCTACTCTCTCTGCAGATCGCCCTGCTCCCTAACAATGCCGCGGAGCTGGGCAAGTATATCACAGGCGACAAGGTGCTGGCCTCCAACGCCTACCTTCCAGGACCTCCCGGCCTGCCCGGGGGCCAGGGCCCGCCCGGTGAGTGTGGAGGAGGGCCAGCAGGATCTCTGGCAAAGGCCTGCTGAGAGCTCATGGTTAGTGGGGGTTGGCCAGTGCACTCCAGAAGCGGGGCAGGTGTCTGGGGCGCTGCCACACAGCTGCGAGCTGAGCGGGCCTTGGAAATTGAGTCCTCCAGCCGGGGAAGCCCTCATAATAGGTAGTAATTAGGGACAAAAGGTCTTGGAATTAGATAAGCTTCCTAAAGATTGTTTTCAATTAGAAACCGAACAAAAGCAATTTTTTAACTTCATTCTTGAAAAACAAAATTTTACCATATACAGAAAGCTGAAGGGTAAAGTCACTCAGTGCTATGAACTCTTGGCTAGCCTCATTTCCACTGCCCCAAATTCTCCTCTCAATTTTCCTGTTGGCCAACATTCCCAGCACTGTGACCCAAACACCTGGTAAGCACAGCTTGCAGGAAGAAGGTGTATTTGCTAACAGCTCTGGGGATTTCAGAGGACACAGTCCTCATTACCGGGGCTGCCAAGCAGGAGCTGGGGCGACAGGTCGTTAGGGCATGAAGGTAAGGAGCAGAGAGAGAAGCAGGTCAGAGAGCCTGAAGCTGAAGCTGGGTGGGTGGGGTACACGCAGAGCGCTCAACCGTTCCCCCCGGGCTACCTCCAAACAGGTGGACTCCAGTCCAGTGCACAGGGTCTGGTGTGTGTGTGTGTGTGTGTGTGTGTGTGTGTGTAATACCAAAGCATTTTAACTCTGAGCTACACCCCCCCCAGCCCTATTTTTTTTTTTTTTTTGGTGGTACTGGGGGTGGAACCCAGAGGCTTTCTACTTCTGGGCTATACTCCCAGACCTATTTTGTATTTTATTTGGAAACAGGGTCTCACTAAGTTGCTGAGAGCCTCACCAAGTAGCTGAGGCTGGCTTCAAACCTGTGCGATCCTCCTGTCTCAGCCTCCCAAGCGCGGGAATTACAAGCGTGCGCCATCACGCCCGGCTCCTATTTTATTATTTAATTTCAAAACAGAGTCTCACTAAGTTGCAGGAGGGCCTCATGAAATTGCTGGGGGTGGCTACAAACCTGCAATCGTCCTGTCTCAGCCTCACAAATACTGGGATTACAAGTGTGCACCACCATGCCTGGATACTTGATTGACATATATGTAATATACCTATTTAAGTTATGATTTGGTTAATTTTAGTGGACACATATAGCCATGTAGCCCACATCCTATATCCATATCAAGAAATGGGGCATTTCCAGCTGGGCGTGGTTGCGCACACTTGTAATCCCAGCATTCAGGAGGCTGAAACAGAAGGATTGCAATTCACAGACAGCCTCAGCTACTCAGTAAGGCCCTTTGTAAAACAGACACTGCTTCAAAATAAGAAAAAGGGCTGGGGTGTAGCTCAGAGGTAAAATGTCCCTGGGTTCAATGCCCAGTACCACACACACACACACACACACACACACACACACACACACACACACACAAGAATGGTAGAGGCATATATCCACACATCATCCAATTAGCCCTTCTCCAATTTCTACACCATTCCCTCCCCCTCCCTCCTTCTCATGTTTGGCTTAGTGATTGACTTTGATATGTTTGGGAATGTGCATCATGTACATTAAGAAAGTTCCCTCTTCTCCCCTCCCATACCCTCAGGTCACCTTATTTGCTCATCTGTATAATCCCAGTACTTGGGAGGCTGAGACAGGAGGATCACAGATTCACAGTCAGCCTCAGATACTTAGTGAAGCCCTCCACAACTTAGAATGTTTAAAAATAAAAAATAAAAAAATAGAGCTAGGGGTGTAGCTCAGAGATAGAATGTCCCTGGGTTCAATCCCCAGGTCTGCAAAAGAAAAAAGCTTTTATTTATACTATTTATTTTCTTAATAAACGATGTGCTGGCTTTCCTGTCCAGCTCTTCCGTCTGGTTTCTAACATGGCTTGAGCTGTCCAGGGTCCTTGAGGAAGCAGTGTAATTGAAGATGAGTGAGCTTTTGCAGCACACCAGGCCCTTACATGGAGAATGTCTCACTCCTTAGAGCTAGTGTTTGTGATACCTTCCGTTGAGATATAATACGGCAACCAGAAAGCTAAAAGGCTTTCTCTTACCTTTAAATGAAATTCCAGTTCATTTCCTGGAGCACTTGCACAGGAAACCACTCTGGGTTGGAAGCCTTTGGTGGTGACGGAGTGGCTGCTGCTCTCTGACCCCCACCGTGGATGGATATATAGTGTTTCCATGTGCAAATCTCGACCCCACACATGAAAGGTGTTTGACACACAGTGATCTCTGAAGTTCACTGATGATGAAAACGCAGTTATGATATCTCTAGTCTGTTTTCCCGTTTTGGGGGGGAAATCGTTACAGGAGAGATTGGGCCTGCTTCCCAGGTAACCTCTCAAGATGCTTCACAAAGCCAGCATTAGCCAGGGCACAGGGTGTGATTGGATGGAACATTGTCTGCATTTAACTTTGTCTTAATGATTTTGTGAACTAGAAAAGCTTCCCCAAACATGAGAAGTCCTTAGTCCTTGTTTCTGTGTTTTCTTTCCAGGGCCTGAGAGTTATTCCACGCTGTCAGAGTCTAGGCAGGGAGCATAGACGAAAAGAGAGGGCGAGGTACAAGCAGTGGGCAGTGTGGAGAGCTAAACTAAGCAGGGGGCCAGCCTCTGCACAGATCTCCAGTCAGTGGTGCTATGGCCAGGTTTCAGTTCTTCTGTTTTGAAACTGAATCCAGAGACCCAGGTTTATATATGAGTTCTCCCAGTTTTTTAAAATATTCAGAATATTGCAAAGTGATCATATAATGCACAGAAAACAAACACAAATGTGTGTGTACATATGCTAAGGTGTTTTGGAATGGGCAGAGTCCATGGGTCTCACTAAGGGGTCTTGCTAAGTTGCTGAGACCCTGGCTAAGTTGCAGAGGCTAGCGTTGAACTTGCAATCCTCCTGTCTCAGCCTCCATAGTGCTGGGATTACAGGCATGGGTCACCATGCCCTGCTAATCATTGTTCTCTTAAAGTTCCATGGTGATTAAATGGGAGGGAAAGCAAAGTAGAAACCAGTGTTGTAAGCTGGGTGGTGCCCTGCAGTGGGGTCTGTTTAGAGAGGATGAGGCTGCAGGTTGATGAGGAGGAGGCAGGTCCTGGTGGAGAAAGCACTTGGAGAGCCAGTGTACTCCTGCGAGTGTGGATTTTACACAAAGAGGAGTCCTTTGCCACACTCCCACCCAGCATGCCTTGTATCAGTGGCAAATCTTAGGTGCGACAGCATTTTCTACCCCACCTGCTGAAGCAGTGGGCGCTGTCTAGCGCCTGCAGGAGAGACAGTTATCACCCCTCATCACTGGCTTGAGACTTTTGCACTGAAGGGTTGAAAGTAGGGTAGTTACACAATAAAACATTTTAGAAATATTTCTATAAGAGTAAAAAAATGGGTAAGGAGTGAACAAGATTGCTGCGAGGTAGGGGTCTTCAGCTATGAGGACAGAGTGGTCACAAATATAAGAAGGCCAAGGACTAATGATTGGTTTTTAGTGCTTACTGTGTGTGAGGCACTATGCTAAGAAGCTTGTGTCCAAAACTTAATAAAATCGTCCTGTAATGAAGGTCTCTGTTAGCCCAACTTTAGTGGTGAGAAAGTAAGGTTCAAATAGCTCCAAGTTTTTGAGGATTCAAACTAAGGTCTCTCTGGTGGTAAAACATGCTGTTAACCACTATCCGGTTGTGATGGCCACCACACTGCTGGGTTGGGGGTCACAAGCACAGGCAGGAGAGATGCTGAGGAGGAATATTGAGAAGGAGCTGGTCACTGATTGGGTAAGGCTGTGGAAATAGAGAAATGTGGTTGGAAGATTCTCAAGTTTCTGACTTGAGTGGATGGGTGACTGGTGATCCATTAGAAGAGAGGAAGATGTTGAGGACCCTTTGATCATGTTGAGTTTAAAGTTCCCATGGGATGATTTAATGTTAGAGAACAAAGTACAATTAGAAGAGGGCAAACAGCAAAGAGAGAAAAATGAGACAGTCCGAGAGTCCCTTGTTCCCCAATAGGCTGTGCTCTAACAAGGTGATCTTTGATTACAGGCTCACCAGGACCAAAGGGGAGCCCAGGTTTCCCCGGCATGCCAGGTCCTCCCGGGCAGCCTGGTCCCCGGGGCTCGATGGGACCCATGGGACCATCGCCTGACCTGTCCCACATCAAGCAAGGCCGGAGGGGCCCTGTGGTCAGTATCTTCTCAGAGATCTACTTACTGGTGCCAGAAAAGTGGGCATTCTTGCCCCATGCATTTTCCTTCTGTTAAACCGGATCCTTGTGTCTCGTAGGGCCCCCCAGGTGCACCAGGAAGAGATGGCTCTAAGGTAAGTCTTTCGAATGGTCCTTACAGCTGGAGCTGTTTCCACCTACACAGGCATCAAGTTCTGTTTATCTCCCTAGAATTGCAGGGGGCAGTACTGAAACACAGGTACACAGGTTGAGCATTCCAAACCCCACATTTTACTAAGATGCTCAAAAATTGATTCAGAGTATTTTAGATTTGCAGGTAAAAGATGCTCAACCATTAAATACTGAGCAAATATTTTAGAATCTGGAAAAACTTCAGCATCAGAAATATTTCTGGTCCCAAGCATTTGGGATAACCTGGACATTTTCCCCCCAAAGCTGGAAATAAACTTTTAAAAGTGAGTTTTTTTTTATACTGGGTGTTAATCCTGTAGGCATTATACCTCCGTGCTACACTCCCAGCCCTTTTTTATTTTTATTTTTTTTTTATTTTTTTGCTTTGAATCAAGGTCTTATTGCTGAGTCTCACTGAGCTGGTGAGGCTGATCTTGAACTTGTGATCCTATCTCAGCCTCCCAATTGTGGGATTTAAGGCATGGACTACTATGCTAAGCTTAAAAAGTAGTTTTCTTAAAGTATAGAAACAATTCTAAAAGCAAAAAATAACCACTAAAACTACTCACAGGAAAAGTGCCTTCTCTGAGTGTTAAATAAGCCTCTGTTACGATCATCACATTTTTCTCACTAAGAGCAGTATTCTATAATGTGTTTTCTGTGTCCCCAACTTCTTTATCTGTTTAAGAATAGAAGTTCCATTCTGTGCAAGTGGGTGGCTTCCCTTCCGAGAGCCGCCTGCTACTGGGCTCATGAAGAAGTCAGTGTGCATTACGGGAGAAAGTTTCTGCTCCTCCACCCACTGCCTGGAGATACAAGGGTTGCTCCTGTCAGATCTGGTTTGAAAATATATGGCTTTGGGGGAAATCACCATGAGCAACGCTTGACCCAAGCTCTCAAATAAGTGGTCTCTTGAGTCTAGCTTTCATCCTTCATTTGCTCCCTATAGAAAACACTTGTTTTGAGTAAAGGGATGATTGTGGAGGATGGGGGGTCTAACTAGAGAGCGAGGTGGAGGCGCCTGTGTGGTCCAGAATGCTAACTTTGGCCTTTCTGTTCCCAGGGGGAGAGAGGAGCGCCTGGACCCAGGGGGTCTCCAGTAAGTGGCACTGATTGTCCCGCTTCCCGAGTGGGAATGTTCTCAGGGACGTTCATCTTAATGGGCTCTCATCTTAATGGCTCTTCATGGCAAAAGGCCACCCCTTACAGCTGTCACTAGGCCTGCCTGAGCAGAGCTCTGGTGAGGCCTGAAAGCGGTTAGCCGCTGGTTTGGATTTCTCTCTGAAATTTTTCTGTTGCTACTTTCTCTTATATCATGGCTAGTCTTTATATGGAATGTCTTCCCTGAAGCCCAGCATGCTGTGAGTCTATTTCCTGGTATATGGTAAAGTATCTGAAAGGGCCAGGACAGGAATCAAGGGCTTGTCTTAAATTGGAACCCTTGACTTCACTGCTACAATCCTAGCAGAGCAAATGGCCATCCCCTCCAAGAATGCAAAGACACACAGTGCTGCTTAAGACCTAAAAAGAAGATAGATGCATAGAGATAATATATATGCATATGGATAGTGTCCAGGAGATTACAGTATGAAAATCAACAATATCCAAGCATACAGAAAAAGGCTAAGATTCCATTGCTTCTAAAGAAGTCCAGGTCATTTCTGAAGGACCCAGAGCAGTGGCCACCAAGAGAGACCTGGGTTCCCTTCTCGCCTCTCCTACTGTTAGCTTCCTGACCACGGGCACATCCCCGTGTGGCTCTGAGTGTTTGTCTCCTGCCCAGTGAGGTGCTAGTTGGACGGTGTGATCTGCCACATGTCAAGTGATCATTCTGCGGGTCAGATGACTGTGAGCCACGGCGCCTGTGTGTGCTTCCCAGTGGGAGCTGCTGGGGCCTCCATGGTGGTTAGCTGTCCCACAACCGCCATGGTGGGGGGAATGGTGTTTTGACCCTTGAGCATCTAAGAAGCCTCAGAGTATGCACATTTATACACTTTTAAAAATAATGCTCCACCATGGCGCTACATGGAAATTAAGCCTTTATAAATGTTTTATAGTGGTAAAGGATGTTCAATAAATAGAACCATTAGGAAGCTTTTTTTCTTTTTGGAAATCGGGGCCTTGACTCAATTTCCAAGTTGGGGAATTGGTACCTTTCCAACACATTCTCAGTTCATTTAGTGTAGGTAGCAGCCAGCCATTGTCTAGACATCTTAATCATTTCATTCATAAAGAATTAGTTTTTGAGATCTTATTACCCTTGAGTTCTTTCTACCTACTAAGTCCATTAAATTTTTACCTATAAAAACCTGTAAAGTTGGAACCCTCATTGTCCCCATTTCAAAGATGGGGAAAAACTGAAACCTAATAAAGTAATTTGCCTCTGACCACACAGCTCAAGCCCAATAGAACCCCAGCCTCTTCACCACTGCCCCGGTACCTTTGTCTTTCAGATCTCTTTGGTCAATTACTTAAGATGGGTACTACCATGTTCGTTCATTTGACGAGATTTGGTTTAGCCTAGAGTGAGGAGGAAGGAGAGGTGAATTGTGTGTGAGATGGAGAACTAGAAGGCAGTCCCCAAGGTCCCAGGCTACAGTCACAGTTCTTGTGCCTACTCTACTCGAGGCACAACGTTATTCAGGAAGCTGCAGATCCGGGAGCTGCGTACTGGCTGAGTGTGTTGTAAACCGCAGCTCTGATTCCTCCCCACATACAGGGACCCCCTGGTTCTTTTGACTTCCTGCTACTCATGCTGGCGGACATCCGCAATGACATTGCCGAGCTGCAGGAAAAGGTGTTTGGGCCCCGGGCTCACTCGTCAGCAGAGGAATTCCCTTTACCTCAGGAATTTTCCAGCTACCCAGACACCCTGGACTTTAGCTCTGGAGATGACCCTCCAAGAAGAACTGAGACAAGAGAGCTGGGGGCCCGCAGAGACGTCCATCCGTAGCTCATCCTGCATGTCTGCACCAACAGAAGAATGAAGAAAAACCACTGGAGACCTAGAATGGATGTTTTCACTTTTTTATTCCTGTCCTGCCTTCTCCCTACTCTTCCTTCAAATACTGTGTGCAGGGTAGACCTGCTTAGAGGCAGGAGGAAAGAAGTGATGGTTCAGCAAGTCAGCCTAGTGGTCCACATCGGCACTTTGACATCCGATTTTTCCAGGAAGTTCTGGTTTCTGAGTGAACTATCACATCATCTTAAAATTGGGTGGAAAACCAAAGAAGGAGAAAATGGCAAAAAAAAAAAGGGAGAAAGCTTTAAGAAAATGTTAGGCGGCTACTTAAAAAGAGAGTCTTCAAAATAGACTCTTCCACTTCTAGTATCAAAATTAGAGCTCTTCAATTTAAAAGGTGAGGAAGGCGACCATGTGGATGCAATTTGGCCAGTGATTATTTTTCCTTGGAAATCTAATAGATTTTTAAGTGTTTTATCTTCTTACTTAAGCTTGTTTTCCAAATCTGGTTATAGAAGGAAGAGAAAGCATGGAGCTTAAGGACAATAGAGAAGAATTGCTGGCGTATATTTATATCGCATGGGTTGCCATGTTTTGAAATTTAAATCTGATAATTAAGATTAGTTCCTTCCATGCTGATCTATAAGAATCCTACTAGGAGAAGACAGTCCAGTTGTAGGATAAACCCTCTTTTGCAAAGGCAGGGAGAAAATGAAATGGTCCAATTCACACTAGAGCAGTGGGCTCCTGCTTGCCAGAACATGTTAGAACTATGTGGTCAAACAAGTGGCCCTGCTTCATCAACCACATCTTCTTACTAAATAAGATCTCTAACCCTTACAAACATGTGCAGGATTCTCTGGCTCTGACCAGGTGCCCGTATGTGCCACTGGGCTATGATCTCAGCTGAATATGTGTGCAGTGGGGTTCGAGGCCAGAAGGAGGCTGCTGGCATGAGCTGCTGGCAAGAGGGTGGGGTGTGGACATTGGGCAGGGACCCTCCTGAAGGGCTGAAGCTAGACCAGCCACAACAGGTAAATTTGCTTGCTCTCACTAGGGGTTAGAAGTCCTTGTGCAGAGCCAGCCAAGTTTGCCAACACACTGGGGAGTAATACACTGTTGAGAATTCTCTTGGATGGGGAGGGAGAAAACTGGTTTTCTTTGCTTGAAAGGAATTTTCTTCCTTTAGTCCAAAATCTGGTTCTTTCGGGCCTTCTCCTTGGTCTGTTTCCTTAGCAACATGGAAAGCTCTTAAGAGTGGGTGCATTTCCCAACGTCTCTCAAAGTTGTTTTCCCAGAGGGAAGTGTGTTCCCAACAAGGTGTCTCTGGGCTCACGGGCACCAGCAGTGAGAGGCCAAAAGGAGGATGTCTGCTTCCTAACCCCACTGAGGCCATTCTTGTCTCAGTGGACAGCTCCCAGGTTTCTGAAGGTCCACTCTCCTTGAACCCATGGAATGGCTCCTTGTCTACCTTTTTAGGAGAATACCCCCTTCTATTGAGCTCTACAAATGATCCTTCTGTTTGCCTACATTGGGGCCACCCATTTCCCATCCCACAATGTCCCCCTTGTGTTTCTGAGACATTGTATCTGTCTTTTCCCTCCATCTCCTTTTAGCCTACATCATCTGCCTCTCCATCATGAAAGCTTGTTGGAAGGAAACCACTGTCGAGTTTGTATGCTACTTTACAATCTTCTTCCTGACGAAGGACGGAGGGGCTCTATCTGCAAATCTCAGGTGGCACTAGTCTTTTTTCCCTCCTTGCTGCAGTGTTAGGAATGCATTCAGGACAGCGGGTGGCTGAGTCTCTTACAAATACTTGGCTCCACTGTTTCTTACTCATGTCAAATCCCCAGTGACTGCCCACAAGCATTCTAAAGGTGAGGGCCAACACATTCACAGCTGGACCACCACCGCTGTGGAGTCGCACCTGGGATGTATTTAATGTTTGCCTGCTTGTGGAACACCGTATTTAAAGGGTGTGGAGGGATGAATGCTCCAACAGAAAACTATGCACAGACTCCATCAGAGATGACTAGGTCCACTACTAAGTTTTTTGAAAAATGAGGAATTTGGGGTTAGGGTCATAGCTCAGTGGTAGCATGCTTAACTAGCATGAGCAAAGCCCTGGATTTGATTCTCAGCATTGAGAGAGAAAAAGAGGGATTTTATTACCATTGATATTTTGTTTACATGAAATGTGTTTAGAAATATCTTTATTGTCAAATGATAATGCAAGCAAACTGCATGTTTGCCTGGAGGCTAAGATAATATATTGAAAGAATGGGCTAAAGGTCTTAATGTCTGAGATTTATAAGACTTCTGTATCTCCAGAAAATTACACAATAACCTGTATTCTAGAACCTCAATCTACTGGACCAGGGCAATATTAAAAAATCAGTAATCTTATTTTCAAAACTTGGACTACTGTAAAACCAATATTTACTTTGTAGGTCCAAAGTGTATTTTCAAAAGACACATCATAAGACATCGCTTTTTCTAATATACCTTTCAGTTATTATTGGGAAGTCAAAGCATCATAGTCTAAACAGGATTTCTTCTCAAACCCTAGTAGAAAATCTTTGGAAGGTGTTAAAATTGACTACAGTTTTACTGCACCACATGTTAATGAGAAAAATCTCCGTACACCTCCTTGGCCCTTCAGTAGAAGTGCTGACAATTTTTTTTATTTTGGCATCTTCATAATTAGGACTTCAAATAGGGCATTATGTGTTGTCTGTTTGGGGAAAGTAATGGAATAAAAATCTTTGGAAAATAGTATAAAGGCAAGCAGTTTAGGGGGAAAAAAACCATCCCTTCTCAGTTACAGAGGAAGCAATTATGAGCTCTTATGCAAAAAGGAATGGTAGAAGTACCCAAGGGTGCTGCCTTTTTTCACCCCCCCATGTTAATTCTGATCACCTGCCACAGAAATTATTGACCAGAGGCATTTCTACTATGTTTACTCAGGCAGTTGTGCCCATATCCCAGTAGACAAATAAATGCTGATTGGCATAAAGGGGAGTAGTGACGAGTATTACCCTATAAATACTGTGTGCGGGTCACCATGGAGACTCATGTTCCCTTACCAAAGTTAATAGCCCAACAGGTGAATGTTAGTTGATATCAACGGGAGAAGGAAAGAGTATTACCTCACCAAATACCACCTGCATCCTGGACACGCATGTTTCTTTTCCAAATTTAATAGTCACCTTGACTTTGAGCTAGCCACTCTCAGGCATGCAGGGGAAGACCCTTGCTGTGGCTTCTCCTTGTATTTTCAGGCAGCGACTCTCCATCATATTTGGGGTATCGGTCCCCTCCCACCACCCTAGCTGCCCCACAGACACAGCCAAGACAGTTTCACTCTGCAAACTTATCTTCCAAGCAAGCTTCCTGAAAAAGGAAAATTATTTGCAGAAATCTGGGCCAAACCATTAGTAGGCAAGAGCTACCCAAAGCTCTTGATAGATGAAATTTTTCCTGGCACAGTGAACATGGATGTTTTACAACCAATAAAAAAGTTTCCCATTTGGAAAACACAGTGACCATAATCGTCAAAACATAAAATCATGGGCTTTAGGTGATCCTTGTACAAATGTTACCACTTTAGAGAAATCACAGAAACGGACCCTTCAATTATGCGTCCCTCAGGGATCCTGGCTGGCTTTTATTAGATTCCCAGAGCAAGTACCCTGAGGAACTGTGTGAGCTGTGGGTTTGTTTTCATTTCCCATTGACTAGTCATATATACTTCAGTAGCTCTGTTCATTATTTATGTCAGGTCATATAACAGGCAAGCTAATATTCAAACAGTTATGGATGTGATACTATGAAGTCCTTGTGTATGATTGTATATGCCTAATAACAAAGTTATTTTTCTTATGTGGCTCTACTGCCTATTTTTTTCCTGACACTCAATCCTGGGGAAATCCAGGTGAATATAAGAAAGTGGAGAGCTGTACTCTCAAGAGCTGGAATCTGCGTTCTGGGTCCTCCACCTCCTGGGGTCTGAGTGTGGTCCGAGCTTTTGAGTCTAAACCAAGGAAGGTCTATAAGCCTGGGTTCTACTGAGTCTGTGTCCGAGGCCCATTGTCTGGTAGTGTAGATCGTCGGTCCTCCAGGGTAGGATTTTCAAAGCACTCTCTGGGGATCATTGGGGTACCTTAGCTCACAAAGAGGCCTGTCACTGACAGAACATGTCTAACAGTTAATGCTCACCAAAAATATAGAGATTGAGATTTGTTTTTAATTTTTTATCGATGCCTTGTAATTGTGCATGATAATGAGAATCATAGTGATACATTGATATATGCAATTAACATTAGATTGATATATTGAGGAACTGGCTTACATGTAGAGGCAGTTGTGTGTAGGTCAGCAGGCTGGAGACCCAGAGAAGAAGGAAAGTCACAGTTCAAGTTCAAAGATAAACCACTAGCAGAATTGCCTGTTTCTTGACGAAGGTCAGTCTTTTTATATGAAGGCCTTGAAGTGATTGGAAGAGGGCCACCCACGTTCTAGAAGGTAATTTGCATTATTCAAAATCTACTGATTTAAATGTTAATTTCAGAAATGTCACTCAACTGATAAAGCACTTCCCTGGCATGTACAAGGCTGTGGGTTTCATACCCAACGCTGCCAAAAGTAAATGTTAATCTCACCTAAGAAATTGACTCACAGAAATATCTATAACATTTGACCTGGTATCTGTGGCCTTGCCTAGCTAATGCACAAAATTAGTTGTCATAATATTTAAAGAAGCTCTGATGGAAATTTAGGGAAGAAAAAGAGTGGTAGAGGTAAGAATCTTCTGGAAAGACTTCAACAAAAGGATAGCATGGGATAAGAAACCTGAACAAAGGGAGAGATAGACTATGTAGATGTATTGGGAGAAAATGGTCCACACAGATTATTACAAGATATTGACATGGATCTACTTGTGTTCCGAGAATAGCAGTAAGTTTGGTGTGGCCCAAATAGAATAAGGATGATAAGAAATGCCTTGAAGACACAGCCAAAGTTTAGGTAGGGCCTTATTGCCCTGTATAAGGACTATACATATATCTTCTAATGAACTCAAAGGGTTTTTGAATGAATAAAATTGGGGAAACCCATTCAGAGAACACTACACTTGTTCATTGACTGCCCCTGTGAAAACCTGCTGTTTGTATAATTGTTTCCTTACCAGAGTAGGCCTTAGGAAGCTGGGCATGGTGCAGACCTGTAATCCCAGTTATTTGGAAAGGTGAGACAGGAGAATCAAAGGTTCAAAGCCAGCTTCAGCAATTTTACATGGCCCTGTTTCAAAATAAAATAATAAGGCTGGGGGTATATCTCAGAGGTAGAATGCCCCTGAGTTCAATCTCCAGAACCACAAAAATAACAAATTGGCCTTACAAATAGGAGCTTTGTTTTTTCTGTAGCATATTCCAAGCATCTGCCAGAATTCCCAACATATGAGTTGAATACTTCTTACAGTGAGTTGAGTTGAATTAACACTTCATCTGTCCAAAACTCTCTAACGTAGGTACTTTTATTACCCCCAATGTGTGCATCATCTTCTCTGAGAAGTAAGGTAACTTGCCCAGTATCACCAAAGCTCAAACATTTGTAACAGGATAAGGTATATTTCATAACATTCTGTGCCAATCTAATGCCTAAGATAAACCTAGCACGTGCAGCCCCACGATCTCCCCACTTTGGAAACCCCACTTTAGTCACATGAAGATTCTCTATATACCAGACCATTGGCTTCCAATCTTTGAAACTACACTGGGTTGGCAACTTTTTTTATTGGTGCATTGTAGTCATACATCTTAATGGAGTATAATATTGTAGAGAAATACATGCACACATCACCCTTACCCAATTCCCGCCCTGGGTTGACAACGTTCTATCTACCGAGGTAGCTGGCAAATCTGTCATAAGACTATTAAGATAATCTTCAGTGAAAAAAAGTAGTAAAGCTAATATAGTTACTATTACTTAGTATAAGATATGTCCTCAAGAATACTAACTGGGAATTAAGACTTAAGAGAAATAGACTAACACTTTTTTCTTTTTTGGTACTAGGAACTGAACCCAGAGGCATTCTACCTCCAAGCTCCAAGCTATATCCCCAGCCCAATTTTATATCTTATAATTTTATATCTTATAGGTTTCTGAGAGCCTCACTAAGTTGCGAAGGCTGGCTTTGAAACTCTGATCCTCCTGTCTGTCTCCAAAGTACTGGGATTACAAGTGTGTGCCACCACGCCTGGCATGACTAACACTGTTTAATAAGGAAGCATGTGGAGAGACTTCTGGGTGGACGGTAGCAAGTAATTAATATTTATTAAACAGTCATCGATAGATATATTTCTTTTAAAGCTCCATGCTAACAAAGGAAACAAAAGGGAGCAACTTAATGCACAGGGATTAAGTTGCTGAGCTGCACATTTTGGTCTGATGGGTAAACTCCATTAAAGGCTAAAGCAGAGACTGCCTTGGGAAGTAACCAGCTGGATCATAATATCATAAAATTTTCAAATGTTTTTGACTATGATCTGGGAAAGTCATTTGCACAGTAAGCTACCACTCACACATCTGTATATACAATTGAACATACATTTCATTATGTTTATCTTACTGTATAAAATGTGCTGTCATATTTTCTCTATACAATTTGTTTTTTAAATCCTGGTCACACCCACTAAATTGATTTCACGAGTCTTTAAAGGATAGCTGCACATAATTTTAAAACTGCTTGTTGAATCAGCATCTCTCAAACTGTATTTTGCATATGCACCATCTGAGAACCTTAGAAGAATGAAGATTCTGATTTGAGAGGTTTAAGATTTGTACTCCAGCAAACTTCAAGGTGACGTCAATGCTCCTGTTTCATGAACCAGACCTTGGGGAGAAAAGATTGTCATCTCTCCCACAGGAGTAACTGCTCTGGGCTTTGGACATAAGATGAAATTAACTCTGATAAGAGTCGGGAATTTATATATGGTAACTATTATATCTGTTATTCTGTTTCTTATTGTCTTCTACTTTTTAAAAATACAGCAGGTTAGCCAGGCATGGTGGTGCATGCCTGTAATGCGAGCATTCAGGAGGCTGAGACCTGAGGATCGGGGTTCGCGGACAGCCTCAACTACTTAGTGAGGCCCTCCACAACTTACTGAGACCCTGTTTCAAGATAAATAATCATATACAGGACAGGGGGTGTAGCTCGGAGGTCAAATGCCCCTGGGTTCCATCCCCAGACCTGCAAAAAAAAAAAAAAAATACAGCAGGAGCCAGGCGTGGTGGCACACTCCTGTAATCTCAATACTTGAAAGGACTGAGACAAGAGGATCTCAGAGGGCATCCTCAGCAACTTAGACCCTGTTTCAAAAACAAGAATAGGACTCAGGTCCTAGCTCAGAGATAGAACATCCCTAGGTTTAACTCCTACCACACACAGAACAGCTAGTGTATGGGTTCTTTGTGGATTCAACTACCTGTAGATCAAAAATATTCAGGGGAAAAATGTACTGAACATGTCCTGCCTACTTTAAACAATCAGTCTAACTACTTATATAGTGATTACAGTGTATTAGGTATGATACATAATCTAAAGATTTAAGGTATGCAGGTGAATACACAGAGATTATATGCAAATATTGTGCCATTTTATGGAAGAGACTTGAACATTCTCAGAATTGGTATGGGGGTGCTGGAACCAATCCTCAGAGGATACTAAAAGCCAGTAACAGTTTCCTTGGAAAATGATGTATCCTGAGTTTCTCAAAATAAGGTTTCTCCAATAACACATTTTAGTAGGAATCGAGTTGATGGCCAGCTGAAGAGGGGGGAAAAAATGCCCAGAGGGAGAAAGACTATGGGAGGGGGAAAGGCGAGGTAGAAAACACAAGCTTGGCCTGCTGTACTGGCTCCCGCCACAGTGGCTAGTACTTTGGAGCTGATTCCCGGAGCGAGCACGGTAGAAACAAAGCCCGTGACCCTATTCAGCTGGACTCAACTCCTGCATGGTGTTGGTTTCGCCGGTCCCCTGGTGGTTTGAGGACTCCTCATTCTTCCCCATTTCTGGCCATATGGTGATGGATGTATTGAATTCCCACTTCTCCAGTCAGTTTCCTGTGACTTTATTTTCTTTCTAATATGCTGCCAACCACATTGGGAATGGGAGTTAAGTGATAAAACCAGGAGGTAAGTCCTATCTATGGAGTCATATTTTGCTTTATGGTTTTTGTGATATATAAGGATGAACTGTTTCCAAACTCAAGTTTTTTGGGGTTTTTGTTTTGTTTTAGCTGCAACTCGGCTCTGTTTCTTGGCTCTATTTCTCTGGCTCAATAATACAGAAATGGGTAGGCCTGCCCTGACTCATCTCAGAGCTGGCTGCGAACCTTTCTGCCCCCAGTACTCCAGAAAGAACACACAGCATCCTGCTAGACTACTATCATGCCATGTGATTGAAGGACCATGTAATGTAGAAGAAATACCTCTCCTGTGTACTGACAGGCTCGTTTATTTACAACTCAGTAAAAATCGCAGCCAAAACCAACAGAACATACATCTGACTGTAAAGAGCCAGCTGCGGATAATTTGCCTTCTCAAAAAAGAATCTGGAAAAGAGGAAGGTGCCCCAAATTGAATTAGGCTCCGATTATTCAGAAAGGAAGTAACAGCTGGAAAACATTTCAAAAAAAGGTTCCTTCAAAACAGCCTTTCAAGACAACAGCCAAATATATTTTTTTTTCTGTCAGGGATGATTCCATCCGTGTTAACTGTTGAGATCCAGTGCCACCAGGCGGATTGACAGGCTCTGTATATAACTATCCACATGAAGACCAGGCATGGTGGCATATGCTTGTAATCCCAGCATTTGGGAAGCTGAGACAGGAGGATCACGGTTCAAGGGCAGCCTCAGCTACTTAGGCCCTTTGCAACTCAGTGAGACCCTGCCCCCCCCCAAAAAAAATAGGGATGGGAGTGTAGCTCAAAGGTAGAATGCCCTGGTTTCCATCCCCAGTACATCAAAAATAATCCACATGGGATGGGGTGGAAGTCTGGGTTGACATAATTTGATCTGGGTGTTCCCAATAAACAAAATTCACCCCCAGGCATTGGCCAACCAGCCACATAGTTACCCTCATAGCAGGATAAAATCTGTGATCAGTGTAGAAGCAGCAGTATTTATTTTGTGGTGCTGGGGATGGAACCCAGGAGCTTTTTATCTCTAAGCTACACCCCGACCCCAGGTTTGTTTATGTTTTTGTTTGAAACAGTCTCACTAGGTTGATGAAAGTCCTGGCTGAGGTTGCCCTGGAACCTACACTCATCCCATGTCAACCTCCCAAGTACTAGGATTACAGGCATGCACCTCCATGCCCAGCCCGAAGCTGCACTTTGTGTCTTTGTAATCAACGTCATGACACCCCAGTCTTTATTTGCTCAATTAGTGGAGTTGGAGTCCACCACAGCGGTGGTCCTAGTCATATGGGGCTGGATGGCTGTGGCTCCCATTTCTTCTGCACAAGTAAACTTATACATGGGTTTAGGCCTGCGCATTTAATAAAATTTTCCTACTGAGCCAAAATTGTGTTTTAGACCCAGGGCTGAGAGTGCAGTGCACTTAGGAACCCCTTTAATCTAAAGCTGGCAGCTGGGTGTGGTGGCACACACTTGTAATCCCAGTACTTGAGAGGCTGAGACAGGAAGATTACAGGTTTGCAGTCAGTGTCAGCTACTTAGGCCCTCCGCAACTTAGACCCTGTTTCAAAATAATAAAAAAATAGGGCTGGGAGCCAGGTATGGTGGTGTATGCTTGTAATCCTAGTACTTTAGGAGACTTAGGAGAATAGCAGGTTCTTGGCCAGCCTCAGCTACTTAGTTACCCTCTGCAACTTTTAAAACTTTTATTTTTCAAAATAATAAAAAATCGGGCTGGAGATGTAGCTAGGAGGTAGAATGCCCTGGTACCCAGGTTCAGTCCCTAGTACCGTGCCAAAACAAAATCATCATTGGATGATCTGGGAGCAGCAACTCCTGTTCCAAGTTCTATCCCCCCACCTGCCCTCCTGACCCAAGTTGCAGAGAAAACACAGGAGAAGGAGGTATAGGTAGCCTTAAAGTACAATTTTTTTTCTTGCTGTACCGGGGATAGAACTCAGGAGCATTGTACCTGCGAAATACACCACCAGCCCTATTTTTTAGTCTTTATTATTTTGAAACAGGATTTGAGTTGTGGAGGGCCTAAGTAGTTGATGTCTTCGAATAGCAATCCTCCTGTCTCAGCCTCCCAAATACAGTGATTACAAGCGTGCGCCACCATGCCCGACTCAGTATGATATTCTTGACAGGCAACTCGCTGCCTGTCCCTAAAGCCAAGTGAGGAGTTCCAAACCCCAAACTTGAGCAATTTGGGATGTTCCTAAGTATGTAAGGCGCTGAGCTGCGCAACTCACAGCTCTCACTTGTGCTGCAAGAGCGAGGCTGGATGATCCAGGAACCTCTAAGACTGGTTTGCCCTTCCTTTTCGGGGCTGAGAGTGGTGCTTGGCCTTTGTGCCTGGGTGAGAAGATATTTGTGCATAGCGGCTAACACCACCTGTGGATTCAGAGAGCTAGTGAGAGCCGCCTCTTCCGCAGGTTCAAGAGGGCAACGGGCGACTCTCCAGGCTGTGCATGAGGGGACCTGTCTGCGTGTTGGAGGAACACAGAGGAAGGCAGGATTGCAGCGCCAGGGACCCTCCCTCTGATGCCTCAGCAGTGGCCCAGGCTGGCCCTTCATCTCCCATCTCAAGCCATGCTCCAGGAATCTGAATTCCTAGAGGTGGGCGGAGCCCTGTCTATAGCCCCAACCTCTGCTGGGACTGGGAAAGGAAGAAGCCCAACTTTAGGTCGAGTTCAAGTCTGTGTGTATGTGTGTGTGTGTGTGATGCTGGGGATTAAACCTAGAAAACTTTACCTTTGAGCTACACCCCCAGCCCTATTTTTTATTCTTTATTTTGAAGCAGGGTCTCAGTATCTGAGGCTGGCCATGAACCTGTGATCTACCTGTCTCCGCCTCCCAAGTACTGGGATTACAGGGTGCACCACCGGCCAGCTTAAGTTCAAGTCATTTAATTGAACAGGTTTTGGTCTTAAATCTCAAAGGTGATTACAAAGTCAGAACGCGGGTAACATTTCATGAAAGGAGCCATAACCAAGGAGGGAAAATGAACTCAACCAAGATTAAAAAAAAAAAATCTTTACCCTAATGAAGTTGGACTTTTCAATGAGCCAGTTAGAAATGAGATGGATTTTTTCCATTGTAAGTATTCAGTGTGCACCTAATTTTGTTTTCATAACTCTGCATGTTGTAAATTGCAGACTCTTCCCAAATGGTAAAAACATCAGGCTTCAGGCAATGTGGACCTGCCCCATGGGTGCTCAGGACTTCAGCTACCCTGCCCTTCCTTTCTTGACTCCTTTCTCTCCTTCCACTTTTTTTTGTTTTTTGTTACTGGATATCAAACCCAAGGGCATTCTACCACTGAGTCATATCACCACCTCTATTTTATTTTTATTTTGACCCAAGGTCCCACTAAGTTGCTGAGGCTGGCTCTGAACCCTGATCCTCCTGTCTCAACTTCCTAAGTACTGAAATTACAGAGGTGCACCACCATGCCTGATTAAAATTTGCCAATTTTTTTCTTCTAGTTTTTGTGGTGCTGGGAATTGAACATTCTAGACAAGCTTTCTACCAGTGAGCTACCTCCCTAGCCCCAAGATGCCTTTTTTTTTTTTTTTTTTGGTGGTACTGGGGGTGGAACCCAGGGGCTTTTCTACCTCTGGGCTATACTCCCAGACCTATGTTATACTATATTTTGAAACAGGGTCTCACTAAGTTGTTGAGAGCCTCACTAAGTAGCTGAGGCTGGCTTTGAACATGTGCAATCCTCCTATCTCAGCCTCCCAAGCGCTGTGATTACAAGCATGTGCCACCATGCCCGGCTTCAAGATGCCTTTTTAAACTAATACTTTCAGGTGCACTTTATAATAACTTGGGGGTTTGCCTTGATTATTCAATTATTTTATTTATATTTGGAGATAGTCTTTTTTTTTTTTTTTGGACTGGCAATTGAACTCAAGAGTTGTTCTATGTCCAAGCTACACTCCCAGCCATTTTATTTTTATTTTGAAACACGTTCTTGCTAGGTTGCTGAGAATCTTGATAAGTTGCTGAGGCTGGTCTTGAACCTGCAATCTTCCTGTCTCAGCCTCCCACATACTGGCGTCATAGGCATGTACCACCACGCACAGCTAAAGATTGTCTTTTTGATCTCTGAAGTTTGCATGAGTCCAGTCATATTGAAGGCAAAAGCCCATGAAGCAGGGGACCTGTAAACAAGCATATTCCTTTGTCTCGTTGAGATGTGTATCCCACTGCTGTTAGCACTATCCTTCTAAATTCTGCCCTCTTTTTGCAGAAGAGAGATCTCTGCTTAACTGTTCTGGTATTTCACAAGTAATGTCACCTCGGGGAATGTGTGTGAGGAAATCCAGACCCGGCAGAGATTTCCTTCAAATGCCAGAGGCAAGTGAAAAATGGAAGATGCTCATAGCCAGATGTTGAGATCAGTTTCTAAGTGGGAGGGAGAGTCCTGCACATGTGGATTTGTCTTCAGAGGCTCGGGGTAATAGTCACATGATGCTGTTGGCCTAGGGGAATGTCCAAAGATCAAAGATCGCCATGATTGTTCTTGAAGTGACTCAATTGGATGGAAACGGAAGGGGAAAAAAATTACCTTCAACCAGGCTTTAATCTGATTTGTGAGCTTGTGTAGATGAGTCTGTGGTACCAGTAAGATGCTTAATGTGAATTTTTTATTTTCAAAACATTTGAAATGATTTTAAACGTAACTTCTGTTATGTGATATCTTTAAAATCTTACGGACTAGAGAGAACAGGTAGAAATATAGATAAAACAATATTGAGCTGGCATAGTGGGACATACCTATAATCCCAGTACTTGGGAGGATGAGGCAGGAGGATTGCAGATTTGAGGATAGCCTCAGCAATTCAATGAGGCCCTGTTTTTAAATAAAAAAGGTCTGCAGGTGTAGCTTGGAGGTAGAATATACCTGGGTCCATTTCCCACTATCATAAAAAGTATATATATATATATATATAATATATATAATATATTTATCATAAATATATATTTATCATAAATATATATATTTATCATAAATATATATCTATTTCGTATATACTATATATGTATATGTATATATACATATACATATATGTATATATATACATGCATATACATATACTACATAAAAGTATATACTATATGCTAAACATACTATATATATATACTATATAATATATAATATACATAGTATGTGTACTGGTAGCATTAAAAGCTGGGTACATTTTTGTTTGGTCTAAACATATGCATCTCCCCCAAATTCAAATGTTAAAATTCTAACTCCCAAGATGATGGTGTTAGGTGAGGCTTTGGGAAGTGATGTACAGAATCATGAATGGGATTGATGTCCTTATAGATGAGATCCTGGAGAGGAAGCCGACCCTTGTGAGATGGTGCATGTGTGAACCAGGGAGTGAGCCCTTACCTTACACCAAGTCTGCCAATGACTTTATCTCGGACTTCTCCGAAACTGGAGAAATAAGTTTGTTTACAAGTGTACCATTTCATAAGTTTCATTTTGTTTAGCCTCAAACTAAATTATATTTCCCTCTGCATATGCATATGTTTGAAGATAAAAATATAATAAAAAGCAATTTAGAATTACATAGATTTAGAAACTTTAAAAAATCATTTTCCAGTTAGCAAATGAAAATCAAATTACCCTAAGGTAGAGATGAGCCAGTCCAGCACCCACACGGCTGTGGGTGACTTTCCCAGGAAGAAATATTCTAAAGCAGCATCTCCCTCTCTAGAGCAAATCCCCGTCATGCAGAACAGGCTTTGTCCCAGAGAACGCAGAGCCATGACCTGCTGGTATTCACTGTTTTCCTTCCTTACACCATGAGCCAAATTTTGTGGAAGAATCTAAATAATCCACTCTTTACTTCCACTTTTGGGCAAGGTTTTTCCTCTAGAAATCCCTAGTGATTAGCATTTTACTGGATTTTTGGTGTTTTGGTTTTTTGTTTTTTTGTGTGTGTGGTGGTACTGGGGTTCCTGGAAACCCTGCTACCCCCGGGCTACACTCCTGGACCTATTTTAAACATTTTTATTTGGAAACAGGGTCTCTTAAGCCAGCGCAGCTGGCTTCGAACCTGCGCGATCCTCCTGTCTCCGCCTCCCAAGCGCGGGGATTACAAGCGTGCACCACCACGCCTGGCTCTACTGAGAATTTGATAAAGCCTTTTCCTGACTCTCCCCATGGCCACAGGAAAGTGCACTATGATTAAGTTTGGGGCCCTAGTGAAAGAATTTTTCAGGTCCCAAGCTAAAAATCTTTATATGGAATCTGCCTGAGGGTCCCTCTCCACACCAAGACCCATGAATTTATATAAGCTTCTTTCCGTTCCTCTTAACCCTGGACAAAAGGCATATGGGTAGAATGAAGCTTTGAAGCTCATATTGAACAACTAGGTAAATTCTACCTCTGGGAATGAATTAGAAACTTTGATTTTTATTAACAATCATGGTCCCCACCATCAAGTGAGACTATCTCTGTTGTTATGAAGAAACTTTTTCTGGTAACCAAATCTTTCCTTTGGAAGACCTATGTGGGGATATGGCTGGCCCCACTTCCACCACAAAGCAGGATATACATATGACTCCGAGCTGTTTGCATGACATCCCTGATGCCAAGCAGTTCCCAGAACACAAGAGGTGAACTTTTATTAAGCAAATGAATGAAAGCTTGGTTTACAGTGATGATTCATTACTGAGTATGTGTGCCAACACTCCTGAAACCTTTTGATCACAGCACCCTGTAATAACTTAAATACTGAAGGGCTCTAGAGAGCAATTATGGTAGTGAGCCATCTTTTCTGATGCATGAAAAAAGCCTGAGAATGAAATCAACCCAAAACAACTAAGAGATAACCCTAATTACCTGATTTGAACACCTAGAACATGTCCAAAGCAAGACCTATCCTGACAGTTCTCAGTTACATGAGTGAGTCAAAAACATCCCTTGTTGCCCAAAATAGATTTCTGGTGGAGTTATTGGTTACTGCAACTTACCCTGCATATTTGTGATTCCTTGCTGCACTCCCACTGACATTTCTCAGATTGAATCAGATCTATATAACCGTAGTGTTTATATCTGAGTCTTCAGAGTCTCCCCAATGGGCTACCTGCTTTCAGAACTTTGTGACATGTAATGGTTCAGGGGGAAAAAACAAGGCTTTGAACAGTGGGGAGTGCAAACACCATAGTTTACGGATAGATAAGCTCAGGGACAGAGCTGTCATGTTGAGCTACATGAAAGTTACAAGGCCTCACGTTGAGAGTTGTTTGGGGACTTGTACAGAGGTAGACACTTCCAAGCTCCTCCTGAAAGCCCTTGATATTGGCTGGAATCCAGACCAAATTCCTGGCTATATTTGTGACTGGAGAACTGTGTTTTCATGTTCTGACTAGGAGAAACACACTGTGTGCCCTTTCAGAGGAGCACCGGGTGATCTGGGTACTCTCCAAAGTCCCCAGAGCGAGTTGGATGGGATAATGTGAAGAACTGATGAGCGATTACAAACTGCCTTGCTACCCAGGAGACCCACATGATTTATTGTAGTTAATTAGCCTAAAAATTAAAAAAGGTGAAGAAAATCATCAGAACTAGCCAAAACTCCGAGTAGACCTAGGAATACAGAGGTGGTGTGTTTAACCAGTAGTCCTTAAAATAGGACCTCTAAGGCAAGACCTGTTCACTGTTCCTGATTCTCTTCCCGAGTAATAAAACTGGCTTCAGCTGGACTCACGGTCATCCACGATAAAGATACTTCCCATCCTCCCTTGCAGCTAGAGATGGTCCTGTGACGAGGTGCCAGTCAAGAAATGCATGCAAAACGTTATATTTAGCTTCCCAAACTCCGTCATACAGGAAGCCCTTTTTCTTCCCAGCCGACTGAAACTTAAGTGTAATATTGAGAACCTAACCATTTTATACGGTGAATTGGCCCATTAAAGGCGACAGGAAAGAAAATGGAAGAGTACCTGATGTCCACAGTGCCATTCCACCAATCACTGGCCGCCTACCTCTGGCCTCGTGTGTAAAGAACTTCCATCTCTTGACCACCAGAATCATGGGCATTTTGAGTTTTCTGTAACGTGCAGTCAGACCCCATCAGGTCTGAAACAACAGGCTAATGCTCTACAAGGAAAGATAAGCAAATTTCTCAGACCAAATTAGTCCATATATACCTGGACTCCAGTTCAGGGATGAGCGACATCTCATTACATGTCTCGGTGGAAACAGTCACTCATCCCCTTGCTCTTTGCAGGTATCAGACCCTGAAGCTTGTGAGAGAAGTTCTGTAAGGATGGGGGCTAGGGATGTATTTTTGTTGTTGTTGTGGCACTCAACAGCTTTGGGTGGCTGCTCACTCTGATTTGTTTTTCTTCCCATTCCAAAATTCTAATCTTGGAAGAAACAGCAGTAAAAGGCTAAAATGTCCATGTTTTCCTGCTTGTCCTTAAGGAATATGCTTCCCCTCATGCAAGCATCTGTAAGAGACTGATGTTTGCCTTAGCCCTGAGGTTGTTAAACTTGAGGGTGCCTCAGAATCACCTGGAGAGATGGTTAAAGATGGCTGGACTCCATCCCCAGGATCTGGAGTTCAGCGTGTCCAGGGCCAGACCGGAACATGTGCATTTCTAACAAGCTACAGGAACCACATTTTTTAAAATTATATTAGCTTATAATATATGGGCTCCTTCAATATTGGTCCTTGGAAAAAAATGTAGCCAGGCATAAATAAGGAACATGTGACAATATATTCTACCCAGGAGTGGAATTGAAGGAGAAAGTATGGATGAAAATATCCTGCAGGCTGCATGTTAGTATGGAAAGCAGTCCATTCAAGGAGGCTCTGCCGACATGCCAGGGCAGACTGTTCAAGTCAAGGGGATGGGATGAGAAGGGAAGGAAGGGTTGGGGGTGGATGCTAAGGTTTTCCTAGGCTACTGTGAAATGTGAGTGGAAAAGAGTAATTTTTAATGTCATGCATTGCTGAATCTTCTAGAATTTGAGAACTGATTTATTGTGAAACCATGTGTTGGCAGAAACAAGCACAAACCCTCTTTGGAAAATGCACTACATAAATTAGTTTATGCATCAAGACTTTATAAGCATCAGACTTTTTAGGGAAATCCAGCTACCTGTGTGTTTTATGGTTGGATTGAATATGGCATGGATCATCTTGTGGCCAGTTTGCTGCTAGAACAAAGAATTATTGGAGGATCACTTCAAATTTTTTTATCAGTGTGAAGAAAACTAATAGTTCCAAATTTATACCAGCATCTCTCCAGTTCAAGAAGTGTGCACAAAGGCATAATGGCGCACACTTGTAATCCCAGCATTTTGGAGGCTGAGACAGGAGGATCACAGTTTGCAGATAGCCTCAGATAGTAAGGCCCTTTGCAACTCAGACTCTTTTTCAAAATAATAAAAAAAAAGTTGGGGTGTAGCTTGGAGGTAGAATGCCCCTGAGCTCCATACCCAGTACTGCCAAAAAAAAAAAAAAAGTGTGCACAGAACAGCTAAATATTTTCTATTTTTAAACATAGAATTCCTGCTGGGATTATATTTTTTTCAGTTTTCATATCTTTCCTATCTCATTCTCTTTCAAGATGAGTATTTGGGAGGTTTACTAAAAGATGTTGGTCACAGTAAAGCTATAATTTGAAACTATTTCTTTCCAATGGGAGTTACATATAACTTCTACATTTATCTTAAACCAAAAGGGGTTGTCATTTCCAGGAATATTTTTAACTAAGTACTCAGGGGGAAAAACACTTCTTGTGTGAATCGTAACATGATGAATAATTTTTAAATATTTAAAAAACCTCTTTAGGTGCATGGTTGACTTGGTAGGAAACTGAGGGAATTATTTGCAGGTCAGAAATGACAAATCCAGAGACAAGCAGGAATTTTGAACTGGCATTTATCCCTGGGTGTCTGCTAATCCCTTGCCATCTGGAGCTCTATTTTAGTAGCCCAAGAGTATAAGGACTAGAAACAGCCTGAGGTAAAAAGAGTGTTACAGATTGAATTGTGTCCCCTCACAATTGATGTGATTAAATTCTAGCCGCCACTACAACAGAATATGACCTTATTTGAAAATAGGGTCATTATAGATGTCATTAGGATGAGGTCATAGAGTGGCCCTAATCCAATATAAAGGTTGTTTCATGAAAAGAGTGAAATGTGGACATAGATGCGCACCCAAGGAGAATACCATGTGAGGAGGAAGTTACGGACCAGAATGATGCTTCTACAAACCAAGGAAAGACAGAGACTGCCAGCAGGAGCTAGGCAAAAGGCCTGGAACAGATTCTCCCTCATAGCCCTCAGAAGGAACCAGCCTCTGGTTTTAGACATCTTGGTTTTAGACTTCAGCCACCAGAACTGGACTGTTTGAGACACTCAGTTTGTGGCACTTTGTTAAAATAGCCCAGGAATCAAATAAAGGAGGAAATCAGATTGGGCCCTAGCCCAAAGGCTGGACATTCAAAGTACATCATGCTCAGTGGGTGAACTGGGAGCAGAAAACCCCCACAAAGGACCCAGTTGGAACAGAGGCGCTGCCAGCCTTGCTCCGAACTACTTCTGAGGCCTGAGACACTCAGAGGTGAACATTTGGTTTAAAATGATCCCAGGGTTTAATAGTGTTCCCAGGGATCTGGCAGAAGCCTACACAAATCCTTCCAGATGAACATACTTTATTTTGAATCTAGGCCTCAAAAGTCCCACAGGTAAATTTCCAAGAAACATGAGCTCCTGGTCAAAAATAATCAAACACACCAGGAGCCAAGAGTAACAGACAGTGGAAAGAATGAAGTGCGGAAACAGAACTGCAAAGAACACAGATGCAGAAATCTTGCATACAAGAAAAGTAAACAAGTACATCTAATATGACTTCAGGAAAAGGACTCTAAAAAATCTGAAGGGGGACCTGGAATCATCAAATTTGACCAGGCAAATTTGGAAGAGAATCCAAACCACTTCTATAGATGAAAAATGTTATTTTAAAAAGGAAATGGATAGTTTAAGCTGCAGGTAAATTACAGAAAAAAAATCGGTGAAGTGGAGAAGAGATTGAAAGAAAATAAGCAAACTGAAGACAGATCAAGATGTGAAAAATTTAAAGGAAGAGCTGTAAGAAACAAAATGGCAAGGACTTGCTAGAAGTTCTCGCTAGAAGAACAGTTCTCGCTAGAAGCATTAGAAACAGGGCAGTAGTTGAAGGGACAATGGCAATGAACTTCCCCAAATTGTTAAAAAAGCGACAGTTCTCAGATTCAAGAAGCCAAACAAAATGCAATTAAAAACAAACCCAACCCTATAAACCCCATTGTAATATGGGGTTCCATATTACACATTCCATATTACAATATTCCATATTATAATGGAATAACATAATTTTCAAAGATAAAAACATAGGAAAGTATAGACTAACATCATCTGCAGAATATACAATGATCTTTTTTTTAAAAAAAGACAGTAACAAACAAAAAGATCTAATAAGTATAAATGACCAGAGACTAAAAGCACAGGCACCTACAGCTTTGACATACGCCAGCTAAAAGCAAGTAGGAAATCATTTTAAAAAGATGTGCCACTTAGCTTGTAATAAACATGATAGAGGATACAGAAATAAGCCTAACAAGGCAAAGATGTAAACTTTCTGTAGAAACTGAAATTTTCCAATGAACATTTAAAAAGCTAGAAAAATATGTATCGTGTTTTTTAATATGAAAACTTAAATATTGTAAAGTTTTCCATTTTCCCAAAATCAATGTATAAGTTTGAAACAACCTCAAACGACACTTCAACAGGATGTTTTTGGAACTTGACACACTCATCTTAAAATTCCTAAAAGAGTAATTGTACAAATTTAGCCAGGTCAGTTTTGAAAACAAAATTTTGCCCAATCAAATATTATAGCAATCTGTGCATGGTGACATGCACTTGTAATCTGAGTACTATGAAGGCTGAGACAGGAGGATCAAGGAGGTTCGAGGATAGCCCCAGAAAATAGACTCTCATCAACCTAAGGGGACCCTGTTTCAAAATGAAAAGATGGCAAGGGGTACAGCTCAGAGAGAATTCCTAGGTCCAATCACCACTACCATAAAGTATTAATATATATATAAAGACACTATAATTAGAAGTGTGTATTTTTTGGGGGGGTGGTACTGGGGATGGAACCTAGGGGCATTCTACCTCTGAGCTATACACCCAGCCCTATTTTTTTTTTATATGAAACAGGGTCTCAGTTACAAAAGACCTCACTAAGTAGCTGAGGCTGTCTGCAAACCACGATCCTCCTGTCTCAGCCTCCCAAATGCTGGGATTTACAAGCATGTGCCACCATGCCCAGCTTGAAGCATGTATTTTAATAGTAAATCAAGAAATAGGTGTTAAAAATGAACGCATTTAAGTTTAATTCATAATTGGTGCTTCCAATTATTGGATGTGTCATTAATGTTGAAGTATAGATGTTTTATGTTGGAAGAACTGGATTTGGTCCTTTGTACCATTAACACCAAGTAAATCCAATTAGGTTAAACATACACATAAAAACTCAAAAGTATTAAAAGAAATATTAAGTAGTCCATGTGTAATGATCTGGCTATATGTAAAACTCTTGTCAACCCCCAAGATTAATAATCATAAAGGGAAATATTTAAATTTACATAAAATGTGTTATTTCAATAAATTTTCTATATATCAGAATAAAGTAAAACAGGTAATTCTGGACAAGGATAACAAACACTAGAAGAGTTATTCAGAATCGCCAAGAATCACAGAAATGCAAATTTTTTTTAATTGAAATGATCTCACCCAAAAGAATTCCAAAGTTTAAAAGTGAAGAGTCGGCGATGGTGCCGGGTGCAGGGGTGCAAACCTGTAATCCCAGTACTTGGGAGGCTGACACAGGAAGATCGCAGGTTTACGTCCAGAGCATGATAACTTATGAGACCTTATCTCAAAAGTAAAATAGGGCTGGGGCTGTAGCTTAGAGGCAGAGCACCGCTGAGTTTAATACCCAGTACAGAGGGGGGAAAGGTTTAATATGCTTTGGAAGGGCAACTTGACATTAATATTTTTAAGGCGCATACACTACTGCCTTGCAATTCCACATTCTAGTATCTGTCCCTGAGAACCTTACATGTGCCCACTAAGGCATACACAATGATATTTAATGCAGCATTGCTTATAGCACCAGCACATAAACCTGGAAGAAAAAATGTCTATCAGGATCAGCTGTGCAAACTACAACTTTAAAAAAAAAAAAATGAGGCTTCTGTAACCTGTAAGAACTCTAAATCACACTGAAGATGGTGGAGAAATAAAAGGGAAACTGCAGATTTCACATTTATGTAAGGATATCCCATAATACAGTAACACATTTTCCAGATAAAGCCAGTGCATAGAAAGTGGTCTAGATAGACTATTTGCCTCCGGGGAATGGGCATGGATAATATGGTGGGGAAGTGGGTCAAATGGTTTATACCTATGGGTGACTTTTTGGTTTGTATAAGGAAAACATATGTATGAATGAATGTGAAATTTCTTTTTCTTTACAAGAAAATGAACACTCATGTTTACCAAAAAAAAAAAGCTAAATTACAGTTTTATTCTTCTCTGCCATTAAGCAATTTTCAGTAGAATCTCCCAATCGTGAGCTTCCTGGGTCCTGAAAAAGTTGTTTACCAGGATCCTATTCACGAACATCATGTCTATGTTTTTCTGTGTAAAGCCAAGCATATCTGCTCTTTGGGAAATGGAGAGAGAGGTAAGCAACCCAGCCTCACTACAGGACCGCGGTCCTTACAGGATACCATCATTCTGTGTCCACCTTCCATCTATGAGAGCCAAGCTTGGAAACTCTTCAGGCGAGAGACTTTGGGACCTCAGATAAGTTACCCGAGTCTCTAAGTTTCAGACTCCACATTTCTAAAAATCAGAAGAGCAGCTACCTCAAAGGCTTGCTGCACTAAACAAGACATTGCAATTATTTAACCTAGTGTGAGATCACCGTCATCGTCCCTGTCTGTAGTGAACGAAGGGCTTTGCAAAGCCATGCATGACCCTTAACAATTATGTGAACTTGAGCAAAGAAATCAACATTTAGGTCTCGGTATCCTCGGTGAAATGGTAATGCTGTAATAGACCCCAGGCAATATGTGTCGTCTTTATAGTTATCCCTGTTTCAGTGTCTTCCCCCGCGCGCCTTCTGCATTTCCTCACCGGGTCGGCAGGGGGAGCAGTTGACCCGCCAAGTGAACTGGCCAAGTGGCTGGCGGGATGCACATCGCAGGGGGCAGCTCACCACGCTGCTACTTTGATTCCGGACAAACTTGAATTCCTTCTGGAAGGTTAAAGCGGACACTCACGAGACAGAAGTTTCCAGTGTGTCGGAGCTGTGTGGAGGCGCCCATCAGGGCAGGCTGACAGTCCAGCCAGGTCCCTGTCGACTTCCTCCAGGCTCTTGTTCAGCTGCAGGGGCCCTTCTTCAGGGACAAGTTCTTGTCAAGTGATTCAAGAAGAAGGTGCCTAGTCTAAATGTGTGCCATTTTCAAAATGTTCCGCATAAAAATAAAATTTTAAAAAATTTTAAAAGATTAAAGTTTCCACTGAAGGAAGGAAAAAGACTGCCTGGCCCGGCATGATGGTGAGATCGAAGGATCGTGGGTTGTGGACAGCCTCAGCTACTGGATGGGCGCTGGATGAAGCCCATCATTCTGAGGACTAAGATGACTCTTTATCACGTGATTCTCTGTAAAGGCTGCCTGGGGAGCCGGGAGCGGTGGCAAGTTTGTAATCCCGGCATTTGGGAGGCTGAGACAGGGGGATCGTGGTCCGGGGACAGCCTCAGCTACTTAGGCCCTTTGCAAATCAGACCTGTTTCAAAATAAAAACTAGGGCTGGGGATGTCCCTCGGAGGTAGAATGCCCCTGGGTTCCATCCCCAGTACTGAAAAAAATAATGCACATCCAGGTGTGGCACACACCTCTAATCCGTGTACTTGAGAGGCTGAGACAGGAGGATCACAGGTTCAAGACCAGCCTCAGGAGCTTAGCAAAATCCTCAGCAACCTAGTGAGACCCTGTTTTAAAAAAACTTTAAGGGAGGATGAGAGTATAACGCAGGTAGAATACCTGTGAGTTCAGCCACACACACTGCGATGCACAGATACCACAACTTGCCCGCACACATATTTTAATCACTCTAATATCTAACAGGTAATATAAAGAATATGTAGGAGCAAGTTGTTATAAAAAATGAATATGTATTTAAATATATAAATGCTCAGACACAACTATGCCAGAAAACATAAGGAAGTAGCCTGATGTCTGTGCCTCTGTCTAGCATCACCCCGAGTACGTCAGCCACAAACCACTGAAAACGTGTGACAACCCACAGACCATTCGCTGCACTGCACAGGTGAGTGTGTCCACATGAGGTTCCAACCAGAAGTCTAGTCATGCCTGTCTAGTCATGCCTGACTTTGCAAGCGGCTTTGTAGGTTAAAGCCACCAAAAAAAAAACTCAGTTGTAAATACAAAACAGTTCATCTGGGAATGGTGGGGCACACCTGTAATCCCAGGACTTGAGAGGCTGAGACAGGATGATCACAGGTTCAAGGTTAGCCTCAACAATTTAGCGAGACTCTCAACAATCCAGTGAGACCCTGTTTCGAAACAAAAATTGTAGCCAGGCATGGTGGCTCACACTTGTAATCCCAGCATTTGGGAGGCTGAGAAAGGAGGATCACAGTTCAAAGACAGCCTCAGCTACTTAGTGAGGCCCTTTGCAACTCAGACTCTGTTTCAAAATAAAGAATAAAAATAGAGCTGGGAGTGTAATTCGGAGGAAGAATGCACCTGGGTTCCATTCCCGGTACCGAAAAGAATTGTTAAAAAGCAGCTGGGGTGTAGTTCAAAGGTAGGATGGTCCTGAGTTCAATCCACAGCACCAAACACACGTACACAGTTAATTTCTAGGCTCCCCCTTCTACATATACACTGAACAAGCCCTAGAAGGCAGTATTGTCTCTGTGGAAAACCATAGGTGTGAGGAGCCAGGGAGGGCTGCCCTCCAGAAATAGGAAGTACCAGCCTCCTGAGGTGAACACCTAAACCCTCCCACACCCCTCCCCACAACATCCAAGACCTGTGCACACATCTGACACCAGTTGAGTTTCGTCCACCATAAACTTTGTGAGGACAAGGCAGTCCTCCTCCTCTTCTTCCTCCTCCTCTTCCTTTTTTTTTTTTTTTTTTTTTTTTTTTTTGTGTGTGTGTGGTACCGAGGATGGAACCCAGGGATGTTCTATCTCTGAGCTCTACCCCAGCTGTATTTTATTTATTTCTTGAAGCAGTGTCTCACTAAGTTTCTGAGGCTGGCCATACACCACGTCAGACAAGACAGTCTTCTTTGAATCTCCAGCATTGTGACAGTGGCAGCTGGCACAGTAAGTATTGTGAATTGAAGAAATATTGTGTTTTTCTCCATAAGAACAAAAACCGTTTACCATGCACAATAGATTCAAAATATGATGTATCATTTTTTACTGAAACCCATGGCTTATCTGCAGATCACGGCAGCTCATGCTACCAGCAGGGCTGGTGAAGTCCTCTACTGTGTAAAACATTGAGACTTTCCAATTTGGGAAGAGGACACCCCAGGCAAGGAGAGGATGCTAACCATGAAAAAAAGAACGTTATCATAGTGAACCAGCACACCCCCATCTTAAGACTAGGGAGCCCCTTATGAAACCTCAGAGAGGCAAACAGGGAAAACTCTAAGAATAGCTGTTTATGCAGGTCTGTCTAGAAAACTCACGAAGTGCATTGCATGAAGGTAGACATTGTTTCTCAAACTTTATCAACTATAACTGCCTGTAACCTTGGTGAAGTTGACACTAGGACCTTCCCCCAGAGCCTCCAGTGTAGAGGCCTGGATGGAAAAGTCTAGAAAGGTGTGTGTGTGTGTGTGACTGGAGATTCAGCCCACAGGCATTCTACCTCCAAGCCACACCCCAAGCCCTATTTTGTTCTTTATTTTGAAATAGCTAGGTTGCTGAGACTCTCACTATGTTGTGAAGGCTGTTCTCAAACCTGAGATCCTCCTCCCTCAGCCTCGAAAGTACTGGGATTGCGGGTGTGCACCACCACACCCAGCTTACACTGCATTTAGCAAGCTCTCTGCAGTAGCTCATGTTGATCATGGAAACATGTTTGACAACAGGATCCTAAGATGGTTAAAGCCAAAAACAAAGTTTCTTCCAATAATTTAAATGAATGAATAAATTATATGCCCAATAGATTCTTTTATATTTTTATCATGAACACTGTCAAATATGCACAGAAGTAGAGCCGGGTGTAGTGGTGCACGCTTGTAATCCCAGCATCTGGCAGGCTGAGACAGGAGGATCGTGGTTTGAGGACAGCCTCAGCTACTTAGACTCTTTGCAATTCAGTGAGACCCTGTTTCAAAATAAAGAATAAAAAATAGGGTTGGGGGTGTAGCTCAGAGGTAGGATGCCCCTGGGTTCCATCCCAGTACTGCAAAAATGCACAAAAGTAGAAAGAAATACGAAAAAAATAAACACACATGCGCGTGCACACACACATATGCAGAATGCATCAATGTATCGGCTGGCTTCAAAAATTACTACTTTGCCCATCTTGTTTTATCTATTTCCCCATAAACTGTTTTTTAAACTTTTGAAATATGTTAAAGCCTACTGCAGACATATCATTTAACCTGTAAATACTTTAGTATTTGTTTCTAACAGTTAAACACTTCTAAATTTACTTATTGAGGATAATTAGGATGTCTGGGGTAAATTTCTTGTGTGTGTGTGTGTATGCATGTGAGTGTGTGCGCACACACACACACAAAATCTACTAGAGATTGAACCCCAGGATGCTCTACCACTAAGCTACACCCCCAAACACTTTTTAGTTTAAGACAGGGTCTTACTAAGTTGCCAAGGCTGGCCCCAAATTTATGATTGTCCTCTCTCAGCCTCCCAAGTTCTGGGATAACAGGCATGCACCACCGTGCCAGGTTTGTTTGGGATAAATTTCTAAAGTTCTTGAGGCTGAGAAATCTGGGTTAAATGGATCCTAGTTCTGTCTGACCAGATGTCCTTTTGACTTCTGTCCGTTTCTCTGCATCTAGGAATTGCTTGACTGCAGCCCTCCACCCCACCCACATCTCGTCTGCCTTCGCACATCCCAGGTCCAACACTGCTCACGGTAGAGATATGCCTCTTGTTTCTAAAACCACCCTCTGGCAGTGCATCATTTATTTTCCCACCTGACATCTCCTATGACAGCGATAGGAAACTTTCTGCCTTCTGTTGCCTGGTACATGTCTCCTGTCCCCAGGAAACTGCAGGTTCTGTATAGGGAAAAATCTGTATAGGGAAAGAGCCACACAGATCTGTGCCCCATGATCTCTCTGCCACCCACAGACAGGCTGACTGAGCTGCTCCTTTTGCTGAACCATAGTAAAGAATACTTTCTCTGCTTCTCTGCCTTGTCACGGAGCTCCAATGAGAGCAGCCATTAAAACTCCTGGGCGTCAAGGGACATGGGGCATAGACACACCCTCCTGGCTGGATACATCCTCACAACCCTGGAAAGCTCTGTGGCTTTTGTAGATCTCTCTCAACGCCACGGATGCAGACACGGCATTTAACTATTTAATGATGCGCACACTTTATTATCTTACACCTCAACATCTCCACAGTCAGGATGTTTTACAAATTACCAGCGTTTTAGGATTGAGGTTGACCAGATGTCCCTCTTAACTCGGCCATCATCCCAGCATCTGCAGGTTTACAGCTGTCGGTGGGATTATCGTTGCCACCGGGTTAAGTGCAGTCCTGGATCCCTTGAGTTCAATTTAACAGTTCTTTAAGAGTGCTTCTGTTAAAAAATCTCCCTCTGATTTGACACTGAAACATTAAGTTACTGTGTTTACCGAAAGACCCAGGTCTGAAACAGCTGCACGTGGATTTGCTAGTGGTTAAGCAAATATTCTTTGGTGATAGTATGATCATCATTCTATATAATTTTTTGTACTGGGGATGAAACTCATGGGCATTCTACCTCCGAGCTACACCCCCAGCCCTAATTTTTTAAATTCTTTATTTTGAAACAGAATCTCACTGAGTTGCAAAGAACTTCACTAAGTAGCTGAGGCTGTCCGCAAACTGTGATCCTCCTGTCTCAGCCTACCGGATGCTGAGATTACAAGTGTGCACCACCACACCCAGCCTCATCATTCTATATTTTCTTAAAAATTATTTAAAATTTTAAGAAAATTTGATCCCCACCAGGTACAATGGCACACACCTGTAATCCCAGTAAAGCTGTGTGACTTTTTGTTTAGTGAGTTAGAGCGATTGCTTAGCACACTCCTGAAGATGCAACAGAAGGCAGAAGAAAGGGCCAAATTCCTCAGAAGAGATGGAAATAATGTCACTGTAGTGCAGGGTCAGGGCATCACCTGGTGCTTTGCAAAAGGCCGGTGTTAAGATTGTATCCTGAAGCCATGCATGGTGATGCATGCTTGTAATTCCAGCATTTGGGAGGCTGAGACAGGAGGATTACCATTCATGGACAGCCTCAGCTACTACTTAGTGAGGTCCTTTGCAACTCAGTTGTACCCTGTTTCAAAATAAAGAACACAATAGAATGTCCCTGAGTTCCATCCCCAGTACTGCAAAAAACAAACAAACAAAAGAAAAGATTGCATCCTGGCTTGATTAGTGCTGCTTTTTCTTGCTCAGTGATATATAAATTAATGGTGGATATTAAGACCCAGTACATCTTGAAATCAATAGGGCAAGATATTCTTTTTATTTCTTAAATGAGAGAGTTGCCTCTGTTCTGAGGCCACGGTGGTATCCAGTGAGCTCACAAGAGCCAGAGCTGTAGACCTTGATGCCCAGAAAGAGTTGGGACTCCACCTCTGCTCCAACAGCTTAGCCTTTTTATCACCCCCAGCCCAATTTTATCATCATCATCATCATCATCATCATCATCATCGAAATGGAGTTTCACTAAGTTGCTGGGTGTCTCACTAAATTTCTGAGGCCGGCTTTGAACCTGTGATTCTCCTGTCTTAGCCTCTGTACTGGGAACACAGGCATGGGCCACTATGGCCGGCTGGCTTGGCCTTTTTTGGTTCCTGTTTTTTGTAGAGCCCAGCTGCTTTTCCTGCTCTTCCTGCTAACATGCATCTTTTGTCTTTGCAGTAACTCACCCTACCTTTCCCACTTCTCTGTGGAGCTTGTGCCTCACACTGTCCCAACTGTCTTGCCGAGGTATGACTGCTGTAAGCAGATGCCCACCTGTTCATCCCCTCCAGCCCAGACTCAGGCTCTTTTTCAATCATGGATTATATTGCCTCATCCACATCTTCTTGTGCAGGCATCTGACAACCCAGGGTTCCCGTGCATGGCCAGGCAGGGGGCTGAGAGTCTTCTAAGGAGAGCCCCCCTGTGCACATGCGATGGCAACCTCTCCGAGCTCTAAGTGGCCTGGAGTTTGGGAGTGAAAACCTTATGTGTATCATTTAAATAACTGTTTACTCCAAGGCAAGAACAATAGTTATCTGCAGTGTCTTAAATCTGGAGTTAAACAAATATTCTGATTATTAGATAAATATCAACTATACCACAAGCAGAAATATTATATATACAGAACACTTTATATAGCACAACGGAACAATGCAGGGTCTTACAGTTCTTTGTTCTAAATAGCAATTGTCTTTGCCCGATAGGGTTAAAATCCTGAGTTTAATAAAGAGGTCTGACTCATAGAATGCCAGGAAAGCTGACATTTCTTACCTAGGTTTGGGAGGAAATTTATCACAGTTTAATTGCATATTCCATGTGGCATTCACTAGTCCAAAAATATCTCAAGGTCTAAAGGCCATTTCTCTTAACCTATCCTACATGAAGCTATATATGCTCAGACCCAATCACAATTCACTCTTCTTTGAGGCTCGTTTCTATCCTCAGAGTTGAAAACTAGGGGCCCAATTTTCATGTCCAAGGAGAGAGCGACAACTCCCCGACTTGTACCAAACTCTGACTGCTGGGAACACAGCTGGCTGCCCTGTCTCACTGATGGCTGCCCTGCTATCTACGAACACATATCAGGGGTAAGGAGCCAGCCCGGGCAGTCTGTGGGAGCAGCAGAGGGTTCTTAGCCCCATCCTGGCTCCCTGAGGGCTTTTAAAGAGCTCAGCAGAGTTGGCTTCCCCTGCTGAGGTATCTTGGAGGCCACAGGGAAGCTGTAATGCTAAGAAAGTCCTGCATTCCACTTAAGGCAGAGATTTGAATTTCTGACCCTGTTGGAAAAAGATATGGCTGATTGTGGCACGGGGCACTTTAGTGCCCACATACGGAGTGGATGCTTGAGAATTAAACCATCCAGAAAGCTAGGCATTATACACAGGCCACGAGTGTGGCAAACGTTTACTTTGGACAGCAGAGGTCTGAACATGCTGATTGGGTGGATGAATGGCAGGAGTTGAAGGTGAGGAGGTTACCCCCAGAAGCCTCCGTGCCCTTGGGGGGCGATTTTGAGCCAACATCACCAATCTTGGCAAGATTCTATGTATAAATAGGATGGTATTTAAAAAAATCACACAGAGACTTCAGCCTAATTCTCTTTTTCAATAATGTTGGGTGAGTGGGACAAGGGGTCCCTGTTAGAAAGTTTCATGGTACTTTGATGGTAAATTATGGATTCCACTTTGGAACTGAACAATACGGTTTGCACGCAGCTTTCTGCAGCTAGAATAGCAGGCTGTGGGTCTGGCTTTGCGCCCGCCCCAGCGAAACCACCTACGTCCTTGTGGAGTGGACCGAATCGCCCCCTGTGGTCTTGTTGCCCTGCCTCGCCCCTGAGAACCTTTTTTTCTGCTCTCCTTCTTTCTCTCTTTTATGTGCATTTAGTTCCCACAGGCTTCTTTTATCAATATTTCAATTGGGCGCTGCTGACCTATACTTGAATCCAAATATTTGCCCTGTTCAGTGTGAATTGTTCATTCAGCCCACTGCTTCATTGTGCCTGTGCTCTTTTGAGCAAACTGAATGGGCTACTTGACTATGTAATGCCGATATAACCTGGTCATTAGTAGTGTTTGTTAGGGTTGACCAGATGCAGCAGGGAAGGAAGGGGCGGGGGAGGGGTTTGCGTTCCCTTTGCTGTCTGGTGCACCTATGTGCCAGGGAAAATGACATTGTGTCCTCTTTAGGGTGGAAGAACCGACGGTCTCCGTGCTCTTAAAGATGGGCCACCGTCAGCTAGGGAGTGATTGGGATAGCAGGGACACTTCAGACAATGGAGGGGAAACCTCAGCGGTCTAGGGGAAGGGGTAGGGGAGGGATACTTAATGAAGAAAATAATTCCATTGACATTATGTATAATATGAGAATAGCAATGTCAATCTCAATACCCTGTATGGAGAAGGTGGGGAAATGGAGAGGGAACCTGGGGGAAGCCCGCCAAGTGCTGTGTGTATGTCATTATCACTGTGAACTACACTATGATGTGAGACTACAGTGCACCAGTAATATATACATTATATATATGTATAAATACGCCCTAGTCTAGCCAGGTATGGTAGCACACTCTTATAATCTCAGTACATTGGAGACTGAGACAAGAGTACCACAGGTTTGAGGCCAGCCTCCACAAACTTGGAGAGACCCTGGTTTCAAAAGAAAAAAAAGGTTTGGGATATAGCTTGAGGGAGAATGCCCCTCGGCTCAATCCCTAGCACCAAAAACAGGTAGGAGGTGCCTAGTTTAATAGGAAACAAATGCGTCAGGAATCCGAAGAAACAGGTACTCTGTAAGGCTCACAAATTTACTTATGCATTAGGAAATGACCCTCTGTAAAATGAATATGGTATGATTAATGGTGACTGATATTACTGTTTTAATCATTAAGATCGGGAACATGAAATATGATGGAGATATCAGCATTGTCTGTCCTTGAGAAATGTTGCTCTCTATGCTGATTGTATGGCCTTACTCTCCGTATTCAACATGTGGGTGGACACCAAATGTAGTACGATCGAATATTATTTATTTCTCTTGTTATTTTTGTTTTGTTGACTGCATAACTTTTAACAGTCATGTGCTAAATCATAATTCATACTGTTATAAAAAGAAAATACTTTCTCCTGTAATTTTTTATATCCAGTGACTGGGGCTCTACAAATTAAAATGGCAAAAAAATTAACAAGAGGGAAAAACAGTTTATGTGCTCACGCAGTGCACATACACATGGAAAAACTCAGTGTTAAATAACTAGATGCAGTGATTAGGTTTGGAGTGTATATACCACCTTAACAAAGAGTGATAATAAACAGCAGAGACTCAGGAAGCCTCTAGAGCCTGGGTGAGTTATAGGACACTTACTAACAAACGTGTGGTGAATAAAGGCTGTCTAATGAAGTTTTGGTGCATATAAGCATCAGCACAGGTGATATGCATGGTCTCAGAGTAGTTCTCTTCCTGGTATAAAAGGAGACAACTTTCCAGTGTCTGTTAACTTTACAAAGGGAAATCGATTCCCTGTTTTTAGACAGAAGGGAGGTGACCAGAGAGCTAACCGCTTCAAACTCAATACAATCCTTATACTAAAGCAACCTCTTTGTGGATGGCATATAGTGGCCTTTTTCTATACAATTATTTACTGGCCACCCAGCACATGACAGTACTGAGTTAGGTTGTGAAAATATTGCGTGCGGAATAAGAGCTCAAGTTCTTGGCACTGGAAATCAGCCTATGAACCAGGAGGATTTTTCCAGAAACAAGGGTGGTTTTGTTCAGTAACCCAGAGTAGGGAGGGGTAATAAGAACTTACTTGTATTGACACTGGCCCTTGAGGTGTCCGTAGCATATTGGAATAGGCAGGCATGTAAGCTGTGTCCAAAATTTAGGGATGAGAATATCTGGGGCAAGATACCAAAGGTGGTAATTATGGACCAGCAAAATAAAACAAAAACCTATAAGTAGAAGGAGCTCCTTCCCTCTGGGAGCTAACAGTCTTTTAGAAAAAAAAAACAATTTATGGGTATACATTAGTATCCAAGGCACACTGCTTTAAAGGAACCACAAGGTGACCTGGTTATTCAGAGCTGGAAGAGGTCATGTCCAAGTGCACTGGGTGTATGTAGCCTGTGTTTTTTACTCAAAGCTCATGGTTGGTGTTCATGCAAGCTCACACCATGTGTACTTTAAGTCTGTCTGAAGAGTTTACAAAGATCTTTAAGGACGCTATTTTTATTACTAACTTTTTTACTTCCTGGTTTCTATTACACTGCTTGCAAGGACCATTATATTTAAAAAAAGGGGCAGAGAGACATGGCATTTATCAAGCCCTTACTAGGTCCAAGCCACTGAACTGGGCACTTTCCACTTGATTTCTAGTTTATGTAGAGGGAAGGTTTTCACCTACTCTTTGAATCTGCATCAATGTTTCCACACAGTTCTGGAGTCTAGAAGTTCAAAATCAAGGCGTGGGCAGGCCGTGCTCCCTCTGAAGATAGTAGGGAGGCCGCTGGTGCAGGCTTCTGTCCTGGCATTAGTGGGTTGCCAGAAACCCATGTCATGCCTTGGCCTGGCCATGCACCCCTCCAACATCCCTTGGATAGCTTCCCAAAATCCTCTTCACATCTGCCTCTTCTCTGTGAGGGCGCTAACACATAGAACTGAGGCCCACTCTATTCCACTAGGACTTCATCTTAACTGACTATATTGGTAACAACCCTTTCTCCAGATAGGGTCACAGTGTAAGGTACTGAACTGAGGACTTCAGCCCGTTTTGTGGAGGAAGAGCATAAGTCAACCCATAATAGACCTTCTCCACTGCTTTTCAAACAATCTGAAATATTATGTGTGTCTGATATTAGGACAGCATAATGTTTTTCTAGTATTAGGACTCAATCACATAATACGTTTCTGAAATTAACACTAACCCACTCTGGTGTAATTTTCTTGAGGTGACAAAGTTCTAAGTGAGAGGGAAGTACAAATTTTGATTCTGCACAAACTCTTCTCTTTTGGTACCAAAAGCTCAAGACCCATCTGACACCTGCACACCTGGAGCAGTGTGGAGGGGAAGAGGGCTTGTGATGATATATGTGCTTGTAGCCTGTAACATTGCACTGGATCATGTGTTGTCTACATTGCTGTATCATGTCATGAAGACAAGGATGCTCCCAAGCCAAGCTAAGTGATGGGGTTCTATCATTTTTCACACACACACACAAACACAAATACACAATTATTATACTTAAGGAAAGAGCAGGTCACCTAGCTACCTAAAGGTAGAGAAATTCAGTGACCGTCATAAAAGCAACTTTCCCTTGGAAGATCAGAATAGGAGGTCTGTGTTCCCAGCTCCTCCAAAACCCGAATGTGTTTTCTCCTCTTTTCAAGTGAAACAAATACACACACTGGCCATTTCAACAATGACCAAGCCCACAGGATGACAGCCAAAGGTTAGAACAGCATTGGCTCTCACATTGGCATGATGGATTAATTGCTAAAACAACTAATATTAGAAGAGATATATTTTGCCTTGCTGTTGAAGAAAAAAAATTTTTGCAAATAATGTTTGGCATTGGTAATGAAGCAGAGGTGAGATACATGTAAGTAATCTTATCGAATAGCAATGCCTTGATGTAGAAAAGTACAGGTTTTCCCCCATTGATGGTTTTTTGTTACAAATCCGAGTTCCTTGTGTTCATTGTATGTGGCCCAAATATTACACTCTTGACTCAGAAATATATAGTATTTTGAGCCAGGCATGGCGGTGCACGCTTGTAATCCCAGCATTTGGAAGGCTGAGACCGGAGGATCCAGCTTTGCGGCCAGACTCAGGTACTCCTTTGCAACTCATTGAGATCCTCTTTCAAAATAAAGAATAAAAAATAAGGCTGGAGGTGTAGTTTGGAGGTAGAATGCCCCTGGATTCCATTCCCAGTACTGAAATATATATATATAGTGTTTTAATGGCATGCCTTATGTTAGTATCTGATAGTGTTGAACCAGTGATCACTTAAAATATTTCCTAATAAGCCACAAATATTAAATGCAGGAATGAATGTGAAAATTTAGAAAACAATGCTTCTTTGGGTATTCCAAGGTAGAAAGGCTCTTGGCTTGGTTCGGTTGATGGTTACTGTGTGTGTGTGTGTGTGTGTGTGTGTGTGTGTGTGTGTGTGTGTGTGTGTGTGACCTCACAATGTAAACCATGTTGACAATGACACCCATGCACACAGCACTGCACTTGGTGCCCCCCACATCCCCATTTCCCATCCTCCCGATACTGAGTACCCAGATTGACATATATTGGTATACATTGTCAACTGGCATATATTGGTTTATATTCACAGGTATATGCATAGTCTCTGGTAGTATTTCCATTAATGAACCTCAGTCTTCCTCCTCCCCTACTCTTATATCAATCCCTCCCTGGCTCCACGGAGGTTTCTCCTCTATTATCTGGAATCCCTCTTATATCCCAATTACTCCCTATTAGATGGTCACTATTAATGCCAGGCCTTCCTGATTCACTGAAACTTGCAAAGCACTTTTGTAATTTTACAAATCACATTTGTAATCTTATGTCCTCCTTACACGTTTTATTATCTCCATTCAACACGGGCTGAGTCAACTGAAGGATCATGATCATGGCAGAGGTGGGACTCTCATGGCACATCTTCACGACTCCACATCCCATACTCTTTCCTCTGAGCCCCCAGGCTGCCGCATTAGTCATTTGGGGTTTTGAAAGAACGGCACACGTGCCTGCAATCTCAGCACTTGGGAGGCTGAGACAGGAGGATGGCAGGTTTGTAGACAGCCTCAGCAATTTAGCAAGGACCTCAGCCACTCCTAGCCCTATTTATTTACTTATTTGTCTACTTATCTTGAAACAGGATCTTGCTCATTTGCGGAGACTAGCCTTCCACCTGCAATCCTCCCGTCTCAGACTCCTAAGTACTGGGGTCACAGATGTGCGCCACTACACCCAGCTTATTGTTTTTAAAACAAGGTCTTGGCAAATTGCTGAGGCTGGCCTCACACCTGTGAGCCTCCTGTCTCGGCCTCCCAAGAACTGAGATGACAGGCAGCAGCACCTTGCTTGGCTCCAAGCATCCATTCTAGTGTCCCCTGGTCCTGGTCTAGCTGCTCGCTGTGAGTTTGAACAACTCCCTCGAGCTCCCTGAGTCTCCTCGGCTTCACAAGCCCCTTGACATCTGAGTCTTCCTTCCAGAAAGGATTGTCATAGCAACTGAGAAAATGCCAAGGGAAGAGTGTTTTTAAAGTCTGAGTCCAAGCCGGGCGTGGTGGCGAACGCTTGTAACCCCAGCATTTGGGAGGCTGAGACAGGAGGATCGCGCTTCACTTCGCAGCCAGCCTCAGCTACTTAGGCCCTTGCAACTCAGTGAGACACTGTTTCAAAATAAAGAATAAAAAAAAAAAAATAGGGCTGGGAGTGTCACTTGTAGGCAGAATACCCCTGGGCTCCATCCCCAGTACAGAAAAAAAAAAAAAAAAAAGTGTAAGTCCCCAAGGTCTAGTGACAGTGTGCAGGTGGTGGCTCGGAGCTTGCCTGTCTGGGTCTGGGCTGCCCTGGGCGAGGTGTTGGTCAGCCACCCACCTGCCCGGTCTGTGCGCTCCGGGTTTTCTTTTTTCCCCGGCAACAGCGACTTGCATGGCATCCTTCAAAACTTGTGTTGGAAAGCACGGATACCAAATTATCCAGGGAACAAAGACCAAGCTCATCGAAAAGCTATTGCTTTGTGGGTAAATAGAACCCCTCTGTGTATTAAACAAAAATTAAACCCCACTTTCTTGTTTCATCGTTAAGTTGCCATCAATTGAGATCCAGCGGCCAAGGCACTGGACGTAGTTAATAGTCGGCAGCCCGGCCAGCCCCGGCTTTGAAAGCATTTAAGCTTCCCCTGAAGTGCGGCTTGTGCCCGATTATAACCCCCTACTTTACCATCTTCATGATTTAAATCTGTCCGCCCCTTAGGGGAGGGGGAATTTTTCGCTAATCAAAGCCGTGAGTGCACCTTTTTCCTTTTGACAGCATTCAATTAAAGCTCAATGGCTGGTTTTGAATGAGTCACTGTGAAGAAGAAAAGCATTAATGAGGTAATTTCATTATGGAGACTCCAGGCCGATGTGAAAACCAGGGAAGCGAGTGGAGGGGAAAGCTGGGGAGGAAATTAGGGTTCCTTCCACCCTAATTAATGTTTGGGGGCATTTAGTACAGCCACCAAATTAACTGCTCCAAAGAACTCTCATTGAAAAAAAAATACATTGTTGCTCTCCCTTGTAATTACAGGACCATACAAGGAGAGCACTCTGAGTATAAAGCCAGCCTTTAACTTACTCTGCCTGTCACAGAAAACACACCATTAGGGAACGGGGCTTGAGGGAAGCCCCAGCGTACAATATAGGATTGTTTAGGTCCTTGTGCTTTGGGGGCTGTAAACAGGTAGACTCTGAATGAGGAATTATGAGACTCCTGGGGGGCCTGTCTTCCCAGCAAAACAATCTTAAATGCATCCAAAAGGAAGAAAGAAAGGTGAATGGGCCCAGTGTGGGTCGCACAGAGAATCCTCAATGCCTGTCTTAAGTGATTACATGATGTTGGGCTGGCCCCTCTCATTGAGTTATCTTTACCCTGCCTTTGTCTCCTCTAATTGGAGCTGATGAGGTGCTAATTGGAGGCCTTTTTTAAAAGCCCACTACTTTAATCATTGGAAAAGCAAGGGAGCCTGAGGGAGTGGGGTTAATGAGATGGAAAAGAAAGAGAAAACGTCTATAGTGTAGCTGGACAGAAAATAAAGCGGGGCTTTTGTGGGGGGGAGAAAAAGGGTGGGAGGGGAGGTTTGATGGGGGACCCAGGGGAACCTGGGATATTTTATTTTATTTGAAAATCTGCCTATGACATCTTCACAGATCAGCGGGAAGAGGATGAGTCTGTCTAGTCCAGCAGTCTCTGACCTTTCATTCTGCTGTTGGGCCTCTGAATTCTGGTGGAACCCTTTTCTGTCTCAAGGCTCTGGCTCCTTTTCAGAACTGTAGGAGAAACTGTATGGCAGCCGGCAAGCCTCCTGCTGTGCTTGTCTTTCTTCTGGGAGCCAGAGTTTTTCCTGAAGCCCTTCGGATGTGATCTGTCAGCCCCCTGGCTGCACAGACCACTTTTCATTTTACGTTTCCCTCTATCTCACAGGTCTGGGTCAGACAGGGTAACCGCAGTGTCCTCGATAGGGATGTGCTGAGAAAAAGGAGGCAGAAATGAGTGAGCCCCAGTAACTCTCAGGAGTCAGGGTGTTCTCACTTGGGACTCTCTTATTTAAAGACAGAGTGCACACTAGGCGGGGCATGGTGGCACATGCCTGTAATCCCTATTACCTGAGAGTCTGAGACAGGAGGATCACAGATTCCTGGCTAGCCTCAGCTACTTAGGTTCTTTGCAGCTCAGTGAGACCCTGTTTCAAAAATAAAAAATAAGCCGGGCGTGGTGGCGCATGCATGTAATCCCAGCATTTGGGAGGCTGAGACAGGAGGATTGGGGTTCACAGACAGCCTCAGCTGCTTAGTGAGGCCCTCTGCAACTCAGTGAGACCCTGTTTCAAAAATAAAAAATAAAAAACATAGGGTGGGGGTGTAGGTTGGAGGTAGAATGCCCTGGATTCCATCCCCAGTACCACACACACGAAAAAGGGTGCACACTTGTAATCCCAGTATGTGGAAGGCTGAGACAGAAGGATCACAGGTTTGAGACCAGCCCTGGCAACTTAGTGAGGCTCTCCACAACTTAGTGAGACTCTGTTTCAAAAAAAAAAAAAAAATAAGATAGGGCTGGGGTGTAGCTCAGAGGTAAAATGCCCCTGGGTTCAATCCCCGATACTGCAAAATAAATAACAGATTATTTTTTGCTTCTCCTTTATGCATTTTTTATGATTTCAAACCTGGAGAAAAGGCCTATATAACTTTTATCATCAAAAAAAATAAAATTTGGAGCCAAGCGTGGTGGGATACCCTTGTAATCCCAGTATTTGGGTGGCTGAGACAAGAGAATCACTGGTTCAAGGACAGCCTCAGCTACTTAGGACTTTTGCAACTTAGTGAGACCCTGTTTCAAAATAAAGAATAAAAAGAAGGGTGGGGGTGTAGTTTGGAGGTAGAATGCCCTTGGCTTCTATCCCCAGCACTGCAAAAAAAAATTTTAAATTAAATTTGAATATCTTCATTGAAGGTAAGTTGAATTTTTGTGAGTTGCACAGAAATCAGAATGTAGCTTGAGGCAGAGAAAAGCAGAGTAGTCTGCAAAAAATGAGCTTTCAGAAACATGTTGTCAAGGGTGCAGAGCCTGGCTGCCTCTCCTGCTGTGTAACAGGATCCCAGGGAAAGTCAGAGATAAACATCAAGCACGTGGTTACAAGGGCTCCCGTTCAGCTCTCTGGTAGCCTTTATAAAGTATTTATAAAGTATCTTGGAGGATCTATAAAGTATGCCAAGTATCTATGTAGCACTTTATATGTGATCTTGTAGTACAACCAGAAAGTTCCTTTTTTAGGGGGTGGGCGGGTCTGGGGATGGAACCCAGGGGAATTTGACCTTCCAGCCACACACACCCCTGCCCTATTTTTTATTCTTTATTTTGAAACAGGGTCTCACTAAGTTGCAGTTGCATAGGGCCTCACTAAGTAACTGAGGCTGGCCGCGAACTGCCATCCTCCCGTCTCAGCCTCCCTGATGCTGGGATTACAAGCATTCACCACCACGCCCAGCTTCAGAAAGTCCTTGAAGGTTAACTTCCCGGCACACTGGAACCTCCTCTAAGGCAGGGAGCCTACAGTTTGTCTTCCTTTCCTAACTAGGAATCCAAACGCTTGAGTCATCCTCTCTGCACAGCTTTCATGTCAAATCCAGCCATACTACAGCGCATCAGTCAAAGGAATATGAAATCGACATGAAACGGGTCAGCCTATAAATATGAGCACGTGATATGAACAAATGCTGGTAGGACTGAGTTTGATCCGTGGATAATGAGCTGACACCTGTGGAGAGTTTGGACTAGTGCCTGGTACGGAAGTCACTTAAAGCTAACTCAGGGTATCGATGTGAGAATATAATTAGATCTTTTCTATCAAAGGAATAGCTTGACTTAGGCTCCATTCTGTAAAACTGCCATCGTGTAACCTTGTGTGTGCTTGCTTTTTTGTGTGTGAAGATAGCATTTCCTGAAAATTGTGAGCCGGGCGTGGTGGTGCACGCTTGCAATCCCAGTACTCGGGAGGCTGAGACAGGAGGATCGAGCTTCCAGGACAGCCTCAGCTACTTAGTCCCTTTGCAACTCACTGAGACCCTGTTTCAAAATAAAGAATAAAAAATAGGGCTGGGGGTGTACCTTGGAGGTAGAATGCCCCTGGGTTCCATTCCCAGTATCTCAAAAAAAGAAATTGGGTGCCAGCCCCTCCCCCAGCATGCATCCCTTTCTGTCAAGGACATATAGATTGTGAGACCACGCTCCCACCAATAGGAGCCCAGCACAGAAGCCCAGAGCCAGAAATAAAATACCCAGGAGTCTTCCACCATATTGATTCTGCATGCCTGACTTTACGGGTGGCAGGATCCCTTTTGCAAAAAGCAAAATTGTCCTTGCCAAGCTGCTTTCAAGCATGTGTCTTTTTTTTTTTTTTTTGACACATGGAGATTTATTTCTAACACCAAGAAGGAGAGAGAAAGCTGAGAAGCACACGGAGTCTAAAAATGATTGTGTATAGCCAGAGAGGAAGGAAGAGCTTTGTTGAGGGAAGCCCTTTAGAATCAGCATCGTCTGGGGCATTCATGGGCTGAGAAGGTGGCCTGCCATTGTTTAAGCTTTAGATCCATGAGACAACACCTCCCTACAGAGAAAAACATAGAATCTCAGAAAGAGTTGAACAGGCCAGGCGTGGTGTTGCATGTTTGTAATCCCACCATTCGGGAGGTTGAGACCTGAGGATCACAGTTCGCGGACAGCCTCAGCTACTTAGGCCCTTTGCAATTCAGTGAGACCCGGTTTCAAAATAAAAAGAATAAAAAAAAAAAAATAGGTCTGAAAGTGCAGCGTGGAGGTAGAATGCCCCTGGGTTCCATCCCCAGTACCACAAAAAGAGCTGAATGTAACTCTGCAGTGTAACTGACGGCCTCAAAGCCAGCTAGGTCATCAGGAGTGGTTGAGTCTGCACCAGGTTCTAGATTCCCAACCCACCAGGTCGGTGCTGTTTTTTTCTAATAGCAAGAAGCTTGCCAGCTTCCTGTCCAGCAATTTCTAGATCCAAACAAGAGAGCCCCGTTGCATGTATGTATGCACATACATACATTTACACACACGAGCTGACACCTAGAGCTACATGTCAGCCCCATACTGGGGGAAACTTTTTACTTAGATTTTTCATGGACAATTTGTACATCAAATTGAAAGTCATCTGAGTGGTTCTCCATTGAGCTGATTTCCTCCATCACTCATGCATCCGACACTTGACAAATATTGGGATACCCAAATGCTGAGTGCCTCAGACACAGAGGTGGACAAAGTGCACCATGGCCTGCTCTCCTGAAGCTTACCGTCCAACGCAGGAGGGAGACTTGGCACCACAAGGTGTGTACAGAATGCACTAAGTCACTGATTTGCGACTCTGTGATCAGCGCTGTGGAGGGAATGACAAAGTAGACTGTCATATTTATTGACCATGCCAGCTGACACTGGGGCAGCTGCTTGGAAAACTCTGAGCTCTGGTCACGGACAGCAGAATCTCCCCTCCCAGCTGCTATTGAAGCAGCTTCTAATGAGTTAATGAGCAGCCAAGGATGGAGGCCAAAGGGGGAGGAGGGTGTAAGACCTGGTAATCTGCAGAGCATTAGCAGACGCTCCAGCAGGAGGCTGGGGAAGCTATTTGCCAGTTGGCTGCAGCTTCTGAAAGAGCAAGCAGAAGGGTCAACCCATGTGGCCTTCATCAGTTCAGTGACCATATTTTAAATAATAATAATAATAACCCAGAACACATAATCTAGCCATTTTTGTTTTATAAACTAATTTGGTAAAATAGCTTGTAAAAGCACAAAAATTTAACATATTCACACAATTATTTAATCAGCTTTATGGAGAGAATATAGGAGGATTGAGGCATGTGAGAAGCAGAAATTAAGATCTCAGCAACTTAGCTTGAGAGAGCGGTTTGAAGATTGTCAAGATATGCTTCCTAATTTAATGAAGATCCAGAAAAACAAGGGAGTACTTGCTAGGTGATGTCAAGAACTCAGTCATTCTTGAGTACAGCCTGCCGCCTGCCTGGGCCCATGGACTGGCCAGCTTCAAACTTAATGGACCCATCAAATTCTCCAAAAGTGCCAGCACATTACTACTAAGGTATGAAATACAAATTAATAATAATATGTCATGGCTAACCGATCTGACTGAAAAAATTCAAGAAAGAAAACTATTAAGATCCTAGGATTTTTTTATTTTATTTATTTATTTATTTGGGTGGTACTGGGGTTCCTGGAAGCCCTTCTACCTCCGGGCTACACTCCCAGACCTATTTTTACATTTTTATTTGAAAACAGGGTCTCCTAAGCCAGCACGCATGGCTGGCTTCGAACCTGCGTGATCCTCCTGTCTCCGCCTCCCAAGCGTGGGGATTACAAGCGTGTGCCACCATGCCCGGCCAATCCTAGGATTTATTAACAGAACCCAGGAGGTGCCATGAAGAGGCTCCAACCAGCACAATTGGGGTGTTATTAAGAATAGTAATTGACATGGACTAAAACACATCAAATATTAGCCTGGCAAGGTAGCACAGGCTTGGAATCCTGATACTTAGGAGGACCACACATCCAAGGCCAGCCTCAGCAACTTAGCAAGACCCTATTTAAACAATAAGAAAAAGGGAATGGAGGTGTGACTTGGAGGTAGAACATATCTGGGTTCAATCCCTAGTATCCAAAATTCAAAAACAAGTACATCAAATATGTTAAAAATCCATGTGTTCAGGACAGGTGTGGTGGTGTGCACTTGTAATCCCAGTATTTAGGAGGCTGAAACAGGAGGATCTGGGTTCTTAGACACCCTCAGCTACCACTTAGTGGGGCCCTTTGTAACTCAGTGAGACATTGTTTCAAAATAAAGAATAAAAAATAGGGCTGGGGGTGTAGCTTGGCAGTAGAGTGCCTCTGGGTTCCATTCTCAGTACCCCCCCAAAAAAATCCATGAGTTCAAAATGATACCAAAGAAAAACAGTGCCAGACAATAATATAGAGGTTACTTCTGGAGGCTGCCTGCCTGGCAACCAACAATATAGTTTAAAACTGATGGAGGAGAAGAAAAGAAGGAAGCCTTTTTTTGCCAATAAAAAGTATAGATCAAAGTAAATAAGTAGTTAGCCAGGTGTGGTGGCACACACTTGTAATTCTAGCATTTGGGAGGCTGAGACAGGAGGATCATGGTTCATGGACAGCCTCAGCTACATAGTGAGGCACTTTGCAACTCAGATCCTGTTTCAAAATAAAGAATAAAATTTAGGGCTAGGGGTCTAACTCTGAGGTTGAATGCCCCTGAGTTCCATCCCCAGTATCTCAAAAAAAAAGTAGTTGATAATAAGAGGACTTTCCTTTTTATAGAGGCATCTCACTAGTACCAAAATTGGAAATGGTAAAATGGGAACAACATCATTTTATCCAACCCAATGAAATACCAGACCTCAGAAGCTGTGCTCAGTGGCTGTTCACAACCAGCCATCAAGTGCTGCTCAGTGGAGGTGCCCCTTCCTGACAGCTGATGAAATCTTGCCAAAAATCCCAACTGGGGTGGCCAGTGCTCCTAATGGCTCAGCATCCTCACAGACATGGTCCTGCCTGGGCCGCCACAGCCCTCAGTTGTTGATGCACAATAATCTGCTAGTGGTCCTCCAACATCTTCTGGCTCTCTGGACACCTAAGCTCAAACCATCAGAATGACCCCTGGAAAATAATTGTGGGTACCTCTCCTCTGCTCTAAACCTTTTGTGGGTGAACTTGTGTCCTCCTTAAAAGATCAATTCTTAACCCTTTGTGTCTATGAACATGGCTTCATGTAAAACAATCCTTCCTGGTATATAATCAAGTTAAGATGTGATCATACTGGGTCTTCATGAATAACTGCCATCTTATAAGAGAGAGAGAGAGAAAGAGAGAGAGAGAGAGAAACAGAAGGGAGGTGGCTATGTGAAGATGGAGACAGAAAGAAGAGTAAGCCAAGAAATGCCAGGGATTGCTGTGAGTGTGAGAGGCTTGGAGAGTTGCTTTTCCAGCTCACCTGCAGGATCCCTTCCTCACACCATACATCCACTGCACCAAACCAATCATGGCTTCTCAAGAGAGCCAGACTTTTGCATGCCCCTGACTTTGCACACATGGTACTGTCATCCCTCTCCTGGTCCACTCAGATGCCCCCTGGTCTTTGAAGTCTTAGCTTTCCTCCTGGGCAGGTGTAAAGTCCTTCTGCGACCCCAGAGCACATTATAACACCATATGCCAAGCAGCATTGCACTTGGCCCCCTACCAAACATGAGCTCTACAGTAGCCAGGAGGACATCTTACTTTCCCCACAATCCTAATGCCCAACAGAGTAACGACACAAATTAACATTAATGATATTAGGCAGATTATAGGAGAGAGTTGTTCCTAAACTCCAAGTACTGTTCCAAGCCTCTCCTGTGTATTGACTCGGTTAATTTTTACAATTCTGAATCATCATCTCCATCTTATAGATGAGAAAACAGAGGCACAGAAAGGCTAAGTGACCTGCTTAGTATCACACGATAAACGATGGAGACATCGTTCAAGGCCACTCCAGGCCCAGAGCTGGGTCTCTAACCCCTGTCCTCCGCTGCCTCTCTAGATGCATGCAGCAGCGCAGGTGACCAGGGGGTTGTGTGGAGTGGGGGAGCGAATGAATGAATGAGCAATAATGTCCTTTCGTAGGTGCTAATTCCTAAATCCAACCCATCCGAGGTGTTTTCGCGATTCTAAGTTACTGCGCAAACTCCGGATTTGGAAGCACAACCCAAGGATCTGTCTGAGCTATGCTAACTGGAAGGGGAAGGGAAAATGGTTATTTCTGTGTCATCTCTAGCTCACAGGCGAATAAATCCAGTTGAGGAAACAGTCTACTTATCTTCAATGCTCTTTCCCTTCCAGTTCCCCCAAGGCCATAATCTCTGACTGCACCTTTTCCCACCATCCTGCCCTTAGCGGCTGTTCCTTCCGTCCCCCTGCTTCCGTTCCTTGCTGGTCTGCATTGTATCAGCCAGGCTCTTTTCATTTGGGCTTTCAGCAAGATATTGATGAGCTCTATTAACTTGGTGTCTTCTCAAAGTAATGCAGGTATATTTTATAGTATTAGTGTTCTGGTCGCTAATGAAATGTGACAGAATTAAAACACAATTTAGCAACTATTCGTTAAGCCCATAAAAAAGAGTCCTTGGGGGAAATATCATTCGGTCTGTTCTCTCTCTTGCTCTTTACAGTCTTTTGTTATTATTTTGAAATGATGGTAAATACATATAACACAAAATTTATATTTAGTGACAGTACATTTACAATGTTGGACAACTATCACTACATTCTAGCCCCAGAACATTTCCATCACTCCTAAAGTAAGACCTGCTCACTGAGCAGACACTCTTCATTCTCCCCTGCCCCTGCCAACAACCAACTGCTGTGTATCTCTAAGGATGTATCTGTGTCGACTGTCTTATATAAATGAATCGTACACTATGTCACCTATTGTGTCTGGTTCTTTCACTTAGCATTTCCAGGGTCCATGTTGTGGTGTGCACTTCACTCCTTTTATGGCTCAGTAATATTCCATGATATGGATATACCACATTTTGTTTATCCCTTCATCAGTTCATGGACACTGGGCTATTGCTTCCTTTTGTCAATTGCAAACAGTGCTGCTGTGAACATTCATCTGCAGGTTTTTCTTTGAACATCTGTTTTGAATTCTTTGGAGTATCTGCCCAGAAGCAGAATTGCTCTAAATGGATAATTCTGTGTTTGCATTATTGAGGAAGAGGCGGGCTATTTCCCACCAAGGCTGCACCACGTTACATTCCCATCAGCCATGCGCAAGGGTTCATATTTCCCCACATCCTCACAAACACTTGTGATTTTTCTTTTTAAAATTTCCTTTATATCTTTTTGTGGTGCTGGGGATTGAGCCCAGGCCTTGCACGTTCTAGGCAAGTGCTTTACCACCGAGCTACATCTCAGCCCTGTTATTTTCCTTAGGTCTAACCCTCTGAGTGCATGTTTCTTAAAATCTTTTTCTTTTTTTTTTTTTTTTTGGTGGTACTGGGGGTGGAACCCAGGGGCTTTCTACCTCCAGGCTATACTTCCAGACCTATTTTTTTTTTAATTTGGAAACAGGATCTCACTAGGTTGCTGAGAGCCTCACTAAGTAGCTGAGGCTGGCTTCGAACCCGTGCGATCCTCCTGTCTCAGCCTCCCAAGCGTGGGGATTACAAGCATGCGCCACCATGCCCGGCACTTAAAATCTTTTTAAAGCACAAATAGATCATAGTGTGCTTCTCCAGCTTGCGTGCACACATGCATCCCTTGGACATCTTGTTCAGACATAAATTCTTCTATAGTCAGCCTGGGGTGGGATCTGCAAGCTCATACTTCTAAGATCTCAGGTATTGCTGGTGCTGCTGGATTCATTTATTGGCAGAGACGACATATAAAGATGACGGTAGTCACTTGCTTGAAACCGTCCAGTCTCTGCCCAGGGCAGTTAGAATGCAACTCGGGCACTCTGCCCCGTTATGAAGGCTGCTGCCAGTCCTTCCAAACTCCTCCTCTCCTAGGCTCTCCCTTCTTGACCACAGGGCAGTCATCTGGGCTGCTCATCTGCCCCTTAAACATGCCACAGCTCCCCCACCTCAAGGCCTCTGCACTTGCTGTTCCCTCTTTCTGGGGACACACGTGCCCCAGATCAAATGTCTACCCCACAGAGGGTCCTTCCAGAGCCATCTACCTAAAATTCCAGATTCTAACCAACCCCACCAGGGACTCTCCCCCATTTCTCCGGTTTTGTTTGTGGTTTGTTTTTACAGAACTCGTCTATTTCATGGTTTGAAATTTCCTTCAAGTTGTTGACAGCTTTATTGTGTTTGGGGCTCAGAAAATCCCCCAAAGCTGCTGCTCAGGAGCAGCCTCAGAGGCGATGTTTCTCTCTGCCTTTCTCCCGTTCTGTCTGCTTCACTCTCCTTCCTCCCAAGACAAGGCATGGAAACTAGAACTTCTCCTCCAGACAGGTTGTAGAAAGTAGAACCCTGCCTCCTGAAAGCAACCTATACAACCAAAAATGATCACTCTACCCTTTTCCTGCCTTTCTGTCTTAGAGCTGGCCATAAAGAAATTCTCGGGCCTGCCTTGTAGTAGAAGATCATAAGGGTCCTGTCCAAGACTGGGAGGAAGAAATGCTACAATGAAGGACCAAGATGGCTGGACAGACAGGCCTTGCTGGGTCTCCCCTCTGTCTGTTTCCATGAGCTCAGACCCTCAGTCCAATCCCGTTCTACATGGCTGTCCCTGTGTCGTTAAATCTGAGCATAAGCATGGATAATTCACTCTGAACTTTGGGATCTTCATTCTGAAGGCTCCTGTGTGATGTAAGCCCATGAACAAATACATTTTTCATGCTTTCCTGTTTAGCTATCTTTTCCTATAGGGGTGTCATCTGTGGGCCCTTATGATAAGAAAAAAGATGCCCCCTCTGCTTCCTTTGTCTAGCTCTCTTTCCTGCATGCAAAACACTAACACACCAAGACCTCGTCTGTCTGGTTAGCTGCCTGGTCACTAATGCCCACTACAGTGCTAAGTTGCATTCACGTAGGTGCACAAAACAAAGAATGAATGCATGCATGCATACATGCATGAATGAATTAATGAATGGATAGCTTCAGCCCCCCCCCCCTTTGTACACATCTCCATGGTTTTCAGATGTGGCCATGCATATCTGAAATTTGATCTAAAAAGTTGTAAATTATTACCAGAATAATAGTTATGGAGCACCTTCTAAACTATTTATTTATTTATTTATTATTCACAGGGGGCAGAACCCAGGGGGGACTCTACTTCTGAGCTACACTCCCAGCCATTCGTATATTTTTATTTGAAACAGGATCTTGCTACGTTGCTGTTTTCCAGACCATTTGAACAGCTTGTTAGATGGACAGCTACAGCCCCTCCCAGTCTCCCATCTGGCGCATTCATGGTCTGTGCTCCCACATCTACTTTCTGCCTTAGAACTTGCAAGTCTGTTTACAGATGCTCAGAGAACCACTTCCCCTGCGGCGATTCCATTTCCCCTTTGTAAACACACTCAGAGCTGGAGACATCTCAGATGAGCATCCTAGGACTTCACACCCCCCTTCTCATGATAGGTACATTTTTGTACCTGTGTCTTCGGTCCACAGGAAGTGTTTTCCATTTCCCGCTGTGGAGTTGGTATCCCATTCTTTATTTTGCCTTTGGGTCTAACGTCTCCAGTTTTCTTTGATCCTTCTTTGGTTTTCTTCCTGCTTTGGTGATCCATGTTTGGGTTTTAACTCCCCAGAGTGCTCTGAGCTTTATTCTACCAGAGAAGATTCCTTTTGTCTCTTCCATTTGTTCTCAACATTGAATGCTGGTTCCTGTGTCGGTCAGCTTGACGTCACTATAACAAATACCTGAGGCTAGCAACTTATAACCGGAAAAGGTTTGTTTTGGCTTTCAGTTTCAGTCTGTGATCAGTTGGTCACATCTCTGTGGTGGCACATCATGGGAGTATATGGTAGAGCACAATTCTTTGCCTAATGGCCAGGACAAAAAAGAGAAGACAAGGAAGAGGCCAGAATCCTACTATCTTTTCAAAGACCCGGTGAATTAAAAACCTCTCCCTAGGCTCCACCTCTTAAAGTTCCCCACCACCAATAGCCCCAAGATGCAACTAAACCTTTAACTCATGGGCCTCCAGAGGACATTTCAGATCCCAGGGACAGTGACTCCTTTTAATCATTTCCTTATCAGTATTTTCTAAATAAACATCCAACCTTACAAGATACAAGACACAAAACCTAACGAGCATGGGAAAGAACATACTGTTAAGCATGCAATGTGGTCCCGAAAGCATTCGAGAAAAGGCTTGAAGGAGGTCTCACAGGACACAGAATTCTAGAACCGTTTGAGGAGCAGAGAGGAGCCCAGAATGACTAGAGGGTTATCAAAGGCTTTAAATTTGCCTCTGTGTGTGTGTGGGGGGGGGGGGGGGAGAGGGAGGGAGCGCGAGCAGGGTGTGATGGCGCACACTTGTAATCCCAGCATTCGGGAGGCTGAGACAGGATTGCAGTTCATGGACAGCCCCAGTGAGGTCCTTTGCAACTCAATGAGACCCTGTTTCAAAATAAAGAATAAAAAATAGGGCTGGGGGTATACCACAAAGGTAGAATGCCCCTGGGTTCTATCCCCGGTACAGAGAGGGAGAAAGGGAGAGAGGGAGAGAGGGAGAGAGGGAGATTGGTTGGTAGTAAAATTGGGGCATAGTAAACTTCCAGGGTAGGATCCAGAGGAACACACCAAGTGCCATGTGCATGTGTGTTTCCCTCACTCTGGATCTCATGATGTGCAACTACAATGAACCAATACAAGTGTATTGAAAGCCGGGCGTGGTGATGCACACTTGTAATCCCAGTACTTGGGAGGCTGAGACCAGGAGGATTGCAGGTTCATGGCCAGCCTCAGCCACTTAGGCCCTCTGCAACTTAGTGAGAAATTGTTTCAAAATAAAGAATTAAAAATAGGGCTGGGGGTGTATCTCGGAGCTAGAATGCCTCTAGGTTTTATAGCCAGTACCGTAAAAAAAAAAAAAAAGTATTAAAAAAGAGAGAGAAACAGAGAGAACAGGGTACTCAAATTTGCCTCTCTATCTCAAATTCCTTGTGGGCACCTTTTGATTTCTTTTCACCTTATCACAGCATCTCTCTGGTTCAGCCTACACGCCTCTCTCTAACCTTTAGCAACCCAGCCTAAAATCCTCTGAAGGTGCATATCTGTGCCACCTTTTATCTTATTTATTTGTTTATTTATTTGTTTATTTGATTGTTTGTTTATTTTTGGTGGTGGTGGTACTGGGGTTTCTGGAAACCCTTCTACCTCCGGTCTACACTCCCAGACATATATACATACATACATATACATATATATATATATATATATATATATATATGTATATATATATATGTGTGTGTGTGTGTATGTATATGTATATGTATGTGTGTATATATATATATATATATATATATATATATATATATATAATTTTTTTTTTGAAACAGGGTCTCTTAAGCCTCGCTGGCTTCGAACCTGCCTCCCAAGCGCGGGGATTACAAGCGTGTGCCACCACACCCGGCAATCTTAATTTTTTTTTAGTCTAGCTAGGGCGCCAAAGACTCTAACCAAGAGTACCACTCTGATCTCCCCTTCCAGAATTCTCTTGGACTGCTTCCCTAGCCCGGTGTTGGAACTGAAGCTGTCCCTCAGGAACAACCAAATCGTGGGGTAATTAGGTCATAGGAGTCCTGAGACCAATGAATTCAGCTGGAGACCAGGCAAAATTCATAAATAAAGACTGGCCTGGCTTGAATTCACGACAGGCCAAGTGTAGTTGTGTAGGCTTTGTCTAGCCGAACAATGAGAATAGGTCCATTCTTGAAATGTTTTCCCCCACTGGCTTTCTGAAGCATGCATTTTCTATCCCTGAATCATTCAATAGCAATATAATTGTGATGTCCATCTCCCTGGCTCTGACAGGCTTGGGAGCCAGTTACCTTTCCCAGTTCATTAGCCGACTGGCCTTCGCATTAACAGCCCCTCCATTGGGGGTTGCCTTGGAGACAAAGTTTCCTGTGGGTAATCCAAGATTATCTGGCTCTTTGTCCTACATGTGACCCATAATTACTTGCTAAATTAGAATGGTTTTCTGAAAATCACAAGCGAAGGTTAATATGTTCTTCCAGAACTGGTCAAGCTAAGATGACACCGAATTCACAGGGAATTCAAGGGACATGATCCTTGAAGGCGTCTCTTTGAGGAAGGAGATGAACTCTCCCCCTGGGAGGCACGCCCCCCCACAAAGCCCTGTCACTCAGGGAGCCTCCGCCTGCTTTGCGAGCTGCGATTTAATCTCGGGACAATTCACTATGTCAATATTGAGCAGATTCATTCTGGCACAAGATTCTGCCTCCATTTGTCTTGGTTAACTAGCTGCTTTAAATTTAAGTGCATATTGTATCATTGCTGCAGGTTTTTACTCTGCGTTTACACAATTATAATGCACCAATTTGAGACAGGCCATGGAACTGAAGAAACTCTTTTAAAAAGCAAAAAGTAAAGGCTTGGATAAAAAAAAAGTTGGGGCACTAGGGTGTCCTCCTCAGCGTTTTATAGACCTCAAAGGGAGATTAGCAGGAAAGAGGGACTTGTAGAATGTGCCTAATGAAATGTCTCTTCAAATGCTTTTATGGAAATAACATGTAAGTAAATGCGGGTATTGAATAAGAATTATTGTAAGCATTACTAGTGTTTGTTCATCCAGATTATCTGAGTTTCAGAAGTAAATAACAACAATAAACCACTCTTAGCCTTTTTAAATATTATGAATAGTTTCTCACCATTAAAGTCTCAAACTAGAAATAGTATGAGAAATAGCCTAGAATCTCAGGCATTCATTCAAAGGGTATTTAGGAAACTGAATTGAACTGAATCATGTTAGAAATAAATAGCATCGCTGGTGATTTGACACCTCAAATCATTCAGTTGTCTTCCTGAAGGAGTCATTGGCAGATTGCTACAATCCTGTTCAATCAGAGCGATTAATGGCTCACACATCAAGTTTTCTGTAGTCACGATTATATCCCTCAGTTGTGTACCACCTTTAAAAATATTTAAGCATCTCTTGTGCATCAAGTGTTGTGAAATCCACATTTTGTTGGACTGCAGTACTCTAAGTACAAATTAGCTGTGAACTCCTATAAAAACCACTGTTACATTTGCTCAAATCTTAATCATGTAGGTTAAAATACCAGAAAATTGACTTTGACTGTGGAACATTCAGCCATCAGACCAAATTTCATTTTGCTTTATTTTATTTAGATAGTTTCATCAGGCTAAATTTTAGACGAAAATTTGCTAAGTATTGGAGCAGTTGCTAAGGAAAATTGAGATTGTCATTAACAAGTTTTTAGCCTAGTTTCATTCAGTATTTCAAAAAGTGGGTTACACAGACAGAAGATCTGAAGCTTAGTAAAAAGTGTTGTGCCCAGAGAATGTTTTGATCAAATGACCTTGGGAAATGTTGTGTTAAGATTAATTTTTTAATTAAATTGTTTCACCACTAAAGAACTCCCATGAACTTTTGACACTTAAATTATGAGAGTCTAAGCAGGGCGTGGTGGCGCACGCTTGTAATCCCAGCATTTGGGAGGCTGAGACTGAAGGATCATGGTTCGCGGACAGCCTCAGCTACTTAGTGAGGCTCTCTGTAACTCAGTGAGACCCTGTTTCAAAATAAAGAATAAAAAATTGGGCAGGGGGTATAGCTCAGAGGTCAAATGCCTCTGGGTTCCATCCCCAGACCCGCAAAAAAAAAAAAAAAATTATGAGAGTCTAAGTCTCCTAAACTTACTTGCGTTAAGATCTTCTCTCCTAGCAGCTCTTGGAAAAACAGAGCTTCAGCTGTGTTTACCTAGCTCTCAAGGATCTATGTACCAACACAGAAACAAGTCTTGCTATATCTTCTTTAGTCCTTCCTTTTCCCTTCCTCTTTTCCTTCCTTCCTTTTTTCCTTCCTTTGTTCCTTCCTTCTTATGGCACCAGGGATTAAACCCAGGGGCATTCTACCTCTGAGCTACATGCTAATACCTCCAGCTCTATGTTTACTGTTAAACAGGCTCTGACTAAATTGCTGAGGAGGGCGTCTCTAAGTTGCTGAAACTGACCTCAAACCTGCAATCTTCCTGTCTCAGCCTCCCCAACTACTGGGATGACAGGTGTGCACCACCGCACCCTGCTTTGTGTTCTATCTCCTATGGCATTATTGCGCCTAATGGAGGCCTAAACCCATAGTCTTCCTTTGCAATAGTCCCCCAGTGTATGTTTGGAGATCCAGGAAGATAAGGAAAGGCAAAACTGTTAGTGGTTTGGATATTCCTGGACAAGCTCATGTATGGGTTATGCAACTCCTGCCAATTAAAATTTGATTCCTTGAACTATGGCATATGCTTAAATTGAAAACTCTTTTCTCATGTCTTCTTAACTTGGATCACACCTACTTTATTTTTTTAAATTTTATTGCACTTTTGCATTAGGTGATCCCATCGATACAATATTTTAAAAAATTAAACGAAGCCAGGCGTGGTGGTGTACACTTGTAATCCCAGTATTTGGTAGGCTGAGACAAAAGGAATGCAGGTTTGAAGCCAGCCTCAACTACTTAGTGAGGCCCTCTGCAACTTACTGAGACCCTGTTTCAAGATAAAAAATAAATTATAGGGCTGGGGATGGAGCTCAGACATAGAACACCCCTGGGTTTTTATTCCAAGTATCACCAAAAACAAACAAATAAACAACAGCAAATCATGGTGGCGCATGCTTGTAATTTCAGCACTTGGGAAGCTGAGACAGGAGGATTCCAGGTTCAAGACCAGCCTTAGTAAGTGAGCAAGGCCCTCAGCAACTTAGTTGAGACCCTGTTTCAAAAAATAAAGAATAAAACAGGCCTGAGGGTGAAGCTCAGATGTAGAATGCTAAGGCTCAATCACCAATACTACACACATACCCCAAAAAATTTTTAAATGACAGGGGTGATAATTAGCATTTTTCTTGTTCCTAACTTTCATAAACATACTTCTAAATTTTTGCTTCTACAAATAGAATTGTCTGTTGCAGGTTTTTGATAGATAAACATCCACACACTAAGATATTCTTTTTTCTTCTTTGCTTTTCATTGCTGTAACTAAAATACCTGACAAGTACAACTTAGAGAAGGAAAGATTTATTTGACTCATGGTTTCAAAGTTTCTACCTATGGTTGGCCAGCTCCAAGGCAGAAATACCCTGGCAGCAGGGTGTGGCAGAGGAAAACCACTCAGCTGATGGCAGCCAGGAAGTAGGAAGAGGGAGGGAGGGAGGGAGGAAGGGGAAATGGCCAGGGGAAGATACAGTCCTCACGTCCATGTTCCACAGTGACCCACCTCCTCCAGCCGTGTCCTACCTCCGCACCTTGCTGCACTGGACCAGACTTTCAACACATGAGCTTTTGAGGCAACAATCCAGATCCAAACCATAGCAACTGCTGAAACATCTTGTCATTCATCATTGACTGTTATTTGTTGGGGCCCGCTCGGCTAGACCAGGATGGGGCGGTGGCTCAAGATGGCGCCTAGGCATGTTGCCAAGTCACGAGGCTCACAAGGCTGGCGGTGCCCTGAGCCTGCGCAGTGAGCCCTATCAGGAGTCCTACAGATGATCAGTGATGCAGCACCTCGTGCTACCACCAGCCCGCCTATGAGAGGGTTAGAAATGTGCGTGCCCTAGCTGTGGGAAGCTTGGGGTTGGTGGGGTGATGAGGAAGGGGTTATGAGACTGATATATATTTGCCTGCTGTGCACATTGAGAGGGGGAAGCAATAAAGAGGAAGCATCATCAACAGACTCGGCGTTTGTGTGTTCTTTCCCGGGGCTCTGCAGGACGGAGCCTTAGGGACGGGACAGTTATTTTATAAAATTATTTTCTACATCTCTTAATTATTACATAAAATTTCCTAATATTGAACTATCCTTGAATTCTGGGATGATATAATTTATGAAATGACTTATAATCATGTTTTAAAACTCACATAGTAAAACTTTATTAGACATAATGAATTAAGTTAAGGTCAGTTGGGTTTAGAGAAATGGTCGAAGCAGCACTTTTTTCATAGGATATTAATTTCTACATAAGTCAACATTGTCAAGAAACTTTCAGAAATAAAGTTTTACTCATTTCAGTTATATACTGCAACTATTACAGCAAGTAGATAGTCAGTATTGGTTTGTGTGTGTGTGGTACTAGAGATTGAACTCAGGGACATTCTACCTCTAAGCTACACCCTCAGCCCTTATGTATGTATGCATGTATGTATGTGTGTGCATGTGTATGTATGTATGTATGTATGTATTTGATGGTGCCAAGGATTAAATTAAGGGTCATTCTACCTCCAGAACTACATTCTGAACCCTATTTTATTTTTTATTTTGAAACAGTGTCTCACTAGGTTGTAGAGGGCCTGATTAGCTTGGCAAGGCTGGTCATGAACCTGTGATCCTTCCCTCTCAGCTTCCCAAGTACTGGGATTACAAGCATGCACCACCGTGCCTGTGACTGTGTTGTTTTAACAAGCAAATCAACTAATCTGTAATTATTGCCATGTGTTTCTCCTGAATAATTAGGAAGATAGAATCTCCAAACATGTTTACCTTTTAAAGTAGACTTAATGTACAGCTATTATGTATTTAGCAAACACTTCCCCGTTAAGCAAGATAATGATAAAAATCAGCTTAATGCAAATTTGCATAAAGTAGTGGATGTTTTAAGTTGTTGGGATCTTAAATAATATGAATTTATGGAATGCTTGCTATTTTCTTGAGAGGAGAGGAAACAACCCTAATTCTAAGCTAAATTAGTGAAACACTTGTCTGGTGGGAGATTTACACTGCTGAAAGTTCAATATTGACCAATTGCTTTCTCTCCAGTGTCATCTTGCCACAGGAGTCACAACACCAGGTGGTTTGAAAGAATTAGGTAGGAAAATATCTCACCCATTGAGCTAGCTAATCAGTAACTACATGGAGCCTTAATTATTACATCATGGGGCATGAAGGCTTCTTTGTGCTTCCAGAATGAATATGCTTTAGTATTTCAACTGTGTGCAAAAGAAAAAACAACATTGTTTCAAAGGAATGGATAAAAAGCTCCTAAGAACTCTGTTCTTTGTTCATAGTAGAAAACACCATTTTCTCGTATGTTCATGTTCTCCTTTCTTTAGATTTCTTTTGATTCCCAGTTTAAATTATTTGCTTCAGTTCTCTTTTCCTGTCCTTTGCCATTTGTGTTGGGAAATCAATATCTGCAAATATTTATTCTGTGGTTAAAATGGGGCAAACTAACATGGTCCAGACAAGAGCATTTTTCTCCCCCCAAACATTTCTATGTTCTTTTGCTTTCTATTCTCCTGCCTCCTTTTTCTTTTGCTGTTTCTTTTTCCTCTCAACAGATCTTTGAAATTGGCAAAGAAATGAAACGTAACATCTTGCCCCCAATACAATGAAAATGTTCATTTGTTCCATTTGATAGCAGTATCAGGTCTAAGATATATATATATTTTAACAAGGTTCCTAATTGAAAATAAATAAAGATAGGAATGGGGTCAATTAGTCTATCTAAACACAGCAGGATAAAAAGAGTAGCTTTGTATACATTGACTTTATAAGTCAAATATTTGGAAGCTTGGGTCCCAGGAGATGTGTTTATGACACGTCTATTAGACAACGGGTATCAATGCATACTGTGTCAAATATAGTGCCATTTTTGCTTCTCTTTTCTTACCTGAATTGCACCTCAAACAATTTTTATTTTGTGGTGTTGGGGATCAGACCCACGCCTTGTACATGGTAGGCAAGCATGCTATCAGTGAGCACATCTTCACCCCGAGCGATTCTTTTCTACACTTTATTCATCAACTAAGAGGTAGTAAACATGAGGAAATTAGTCCATAAATGTATTATAATTGGCAAACTCTTTAGCACTAACTGCCATAATAAATAACACAATTAAAATGCCAATTAATTATACTAGCTCTGCTCTCCCCAATCTCTGGGATGACTCTTAGGCTATTCACAACATATCTGTTGCTTACCTGAGAGAAATTAGTTGGTGTATGTTAATGTAAAGTATACAGATACTTCAGTATTTATTACCTCATTAATTTCACTGTACCAGGTACATTTTCTTATCATGTGCATATATATATATAGTGTGTGTGTGTGTGTGTGTGTGTGTGTGTGTGTGTACATGCATGTGCACATGCATGAGCACATATGCATGCACAGGCACATGTGCACCTAGTGTTACAGATTAAACCCAGGACCATTCTACCTCTGAGATATACTCACTGTCCTTTTTAGTTAGTGGTTTTTTTTTTTTTTTTTGGCGATTCTGGGGTTCCTGGAAACCCTTCTACCTTCGGACTACACTCCCAGACCTAATATATATGTGTGTGTGTGTGTGTGTGTGTGTGTGTGTGTGTGTGTGTGTGTGTGTACATGCATGTGCACATGCATGAGCACATATGCATGCACAGGCACATGTGCACCTAGTGTTACAGATTAAACCCAGGACCATTCTACCTCTGAGATATACTCACTGTCCTTTTTAGTTAGTGGGTTTTTTTTTTTTTTTTTTTGGCGATTCTGGGGTTCCTGGAAACCCTTCTACCTTCGGGCTACACTCCCAGACCTAATATATGTGTGTGTGTGTGTGTGTGTGTGTGTGTGTGTGTGTGTGTGTGTGTGTGTATACACACACATACATACTTTGGAAACAGGGTCTCTTAAGCCAGCGCGGCTGGCTTCGAACCTGCGCGATCCTCCTGTCTCTGCCTCCCAAGCGCGGGGATTACAAGCATGTGCCACCACGCCCGGCTTAGTTTTTAATTTGAAATAGCCGGGTATGATGGGACACAACTGTAATCATGACCTCCACTGAAAGGTGAGCCTGGGGGAGCCAGAGGGAGCTTGAGGAAGTGGAGGGCGGGATGAGAGGTTGGGGAGAGATGAAGGTGGTGCCCATCAGGTTCTCTTGCCCTATCAGGTTCTTGTCCTCTCTCCTCTCTCCCATCGTACTGAGGGTATCAATCACTTTCCACCTAGGTATTCCCTCTCAACACCTACATTTTGTCTCTTAGTACTATTGCAGAGTCTTCCCATGTCATAGGATGCTATCCTGCCCCTTTGAGTTAAGACTCACAGCATTCTGGAATCCGACCTCATCTACTCATCCATATTTTCTCCCACTTCTTCCTTGCATGAATTGTGGGTACCAACCAAGGTGGTCTTCTACCTGTCCCCTGGAGAGAATCTCTGCTTTCATGCCACCATGCGCAGGACATCGCCTGTGCTCAGGAAGCCTGGTCCACCCCTCAAAGCACACCATCTCTCCCTGCCCCGAGGGAGCCATACTGAACTGGAGTTTGAGCTGGAGTTTTCAGAAGCATCAAAGTTCTAGCGTATATCTAGGATGGGTCCTGAAAGCTTCTCCAATCCCCACATTTCAATTTTTCAAAATACCTTCATGTATAAATCACTATTTTTTTTTTTTGGTACTGGGCTTAAACTCCTGAGGCATTCTACTTCCAGGCCACAAATCCCTCCAAGCCCCATTTCATGTTTTATTTTGAAACAGGGTCTCACTAAGTTTTAGCTGAGGGTGTCTGTAATTTGTCACACTGGATTTAAACTTTCAACCCTCCTGTCTTAGACTCCTAAGTACTGGGATTACAGGCATGCGCCACCACGCCTGGTCTGTAAACCACCTTTATGAGTATTTGATAAGGAGATTTAACAAAAAAGAATGTTAATATGTGTATACTAGACAGCTAACTACACTTATAAAGTTATTTGCTTTCAAAACTCAAACAGAAACAGAGGTCACATTTTGTAAATATGTGCTTTTTAAGTTATACAAGCATACTTTTTATTCCGAAACCTGACTGGAACATTGCAAAGAAGGGAACATTACAGATTTATCTCTCTCATAAGCCTACATGCAAAAATCCTCAGCAAAATCCAGAGATCTATAAAAAGAAAAAGATAATGCATTCCCACCAACTGGAACTTATTCAAAATGTGATACAGCTTTGACACCGAAAAGTCGACCCATCGGGAGATCACTGTGCGAGCCAGCTTTTCTATCAGTATGATACAATACCTGAGAAAAATCAACTTACTAGAGGAAAACTTTGTTTCTTTTCCTGGGTTTCATTCCCGTGTTGGCTGGCTCCATTCCACTGGGCCTGAGGCCAGGCCGAACTTCATGGTGGAAGGGTGTTGCAGAAAAAAGTAGCTCACCTCACCCCCGCCAGGGAGCAGAGAGAGGAAGGGGCTGGAGACAGATATAGTCCCTGAGGTCACCCTTACCAAGGACCCACTCCCTTCAACTAGGTCAACCGCCCCCCAGTAGCTCATTCACATTTTGAATCCATCTGTGACCTCAGAGCCCCCATGGCCCAATCAGGTCCCCAGAGTCTCACCTCTGAACATCACTGTACTGGGTACCACACCTTCAGCCCACTGGACTTTGGGGGACATTCCAGTGCCAAGCTACGAACATCATCTCAACTGATACAGAAACATCACTTAATAAAATTTAGCACTTATTAATGTTCTCTAAAACTTAGTGTAAGAAAGGAAAGCAATCATTCCTAGGGAAGTTACGAGATCATATAGGAACCGGCAGGCTTTCATTCTGTAACTAACTACAGCCTAGGTATCCATTTTGTAACTTTTGTACATGTGTCTATATGTTCCTCTGGTTTCGAGTTTCTCCTTTTGTAAAAACCTGCCCAGTGAAAACTAGCCAACCGGATTAGATTGTAAAACCCATAGTACAGCCAATGGGGAATGGCGTGGTGGCCTTTGCTTTGGGAGATAAAAGGCCCAGCAGACTGCACGCTCTCAAGCTTCTGCACAGAGGTAAACTGCCTAAGGTAAAGAACTCACGGGCTATTCAGTTCAGGAATGTCTGCCAGTGCTTTTGCTTAAGTGGTAAGGAGTCAAGCCAGATGTGGTGGCGCACGCTTGTAGTCTCAGCATTTGGGAGGCTGAGACTGGAGGATCGAGGTTGGTGGACAGCCTCAGCTACTTAGTGAGGCTCTTTGCAACTCAGTGAGACCCTGTTTCAAAGTAAAGAATGAAAAATAGGGCTGGGGGTGTCGCTCAGAGGTAGAATGCCCCTGGGTTCCATCCCCAGTGCCCTCCCAAAAAAGTGGTAAGAAGTCTTATACTTCCACTTAACTTGCATCTGGAGGCTGGACCTTAAATCTATGTTTAGTGTAAAGGTTTTACTTGAGCACTAGGCAGAGCGTTAATAGTAAGGGGCCATGAAGCTGGAGATGGGAAACTGGAAGGTCAGTAAAATTAAGTTAAAGTAGTATGGGCATGCAGTCCCTAAAGACAGTGTGTTCACATCCTACAAAAACAGGTAATGAAATAAAGAACTGTATGTAAGACAAGACACACCATAGTGCTGTTTCTCAGACTGTGTGTGTGTGTGTGTGTGTGTGTGTGTGTGTGTGTGTGTGTGTGTGTGTGTGCTTTGAAGGTCGGAGAGAGGGTACTGGGGACGGAACCCAGGGGCATTCTACTTCTGGGCTACTTTTCCAGCCCTATTTTTTTTTTTTTTTTTAAATTTCAAAACAGAGCCTGGCTAAGTTGCTGAGGCTGGTTGCAAACCTGCATTCCTCCCATCTCAACCTCCCAACTACTGGAACTATAGGCATGCACCATCACACCTGGCTCTGTTTCTCATACTTTTAAAACTGATTATGAAACAAAAAGTCTGAATAACCAAGAATATTTTGATAATACAGGTATTACCCCCCCACGCACACAGACAACAATAACAACAGAAAAAAGGGAAACAAAATTCTCTCCTTAAAATGCAGGACTTAGTGCTTCCTTCGGCAGCACATTATACTAAAATTGGAACGATACAGAGAAGATTAGCATGGCCCCTGCGCAAGAATGACACGCAAATTTGTGAAGCGTTCCATATTTTTTTTAAAAAAATGCAGGATTTATTCCTGGAATCAAAGACATTCTCAAACATCCAGGTTCTAGGGACTCCTTCCACAGAACATAATCCCTCTCACTCAAACTGAACAAAGCTGTTTCGTTTGAATGCACTGTTGTCTTGGTTTTAGGAAGTTTGAAAAGCCCTTGGAATTAAATTTTGAGAAGTAAAAGTTGACTGTCAAATTCATAAAAATTCTCCCACTGCAACAACGAGAAGATCCTATAGGCTCTTTTGAAGTACTCTAGGTAAGCTGGGTCCATTAGGTATTCATGAAGATGCCTCTTTTCTGAAAAGTTCACAAAATGGAAAACAAACCACTATTTGGTATTTCCTTTCTACTACTGGTTTCTTCAAATATACGCTTATTACGGGCCCAGTCCTCAAGTCCTGCATGTAGGCATAGGCCTGCCTCACCCATACTCGGGGTAACTAAGGCTGGGAAAGTCCTAAGCCTCTCCCCAGCGCTGAGCTAGCGGACCCCCCCCGCCCCCACGGCAGACGCAAGCCCCGCCCCTCGGACACGCCCACAAATGCTCGGTGGCCGGAGTAGCGGAGGCCCGGGGCGGGGCTCACCATTGGCCCTCGGCCCCGCGGGCTCCACCAATCAGCGAGCGCCCTGTTGGCCATCGCAGCTCCCGCGCCCCTCCCTCTCCCGCCGGCCTCCGCGTCCCACAATCCAAGATGGCGGGATCCAGGGGAAGGGGTCCCCAGGCCAGGGCTCGGCCGCTTCTCTGCGCTCTGCTGCTGTCACTCAGCCGCTTCGTCGTGGGCAGCGACACGGGAGCAGACCCTGCGGCCTCCGGCGGCACGAACACCCAGGCCGCGCAGCCACATCGCCGTTTCGAGTACAAATACAGCTTCAAGGGACCGCACCTGGTGCAGAGCGATGGGACCGTGCCCTTCTGGGCCCACGCGGGGAGTAAGCCCGGGCCGGGGGCGGGGGCCGGGGTCCCCTCTCCGCCCTCCGCTGCCTCCTTTCTCCTGTGTCTGGGTTCCCCGGTGTGCTGAGTGTCCCGTCCCAGCAGCTGCGCGCCATATGCGCCGTGGTGGGGACCTTCTGGGCAGCCCGCAAGTTCCCCTGCCTGCTCCAGGGTCTGCCCGCCTGACCTGTGCGCTCTCACCCACCGCCCGCCTTCCCTGCTTTGATCTCGTGGGTACTTTCCGTTTGATCTAAGGGTGTTTTGTTACTTCCTACACTTCCCTGCACCCCAGCCGGCTTCCAGGTGTCACGTTTCACCCCGACGCCACGTCTCCCGGGGACGTTTTCCCCACCCCCTGGCCCAACCCGAGACCTGTTCCAGCAGCGTCCCTTCTCCAGGCTGCTTTTCTTTGCTGCTAGCAATGCTCAGATTTGTACCCGAGGCCCCCTGGCTGCTGCAGAGATGACAGAGACGAGTCTTACAGTAATTTCTAAGTCTGTGTGTCAGAAGACATTCTGAAGCTGTTGGACCTGTCTATAACCTCAGAGTTATCTCTGTCTGTGACTTGACGTGGTCTTTGATCTTTACATTATGTAACTTTACAGTCACACTTATTAAGTAGAAGGGATCTTTTTTTAACTGATTGAGTCTGAACCTAAGACTGAGAATAGCACATCTTCCTTTTCTATGGAAATATTTTTGGGAAAAGAGAAATAATTTCTGCTTCAGGTTTTGTTCACTCTGTGGCACTCTTATCAGTAAGAGAGCCCTGTTAGAGCATGTGTGTTTGTGAAAGAAAACATAGAGCTGAACCTTCTAGTGCTGATGTGTCTCTGCTGACTAAGGAATCGGCCACAGCACTTGGCACGACACAATCTCTGTTCTGTGGCCGCCACACACTCTTTGAAGCAACTGGCAAATGCCTTTCTATGACTTGGCAATTTAAATCCCATGTCCAACGTGTGATTAGGCAGTCATTTATGTAAGGCTTGTATACATCATTTTAGGTTATCTAGTGCCTGAAACAAAACTGTTTCTTTTCTAGACATTAATTACTAAGTAGGAAACACGTTTTTAGGAAGAGCCATTACCCTCAAATTAATGTGTAATTATGAGGTATAAATTTCATTTCCATTTAATGACCAAGTCATCAAGGGTCTGAAGCCAAGTGCAATTATGTTGTTACTTAGCAGTCATTTATTATGAGCCCACTGGGCAAGAATCACAATGCTGGGTGCTTGTTATCAAGATAACATTGTTCTAAATACACAAAGATGAGGCAGATAGTAACACAAGTTTTTGGATCTTTCTGTTTTTTGGAGTGGTGATGAATTTTTCAGTAGTGCTGATGGATTTGTTCAGTTTTTCACTTTGTTCGCTTCCTTGCCTGCCTGTGCCTCTGCCTCTCCCCCTGTCTCTCTCTCTTTCTCTCTCCTCTCCTTCCCTCCCTCCCTCCGTCCCATGCACTCACACATTAGCACATTAGCGGTGTTAGTCAACCACTGAAATGAGTTGCCTCATCTTTCTTTACAGAGCCACAACCAGCTAATCTAGTCTGCTGCAGTGTCAGAATAATGCACTTGAGTGCATTTAAGTTGTGTGGCTACAAAATTGAAATAAGGAGATTTGCATGTTAGCTATCGTTCATGATGTACTGACTCTGGGGGGGTCGCTGCTATGGATGCCCTTGTTTTATAGTCTCATAGTTCTCCTAATACCATTGTTTTCCGCCCCCCCCCTTTTTTTTGAGCCTATGATCCATTGTTTAAAATGTGAAGAAATGCAGGACCTAGCTAAAGCATAGCTCTTTACATTCAGCCCCCAATTAGGATAAATATATAGCATTTCTTTTTCTTATCTCTAATGTCCATTTGTACAGTCAAGATACATCTTTACGTCCATACGGGCAAAAAAATGAGCAACTTGTAATCTTTATAGCTCTCAGAGCTCTTTCACCTTCAATCTCTAGTTAGATCTTACTAAATAAGCCAGGTGCTAATCTGCTTTATAGATGGAAAAGCCGAGATTCAGAAAAGTTAAGGTTCTTGAAAAGGTTCACATAGCTGGTGTCAGGACAGTTGAACTCAAATCTAGGTCTTCTGATCCTCTGTCCAGCACTCCTTCTGTAATGCCACCCTCCCAACCTTTGAGTGTTTGAAAATGATGCTGACAGGCATTGAATGGTCGTGCTATAGCACCTCAGCTTCATTTTTCCTACCTGAAAGGTTGATGTTACAATAAAACAGTTGTTTTATTTCCCAGCATAGAGACAGGTTAATATCTAAAAGAATATGCTAGAATCGTTCAAGTTTTAGGCCCAACAGGTGCTTTAATAATAATTATCTTACATAGGAGGATTGAAACATTTACAGGCATACTTGTTTTAATGTACTTTACAGATACTTTTTTTTTTTTTTTTTTTTAGTGAAATGAAGATTTATGGCAGCCCTGTGTCCAGCAAATGTATTGGCACTGTTTTTTCAACAGTTGAGATAATTAATAGCTTTTTCAATGAACAACCAGCTCATAAATAAATAATTAATTAATTTAAATGTATGCATAGTGTTTTGTTAGGCATAATGCTCTTGTATGTTTAACAGACCACAGTAGAGTGCAGATATAACTTTTACATGCTCTGAGAAACCAAAAGTTTGTGTAACTTGCTTTGTTTGAGTGGTTTGGAACCAAACCAACAATATCTCCAATGTATACCTGTACTTGGACTTTTATAAGCACTTATATACCTGTGAAGTTTTTAGAGAAACAGAATAACCTTACTTAAATGTTATCTATCGCAAAGTCTCAAAAAAAAGAAAAAAAAATGGAGAAACTTGCCTAAGAACAAATACCTAGTTAGTGGCAGAGCCGGGACTTGAACCAAGCCTAGAGATGCAAACCATTACTTGGGGGATCATTATTTTCTCTGAGAATCTTCCAAAGCTTAAAAACTGCCTATTGAATTGAAATTCAGTTGGCCCTTTCTGTAGAAAACCATATATATGCTGAATACTTTGCATACAACTTTTGGGGTATTTATGGAAGTGATCAAGCCCAGCCCCTTCATTTTACAGGTGACACATGGTGAACCCAAGAGAATAAGAGAATTACTTGTTAAAGTCCCAGCTGAACTGAGACTAGGAACAAGTCTCTTGATTCCTAGTGGTATGTTCTTTTTAAAGTATTTGAACTTTCTAACATTTTTAAACCAGTAAGATATATATTAGCAGGGTTTTAATAATGTGTAAATTACTGAGATATTTGAAAAGGATATTATGAAAATCAAATACGACAATTTGCCTTTTAAATCATCTTCTGCCCCTTGCCCCTGGAAGACAAGAGGAGACAGGAGAATAACAGGAATTTTTAGTGTGTGGCTATAGGTTTATTTCTTTTAGCAGAGATGTTTCACTGTTCAAAAGCTATGAGAGGTGTTAGCCTTAAAATTTTAAAGTTCAAACTGTCAGTGTGAAATCATTTCCTAATAAAGTCATCATATAGGTTACCAAGTTAAAACTTGATTTTTCTAGGTAAATGTAGCTGTTTGGTGATGCGGCATTGAATTTTGCCTAATTATAACTTAAAGCCTTTCTTCCCTGATTTCTGCTGTAGATGCTATTCCAAGTTCAGATCAGATTCGAATAGCACCATCTTTAAAAAGCCAAAGAGGGTCAGTGTGGACGAAGACAAAAGCTGCCTTTGAGAACTGGGAACTGGAGGTGACGTTTCGAGTGACCGGAAGAGGTCGAATTGGAGCTGATGGCCTAGTATGATCACTTCTTTTACTTAGAAAATGAATGTAAACAAACATACCACTGGCCTCTAACTGTTCCTTCTTATGTATTTTCAGGCAATTTGGTATACAGAAAATCAAGGCTTGGAGGGCCCTGTGTTCGGATCATCCGATTTGTGGAATGGTGTTGGAATATTTTTTGATTCTTTTGACAATGATGGAAAGGTATATTGATTGTCAGAACTATTACTACTTTAATATATCTGCTAGCAAACCTAGGCTGTAAGAAATGCCGTTTAATTGACATTTTCATGAGTTTAATGATAGAGAACTCTTCGTGTGATATTTTAAGTATGGTAATTAGTCTCTCTGTAGCAGAGAATTCAGCAACCAAGAGCTCTGCAGGCACAACACTAACCTGAGATCAGAATGGAGACTAATTCAGAGCTTTGCAAAACTCGACCCCACTGTCCTGCCCTGTGTGTGCTTAGTAATTATGATAGGTAAGCTGGAGCCCTGAGACATTAATGTAGGCAGTGAAGCCGCCAGTGTTAAGAAGTCTCTAACAGCTCGCTGCCATGATGGTATCCAAGTGCATGACTGCCGTGAGCTCACATATTCATGTCTGGTGGCTTGATAGTCTTAAGATCGATGATCTTCCTGTTAGCTGGCAGTTCTCTACTGATTTGCAGAGGTTATTATTAGCCGTTTAAAGAACTTTAATAGCTTCTTGAATGCCAAGGCCATGGTATTTTAAAGTGTTGAGTCCTAGGATTTTAGAGATAGGAGGCTTTATAGCATATCAGGAATGATGTAGCCGGACATAGTGGCGCACGCTTGTAATCCCAGTACTTGGGAAGCTGAGACAGGAGGATTGCAGGTTCACGCCAGCTCAGCAACCTCGTGAGACCCTCTGCGACTTAGCGAGACCGTTTCAAAATAAAAAATAAAATCAGGCTGAGGGTGTAGCTCGGAGGTGGAATGCACCTGAGCTCAATCCTCAGTACCACACACACACAAAAAGAATGGTGTATATATTTTTTATTAAGGACATTAAAACAAATACATTCTCTTTCTTTTCAGAAAAATAATCCTGCTATAGTAGTTGTAGGCAACAATGGACAGATCAATTATGACCATCAAAAGTAAGTGTTTGACTTTCACAGTATTTCCCATTTGTGCTTCTCTTTGGGAATCTCATGAAAGATACTGTTTCAAATCTGAACACTTCCCAAATAAAATGAAATTGTTTTTCTTTGTAATGTCATTTTGTGACTTAGTGAAAAGTTCTTAGCTGTATCTTAACCCAGGTTCTCAGTTCTATGACTATTTCAGCAAATTGACAAAGGTTCATTAAAATAGGTTTAAAATCATAATCTAGAGCTTAGATATATTATTACATTAATATTACATTATAGTCATTATAACATTCTCATATTTTTACTATATAATTCTGTGTTATAAATTATAACTTTTTATAAGTGTTCCAGTATTCCACATCTGGGATGGTGGGACCAAATAAATTAAAATTCTTTCTGGAAACTGCATCATATTTCAAACATAAAATGTGTTTTTAGCTGGGCGTGGTGGCTCACACTTGTAATCCCCACGCTTGGGAGGCAGAGACAGGAGGATCACGCAGGTTTGAAGCCAGCCACACTGGCTTAAGAGACCCTGTTTCCAAATAAAAAAGAATAAAAATAGGTCTGGGAGTGTAGCCCAGAGGTAGAAGGGTTTTCAGGAACTCCGGTACCACCAAAAATAAAAAATAAAAAAATGTGTTTTAGCCAAGCACAATGGTGCATGCCTATTATCCTAGTACTTGGGAGACCGAGTCAGGAAGATTGCAGATTTGAGGTCAGCCTCAGCAACTTAGTGAGACTCTGTTTCAAAGTAAAAAATTAAAAAAGGCTGGAGATAAGCTGGGCATGGTGGCACACACCTGTAATCTCAGTATTTGGGATTCTGAGACAGGAGTATCACAGGTTCAAGGACAGTGTCAACAGTGTAGCTAGAAAAACCCTCAGCCACCTAGCAAAACCCTGTTACAAAATAATAAAAGGTCATGGTAATGTAGCTCAGAGAGAATGCCCCTGGTTAAATCCTCAGGACCAAAACCAAAATAAAGTTTTATTTAACCCAAAACTATATATTACTTTTGAAGATTTATAGAATATTCGATCTAGATATCAATGATGCCACTATTCATCATTTTTTATTTTTGTTGGTTCTTTCAAAAATTAAGTTGAGCCTTGACCAAACCAGTCAGTATCCAACCTACACTGCCTTATTCAGCCTTAATAATGCTTTATTTAAAGACTCCCAGTGGGTTACAAAGCTTCTGTGTGTTCATTATATTTACAACATACATGAATTAGGTATGTACATTTTTTACTTTCACATATTTGTTGTGGAGGAATTACCTTGTAGCTATTCCAGGAACTGTAAGAAAAATTATCTTTGCTCGAGTTTACTCTTTGCTGCCTTGATGATTTGCGATCTGGTAGTTCATCGCCACTCCAAGTAGAGCTACGTAAAGTAGACGTGCCGGGCTCCTTCTTGATACTCTGCTTCAGTTGGTTGGCAGGAGTTTACAGGTGCACGTTTCTCGCAGCTCCATGAGGGATTCAGATGCAGCCCAAGGTGGAGGACCTCTGCCTTGGCCTCATGTAGGGAGGTGGATCCTGCCCTCGCCACCAGCACATGCTAATGTTGGGCTTCCAGTGCCCCTCAGAGTTCTAACAAGAAAAACTCAGGTGCCACCTTTGGTTCTGAATAGATAACCTGAAGTGTCCTGGAACTCTGTTATGATCTGATATTGTTTCAGTCTTGCCAGTTTAAGTACTGAAAGGCTTTCTGAGCCGCCTCTGGGTCCTTTCTCTCCAGCGATGGGGCCAGTCAGGCCCTAGCAAGCTGCCAGCGGGACTTTCGCAATAAGCCCTACCCGGTGCAGGCAAAGATCACATACTACCAGAAGACGCTGACGGTGAGTACTGCCTGCTGGCTCTTCTGTTCGTGTTCCCCATTGAAGTTTAAAGGTGCTCAAAGGTGGACCTTGTTTACATGCTCTACGTCTTAGCCATGCCCAGTGTGCATGGCATCTGCTGAAATATCTTGCCTCTAGGTCCCATCTGTTGAGGAGGTGTTGGAGCACCCTGCTCTGTGCCAGTGTTATGTACACGTCCCAGTCTTCAGGAAATATGAGTAAGGTGAAGGCCATTTTCCCCCAAAGAGCCCATAGTCCTTCTGCTGTGAGACAAAGGCTGCAGTGCAGCCGCTGTGAAGCAGCCATGGGGTGGATTCTGTAACTGCAGGGTGGGGTGGGAAAGTTCAGGAACAGTGCCTTAGTGGAGCTGCACATTCAGGTAGGACCAGGAAGTTTTGGGGTGGGAGAGAGGGAGAAAGAGAACATATGTGCGTGTTTCTAGGCACAGAAAGCTTGCATTGGGTCAAGTTGAGGCTTTTGAGAGAGGCAGGTAGCTTGGCGTGGCTTGCAGGTAGACCAGTAGGAAAGTAAGTCTGGAAGCCTGGCCACAGCAGCCTTGCACTGGGCTTCCTCTAATTTATCCTGTAAGGAAGTTGGAAGAAAGTTCAGAGTTTTAAGCAAGAAATGAAGTGATCACATTTGCAATTTTGAAAGACAGTTTAGGTCTCAGGGTCCTAATAATGTTATTTATGAAAGGAGGAAAAGGTGAGATGATTTAGACTCCTTGACTCTTAAAGTTCCTTGCTTCGTGCTTTGTACTTTTATGTGCAGTGTTTCAAACAGCCCTATTCACTAAGCATCTGTTTGGAATGTGGGAAAATTAAACATGGAAAATTGTAACTTGAAAAGCGTCGTACTAACAGAAGTGGGCGTGGTGGCGCACACTTGTAATCCCAGCAATTCGGGAGGCTAAGACAAGGAGGATCGCGATTCACAGACAACCTCAGCTACTTAGTGAGGCCCACTGCAACTCAATGAGACCCTGTTTCAAAAATAAAGGATAAAAAATAGGGCTGGGGGTGTAGCTCAGACATAGAATGCCCCTGGGTTCCATCCCCAGTACTGCAAAAAATAGATAGATAAATAAATAAGTAAGTAAGTAAGTAAGTAAGTAAATAACAAACAGAGCCGTGCTTGAACCGAGCTTCATCTTTACTGCAAGACCCCACGTTGTGGTCTGAACAGTGGAGGTGGCAGGGAAAGGCACAGGAGAGATGAGGAGCGGTAGAGACCGAGGGCTCAGTGCCGGTGTGCTGAGGTTGGGAATGGATGCGGTTGCGCAGTCAGAGGTAGTTCCTGAATCTCCATCCAATTAGACAACTAGTTGGTGCCATTCACTAGCAATTAGTACCTCATTTGTTTGTTTATTTGTTTGGGAAGGAACGGGAAATGAGAGGGATAACAATGAACTTCATTGTAGATAAATGGAATTTAGGGTAGCTATTGGTGGCTATATTCAGTTGGCAGTTGCAATAACTAAGATTACTAATGCATTGTGAATGTTGCTTTTTAAAGATGTCATCAATACCTAGTACAATACTTAAAAGTAAAAATTACCTTTTGTAAATTTTTCTTTCCCCTAAATCATGGGCTAGCATTATACCCTAAATCATAGACTAGCATTATACTTCTAGTATGAAACTCTGAAAAAGGTTGTTCTTCGGTAGACTAAAAAAAATTAATTAATTAATTCTTTACTGCTGTAAATCCAACCCGGGGCCTCACAGGTGCTAAGCAAGCGCTGTACCACTGAGCCACATCCCAGCCCTCAGTCTTTAATTCCAAGCTCATTTAGATATCTCATGGTAGAGGACGTGCTCAGCACATTATGACTGACTTGGCCTTTAGTTTCACAGTAGTTATTATTCATCCTGTACGGTTTCATAGTCATCCGTAAATCATGCTGACTTTATGTGGCAAAGCCCAGGCACCAGCCTTGGTGAGGACAGTACGCACTTGAGGTCACAGGTCACAGAGAGGCTGCCTGCATGATCCCACACAGTGAAGAGCCCAACAGCCTGCAAATGTGTCCCCCAAAAGATCCCTGAGTCAGATGAGATTGGGTATTACCATGTATATTAGCACGTTTGAGATTCCTTTTTTTTCCCCCCCTCGGGTCTGGGGATGGAACCCTGGGGCATTCGACCTCTGAGCTAAACCCCCTGCCCTGTTTTTTATTCTTTATTTTGAAATAGGTTCTCACTACGTTGTGGAGGGCCTCGCTAAGTAGCTGAGGCTATCCACGAACTGCGATCCTCTGGTCTCAGCCTCCCAAATACTGGGATTACAAGCATGTGCCACCACACCCAGCTTAAGATTCCTTTTTAAAGCATCCTTTATAAAGAAAAGGCAAATAAACCTTTATTAAGTCTGACAGTCTTCATACTTACTTGGCACCAGATAATGGAAACCAGCAAATGATATATAAAGTCCCTCATTGTGGCTTTAACATGTTATATTTTTGGCATATCAAACAGGTTCTTAATTGCATTGGCTTAGACTGAGGCTGGGACAGTGATTGGGTTGCTAGAGGTAATCAAAAGGTAACCGTGGCCTGGCTAAGGTAGTGAGGGGAGTACTTGGGCACCTGGGGGGTATCTGTGCTTTCTTAGATTCTCAAGATTCTGTTAAGAAATTCGGGGTCATTAATGCAAAGTAGGGCCATTCTGCAAAGTAGAACCCTTAGGTGTCCTTGTAGTGTTTTCACCTTCTGCCTTTTGTATCAGTGTGAACTTTTGCTGTTTTTGCTAATCTATGAGGGCCCAGTTGCCCCATTATAAAGAGGAGCTCACTCTGCTTAGCAGTCAGTCTACTTAATTTTTACCCAGCTATAGTTAGAATTGTCAGTTTAACCTGTTGGTTTTAGCTCAGTCACTGGAGTTTCAGAACAAGTGTGGTCTACTTTCTGTATAAACCCATTCAAAGAGTATAAACATGGTTCTCTAAGTGTATTCAGAAGAATATAAACTGTATTTCAGTTAAGAATGATTTTAATGGGAAGTTTTCTTCTTTTTTTCTTGCTTTTTAAGCCTTTGACATGTAGTAGGCAAAAAACACTAAGCGAAATATCTTTTTGTATAATGATAACAAGTAAGGGAGGTTATTTAAAATCACCCTTTATGATGATGAAAGGAAGCAAGTTTGAATATTATCAGTTATAAAATTGACTAAACTGATACTCGTTTTATAATATCTTTTGTAAACACTATACCTATCACATGTCTTCATAGGTAATGATCAATAATGGCTTTACACCAAATAAAAATGATTATGAATTTTGTGCTAAAGTGGAAAACATGATTATCCCCCCACAAGGGTATTTTGGAATATCTGCTGCAACAGGTGGTCTCGCAGGTAAATCTCTCTTTTACTTTTGAAAGCTCATAAATTGCATTTTATTGGTAATAGTATATTTTGCAGATAAGGAGACTTGTTTGTATTGAACCTTTTAAGATCATTTAGAACCTTTCCTTGTCTGCTGTGCCAGTCTTTTGCTCTGTTGGGACCACTAATTCTTCTCTTAAATTGGTTTGTAGTTATATAGTTGGCTGGGGCTACAGGAAAGTTTGTCAACTACAAGCTGAGTGTGCTGGCACACACCTGTAATGCCAGTACTTGAGAGGCTGAAACAGGAGCCTCGCAGGTTTGAGAACAGCCTCAGCAGTGTAGTGAGATACCGTCTAGATTTCAGTATTAAAATTTTCTCTTTAACCCATCTACATCTCCAGATCTCCGTAAGAGCAGCAGACAGCATAAAGATTGCTGGATTGTGTGTGGGGGGGATACTGGGCAGTGGAACCCAGGGGCTTTCTACCTCCCTGCTACACCCCTAGCCCAATTTGATAATTTATTTGGAAACAGGGTCTCACTAAGTTGCTGAGAGCCTCACTAAGTAGCTGAGGCTGGCTTCGAACCTCTGTGATTCTCCTGCCTCAGCCTCCCAAGTGCTGGGATTACAAGCGTGCGTCACCACGCCCGGCTATTCTTGCTCTTTGGATGTGAACCCCTAGGACTGGTATTTTAGTTCAGTGTTCAAAGGTTCAATCTGCTGATGCCCTGCATTCAGCTTAGAACTTGAAATTAAGTAAAGTTTCTAGTGTCTTCCAGATGAAAGGAACAAATATGAAAAGCATAAAGTGGTTTAAGGAAGTAAATTTAGGTTGTTCCTAATGTCAATCTTTCAGATGAATTTGGCAGAAAACTATTGACCTTACCAAAGTAGATCTAATGCTTTATTTTTTAAAATAATAACTATTTACAACCATAAAAATCTATTATAGAACTTTTTCAGACTTCTTTTCTTTTTTAATTTATAGATGACCATGATGTTCTTTCTTTTCTGACTTTCCAATTGACTGAGCCTGGAAAAGAGCCGGTAAGTCATGCGTTTATTGTTCAAAAGGTTCGTTCTTGGTTTTTAGTGGTATTGCCTTATGGCTGGAAACATTGGAAGGCCCAGGTCTGCGTCTTGTTTCTATTTCTTACTGCTTATGTGATCTTGTTTAAGTTTCTAAACCTCTGTCATGCACCATTTCTTTATTGGTAAAACAGATGTTTCTCTTGGTCACCTTATAATGTTATAAAGATTAAAAGAGGTAATTCACTTATAGCAAATGGTCAGTAGGTAGTAATGGTCATTATTATTATTTTTGTTAATATCAGTAGCAAGAGCAAATTGGCCATGATTGAAGTAAAGAATAACTGTTTTATGCTAAAATTCAAGCTAGTGATAGAGTAAGGAACATAAGAAAATAGACTTTGAGATATCTTACTGGTTCTCTTGCCTTTCTTATGATCTATTTTTGAAATTCCAAAAAAGCCTACACCAGATAAAGAAATTTCAGAAAAAGAAAAAGAAAAGTATCAGGAAGAATTTGAGCACTTTCAACAAGAATTGGACAAAAAAAAAGAGGAATTCCAGAAGGACCACCCTGAACTCCAGGGGCAGCCCAGTAAGTGCTAGCGGGGCTGATGTCAGCACGACGGCACCGGTCAGGACTATGTGTTGGACATTTATGTCTGTGGGTGGCCTGTCTCATCCCTGCCCTCTGAACTGGAAGGTTCCAAGTAATTTCTAGAAACAGTTTCTGAGCAGATCTTCAGTCCTTACGAGTGGCTTAGTAGAGAGCACCATGGCACGGGGGTGGGCGGGAAACCTAGAGTGGGAGCCCTCTCGAGGACTTAGGGTTTGTTTTGTTTGCTGTATTTTCCTGCCCTGCTAGTTAGGCCCATTAAGTACTTGCTGAATGAAATCATCTAAGGCTTATATTTTTCCTTTTATTAACACACAGTTACCTTATCAGCTTAGAGGTAACACTTGAAAACTAGCAAATCTCTTATGAGAGCAGTGTGAAGTAATATTTGCTTCTTTAACCCTTACACTGATGTGTGTGTGTGTGTGTGTGTGTGTGTGTGTGTGTGTGTGTGTGTGTGTTTCTGAGAATCAAACCCAGGGGCATTCTGCCTCTGAGCTACACCCCCAGCATTATTTTTTTATTATTTTGAAACAGGGTCTGAGTTGTGGAGGTCCTAAGTACCTGAGGCTGGCCTTGAACCTGTGACCCTCCTGTCTCAGCCTCCCAAGTACTGGGATTACAAGTATGTGCCACCATGCCTGGCTGAGCCCTGGAAAATTTTAAAATACTAGTCTAAACCAATGTAATTAAGAACTTGCTTGTTATAATGTCAAAAATAGAATGTGTTAAGGCCAAATAGAGTCACTAGATTATCTGCTGGTTTTTGTTATCTGAGTTGTTTCTCCATCAGCATAAATGATCAAGGCTGTACTTAACAAAGCCTGTGGCCAGCACATGAACTCTGTTGTAGGCAAGTTCTAGTAATGGTCAGCAGTGTGGCGCAGAGTTGGTGGAGGTAAAGACGAAACATAAATGTCTTCCTTTCTTGAATTTGTTTTAAACATCATGACATGGGATATAGAGCATATCTGAATCTGATTATATTAAGTGAAGAGTATAGTAAATTTTGATAAATGTGCTCACCCACTTAACCGTCACCCACATCAGTGCCCGGGATATTTTTGTCATCTCAGAAAGTTCTTTCATGCATCTTTTAAATCAAGTCCCCTCTCCATGGGACCCATCACTGTTTTGATTTCTATAACCCTGGATTAGTTCTACCTATTCATACGAGTAGAATCACATAGTATGGATGAAAGAAAATTATTTTAATGAAAAAATCCAAACCTAATTCATAAGCATTTAACCATTAGAGATGGCAAAAGGAGTATCAGCTTAGTCATAATTTAGTTAGCTGCACTTTGACTGTTTGGGAGATTATACCTACCGTATTTGTAATGTCTGAATTTTGGTGTCTGTGGCACTTTGGTCAATTTATAATGGTTTTTCACAAACCACCTATGCGTAGGTAATTGTAATAGTTTAATTTCTTATCACTTTTCAGCGGATGAAGTATTTGAGAGCATAGGAGATCGTGAGCTAAGACAAATCTTCGAAGGACAGAATCGTATTCATCTGGAAATCAAGCAGCTGAACCGGCAGTTAGATATGATTCTTGACGAGCAGAGAAGATACGTCTCTTCCCTGACAGAGGAGATTTCCAAAAGAGGCACGGGGATGGCGGCCCAGCCCGGGCAGGTGAGCGCTCAGAACCTACCGCGTGCCTAGTTTTTCCTCTGTTGGGGGGAGTGGAAAAGAAGCACCGCTGTGCCCGTGCGGTCACAGTGGATGGCTGAGCCGGCTTGTCTTGTCTTCCTCAGCTCTCTCAGCAAGAACTGGATACTGTTGTGAAAACTCAGCATGAGATTATGAGACAAGTAAATGAAATGAAGTAAGTACCTACAAGAAATGTCTCAGTGTTTTCTGACACCTTCATCCTAAAGAAAGATGTGTGTGCATGGCACCATTGTAAGATTTCTCCTCAAGGGTTACAATGATGATCTAGGTTCCTTTTACAAATAGGAGAATATTAAATACAGGAACTTTTAATATATTTAAAAGTTGCAAACGTCTACATTTTTAAATTGTTTAAAGCTGGAAAGGAAAAAAATGCTTTAGCAGTTTTGAGATACAGTTTATTGTAGTTACTTGACAGCTAGGTGTATGCTTATATATAGAAAAAACTAAAAAGAATATGGAGTGTAACATATAACCATTTCATGAAAAATACTGGGGGAATATGCATTAGAATTATAGGACTGTAGTACAAGCTGACTTGGTTTGGGAGCTTTTATTTTGCTGGCATAAAACTATTTTGAAGGAAATGTGTGTGGTGACCTTTTCTTCATTCCCATCTCGTAAAGTCACTGGGCAGAGAAGGGGCGGAGGGGAGATGTGTCCTTGGAATGCTGAATGATACGTTTTCATGAGAAGGATTCACTAATGCAGAAAATGCCCATCTCTCGATGCCTGGAGCAGAGAAAACAAGCCAGAATGTCACATTTCCATGAGCTCATGATTTAGAGCACTGTCCAGACCGTCCAGCCCTTGACACACAACACTGTCAAGGCGAGTTCTTACCTACTTTCAAGCTTCAGGTGCTGCAAAAGTACTCCAGAAAATTTCTACTTTTCACCCATTTTTTCCTAATGTTGATGTCTTACATAACTCGCTATAATTGTCAGAACCAGGAAGTGAACACTGATACAATACCATCATCTAATGACCTATTGAGACAGCCTGGAGAGAGGGACACACACGTAACCCTTTGGTTGAAATATTCACTCTTCCATCCCTGCCACTTCCTTCCCACCTCGCCTTCCTGTCAGCACTTTCCCATCTTCCCTCGCTGGTAAGCAGCTGAACTCGTTCCTGCCTTTTTCTTCCTGTATTTCTTCTGCATATGTGTATTCTCTTAAATCTTCGTTCTTCTGAAAAGGAGAGCATGCTCTGGATAATCCTTTGTGCTTAGCTTGTTTTCCTCAAGAGTAGTACTAGAACACAGGAAGATTCAAGATTCAGCCCCCTGGTGGTATGATCTATCCATCCAGGTTCTTCCTTAAGATACTTAGCGATCACTGCAAATGCCCCTTACCAATAGAGAGTGCAAGCCATGCATACAAGAAGTAAGTATAAAAAACGGGCCCTAGTTTTATAATTCGTTTTCTAGAACTTTTTCTTGGGGATTAAGCTTGAGGGAAAATAGAAAAGGGAAAATGTTGCCTTTTATGGAAAAGATGGTTTGTCTATTTGTGAGTTTTCATATTCTTAGAAAATCATAATTTTTTTTAGTAAAAAATTTCCAGAAAGCATGTAGATCAACCCCCTTTCTGTAGTTTTAGGTGCCTATTCCGGCTTGTCCATCTTGAGACTTTCTCATTTTGTGACGTTCAGCATACTGTTCCCTCTTGGTGAGCTTTGGCCTCTGCTTCCATTTGGTTTTTTCAGTTGCTCTTCCTCCCGTCGTCTCGCAGATGGTGCTTTTGCCTGGAGTTCTGTCTGGGCCTCTTGTCACTTGACCTGTCCCCGAAGTAAATATGCCCCTTCCACCACATTCCACCGCCAAGACCCTCCTCATCCCTAACCCTCAGCTCTGGGTGCCCAGATAAGTTAAAGGCATCTTTCTCTGTACAGCTCAGTTGTTTAGATGACGTGGCCCTCCTGCTAGACTGTTGGGCTCGGCAGAGTGGGAATTAATATTTTTCTCCCAGTTTATTTCCCTACAAACTGGCTTAGTATGTGTAGCAAATAAATGTCAGCAGGATTACAGGCAAGGGGGTAGATGATTGAAGAATTAAGAAACCCAATCTTTGTATATTAAAAAGACATTTCTTTGTAAGCAAATTCATGCTTCTGGGAAGCAATATTCTTAAATGCAGACATGTGAGAAATTTATATTATCTGGGAGGTTTCAGTCTTGGTATTTTAGGTGTATTAAAATGTAATACTGAATTGGTGCTTTAATGGAAAAGCATACTCACATGAATTTTCTTGAGTACACATGCCATTAAAGATAATTTTTAGCATCGATTCAGAAAGCACTTGATGTTTTTTTAGCTAGTTGGGGATCTTCATTGCTCAAATAAGGCAAATGTAACTTTTCTAAATTTCTACTTAATATTCGGTCTGACATAGTTGTATTATTTCTAATTAGTTCTGAGATTAGAGTCCCTTTTTGTTTTCTTCCAGTAAAGCTCTTTCTTACTTTCTAAATGAAATTTTACTCCAAGGAAATAAGTAAGATAGCTTTCTATCTTTTCATCCAATTGAACCATAACTGTTGAAGGTACTGGTAGGAAATCAGACATAAACCCTGTTCTCAGGGAACCTGTGCTAATTCATAAGTGCCGATACTAAGAGCAGTCTGTGTGTGTATGTAGGTGTATATGTGCGTGTGTGTGAGTGTGTGTGTGTGTGTGTGTGTGTGTGTTGGGGAGATGATTGCAGGAAAGGAGAATCTAGAGGAAAGATAGCATTTGATCTGGGCTTTACACTTAGGGGAGGGGACCAGGACTAGAAAGAATATCACTGCAACTTTTTTTTTTTTTTTTTTTTTTTTGCAGGTCTGGGGATGGAACCCAGAGACATTTGACCTCCAAGCTACAACCCCTGCCCAATTTTTTATTCTTTATTTTGAAATAGGGTCTCACTGAGTTGCAGAGGGCCTCACTAAGTAGCTGAGGCTGTCCTTGAACCGTGATCCTCCTGTCTCAGTCTCCCAAATGCTGGGATTACAAGCGTGCGCCACCATGCCCGGCTATCACTGCAACTTTAGAAGCTTAAAGGCAACAGACATTCCCAGGGAATGGCCACAGCCAAGACAGATGAAAGGGAGTAGTTAGAAATAAATGTTGAAAGATATTGGACAAATGTTATGGAGATCCTTAAAGACTATGGCCATTTTCAAATATACACAGACTCGGAGTACTACAGTGAATGTCTGCATATCCGTCAGTCAGCTTCTTCAGCAATGAAGTACATTCTGCCAAATGTATTTTATCAACCTCACAAATAGTGTAAATCATAAATGTTAACAACATGACATGGAGGTAATATGTAATATAAATGTTAACATGAACAGCTTGCCACTAATAAAACTTTTAAAATACACCTAGGTAAAATAACCCGATATTTTAGGTGAATTGAAATTCATATCCATTCCTATATTAATAAGTAGACCTGCTATGCGTCTGCCATTATTTAAGATAGATATGCTTACAGATTCATATCCAAAGGCCCACTCATTGATAGAGCTCTTTTTTTACATAAGGTCAGAATTATCGTTCAAAAATATGTAGCTGGCATGGTGGTGCAGGCTTGTAATCCCAGCATTTGGTAGGCTGAGACAGGAGGATCACGGTTCACGAACAATCTCAGCTACTACTTAGTGAGGCCCTTTGCAACTCAGTGAGACCTTATTCCAAAATAAAGTATTAAAAATGGGGCTGAGGGTATAGCATGGAGTTAGAATGTCCCTGGGTTCCATCTTTAGTACCACAAAAAAAAAAAAAGATGTCACATTGGACCCTGTTACAACATTACTCAATAAACCAAACAGACAGTCACGGGGTTTGTATAAAGTCTTTGCAGGCCCAACGTTTAAGCAAGAGACTGTCATTAGGCAGGCCACTCCAGGTGCTCCCCGGTCATCGCGAAGCTGGTCAGGGGCCAGGCCTGACAACCCTGGGAATGCACAGGCTTTACCGCCCAGCCCTGCTGAGTTAATCCTTTTATTGTGCAGCACCGAACCCCAGAAGTACTACTTATAATTTCATTACTAACAGCATCACTGAGTTACTCAGTGTGCACTTACAGTTTGGTTCTGACAGTGATGATTTAGTAGTAGTCTCTGTGCAGTGATTTTAGGTGACCTTTAGTAAAGGAGAAAGGTATAATGTTAAGTAATGTTAAGTTGTAGTTTTGTAAATTATTTTCAAAATCTGAAGACAGATTTTTAATACTTGCTTTTTTTTTTCTATGATCTGATATATTGCTCAAAAAAGCACAAGTATTTAAAATCTGTTACTGAAAAAAAATCATCTTTATAGTGATTTCACTGCATAAAAGGGTTTTTCTATTTCAGGAATTCCATGAGTGAGACTGTGAGACTGGTCAGCGGGATCCAGCACCCTGGCTCTGCGGGAGGAGCCTATGAGACCACGCAGCACTTCCTGGACATCAAGGAGCACCTCCACGTGGTGAAGAGGGACATAGACCACCTGGTGCAGCGGGGCGCGGTGCGTCCACTTCCCTGTGACAGTGTCGTGGTCTTTAGAAAAGGAGGAACTTGCACTCGACGTATTCTATTGGAAATCTTAACGTTTTAACCAAAGCTAATGTTCATTTTGAATGTGCACGGTAGAATTATTCCATCTGAATTGCCCGTGCGTTTTGGTTTTCTAATTTAAGGTAGAAGAGCAGTTCCCACAACAGTTCATCTTTGAGGGGCAGGAGCTGGTGATGGAAATTATATAGAGAATTTATATTTTCATTCAACGGAAATATTTTCTGATTCCCATTTTAATATCTTCTCTGGCCCACAAGTTTTTAAAGTGTATTTCTCTGGCCTATGTTCCCCAAGGTTCTGATCTGACATTTTCTTGCTATCTTGTTAGCTTCATTTGCCATCAGTCAGGTTTTGTGTGTTTGGGTGGGTTGGGTTGGATTTTTTTTCTCACTCTGCTAGTTATCTTGTGCAAGACACAGTGTGGAACATGGTTGGTCCATATCTCCTAGTCAGACTTACCAGAGGCAAAAGATTCACCACTCCCTCATATTTTATACGGAACTTTTATCTTTTTTAAAGCATTTAACACTTGGTGTATTTTTATAAAATATGTTAATAAATAATGTTAACTTTCCCCAAGGTCCTTAGTTCATTTTGAATGTGCAGGGTAAGTGGTACAGGGGAAAAGTTTAGGTCTTCAAGTTCTAATCTTGTTCCCTTTATTTTTTTTATTTTTTTATTTATTATTATTATTTTGTGTGTGTGTGTGGTACTGGGGTCCTGGAAGCCCTTCAACCTCCGGGCTATACTCCCAGACCTATTATATAGATATAGATATAGATATATAGATATAGATATAGATATGGGGGGGGAATGGTCTCCTAAGCCAGCGCGTGCGGCTAGCTTCGAACCTGCGTGATCCTCCTGTCTCCGCTTCACAAGCGCGAGGATTACAAGCGTGCACCACCATGCCCGGCCTATTCCCTTTATATTTTTAGACACTGACTGCCTATTTAAATTATATCTCTATGTCTATATATATTCCTTAACTATACGATTTTTGCAAATATGGTTAACATTTAATAGTTAAATACAGTTAATAGTTTTGTTATTGATCATTACTTCTTATTCAAAACATTATTATCTTAGTTTTGAGGGTTTTGCTCCAAATATTATTGCCCCCTTTTTTGCAAAGGCCAAGTCAATGCTGTGATAGCATGTACATGTACATGTATGCTCCTAATAGAGGTAAACATGTTGAGAACAACTATATTGGATGCCATTACATCTGGATACCTCGATGAAATTTTTGTTCCTGATATTTAATTAGCTCTTTATTGAAAATGTCGAACACTAGGATTGGCGAAGAATAGAACTGAGGAAAAACCATTATGTTTTTAGAGTGGGTTAGTTCATTGGTAATATAGCCATGTACCTTGTCTGAACTGAAACACTTTTGAGAGGAATGGGTGTGCTGTTAGCAGTTTCGCCAGCACAGCAGGTGTGCACTACAAGTGTCCACGGGAACTGTGGCCTGAGGGGCTCCCAGGCTCATGGATCTGCAGGGACACTGAGGTCACCATGGTGAAGACAGAAGTAGATGAGCGCCTAGTCAGTGATTGCAGTGACAGCATGGAGCGTCCCACACCAACTATTTCAAAAGAAAAAAAAAGTAAAAGAGGAAAGAATAGAAGATACTGAGGGAGGCGAATTAGTGAAAATGCTTATTTGTACAGTAAACTATGAGTTTTATAGTTTCTCCTTTATGTCTTTTTTCAAACTACTACTTTGTGTATTTATAATGAAAATTCTTTGCCTTACAGCCATCCAATGAAAAACCAAAATGCCCAGAACTACCCCCGTTTCCATCTTGTTTATCGACGGTCCACTTCATTATATTTGTAGTCGTACAAACGTTGTTGTTCATTGGTTACATCATGTATAGGTAAGTCTCTATGAAGTTTAGCCTAATATCTTTTCTGTATCTGTTCAATTTGAAATAATGTGACTGCCCATAATATAACTTTCAGATACAAAGCAATATTATTTCTAGTCTATTTCAGTTCGTGTTGGAAGTAGATGCATATCTTCTTGTATTTTATACTTCAAAAGACATTGACATTTTAATTTTAAGCAAATTGTATTTCTTTCCAAAAGTAAGTACAGAGAGCTTCTTTTGTTTTTCTGTTTTTTAGGACTCAGCAAGAAGCAGCTGCCAAAAAATTCTTTTGACCACCATTTTCCTGTGTCTGCATCATGTATGTATGTACAAAATGTCTGTATGAGGGGAATTCAGTATTTAAATTGCTTCAGAGTCTAAATTATTAAATTTTGTATAAAACAAAACATTGTTTAACATTGATTTTCGTAAGAATAAACCTTAAAACAAAGATAATGACATGTAAATTTGTTCATAGTACATAAATCTGTTTAAATTTTAGTGAATCTCTGGTCAGTAGAATGCAACCACTGAACAGAATATTAATAAGTAAGAAGGTAAATAATAGAAAATACAAAACGAATAATAGAAAATCAGTATGAGTATTACCCCTGAGTCGCCAATATTGGAAATTAGTTAGTTTAACATAAACACACTCGCCCTCCTACCTCTCAAAGTATGAGGTCTTACTAAAAGCTCCCATCGCATGTACTTTGTAACTCAAGTCTATCTTAGAGGGCAGAATTTCCTAACCTAAGATCTTATCTTTTAATCTTAACACAGCTCCTTCCACAATCAAAGAGCATTTTTTCTGCAAGCTTTAGAATGTAGACGATAGACTTCAGAATATTAAAGGAAAGGTTTTTGACCTCTGATTATTGATTCTGTATTTCACTTTTAAAGAATATTTGGGAGAAATTGAGAGCTGCTTTTTGCCTAAGAAATTATTTAGGTGAAAACCCTGCTCTGATAATGGCTTTCGTGGGCATTCTGCTGTCATGGGCTCAGTTTGTCACTGTCCACGTTCTTGAGTGTCCTCATTCCAGTGATGTCAATTCAGTGTTATAAAAGTAATTTTTTATTTATATTTTTAATTTAAGGAGTTTATTTCTCCTGCTTTGTCAACTACATAATTCAGTTCAGATTACATGTTCTGAAGATATTTTGAATTCATAAAACCTACTACTACATTCTGGTCTACATGACCCCATGTGAGCCAGGGTTGTGACTATTCTCTTAAATTAGAGAAGCTTGACTTAGAAGCAGTTTTAAGATTTTTGGAGGCAATTTTTAAAATAAAGAATAAATACTTCTGATTTCTTCCTTGTAATACCAGAACTAAGACTTTTGTGAAGCACATGTAAATTAACCATGAAATATTAGGCTGGAAGGAGATTTCTTAGTCTTTGTACATAGTTCTGGGTATTAGGGAAGCCGTCTGTAATTCATATTTTCAAATGCATATTTAATTTTTGTTTTCAGAGCTGAGGTAGACACTTTTGCTGGCTTAAAAATACTCTTTTGCTTCTTTTATCTAAAATGATTGTCTTCCATTGCCAAAGGCTTGAGGACAATATTGTTTTATACAGTAGTATTACTGAATTCTTCCAAGCCTTCCTAAGTTTGCTCTTACGTGTCATTTGCAGATTGTCATTAAAATCAATATTAAGACTTCATGAAGAGCTGCGTGATAGCATTCCCATCTACTCCTCTGTGCAAACAGTCCTGCTTTGCTTTTTTATGTTAGTGTTAATCCTGGACCACTGAGCATTCTGATGATGACTGGCTCTGCATCAGTCACGTCGACAAAGAATGCCCCGCACAATTTCCCTTTCATAGATGTAACATTACGAAATTAATGTTTCAGAGACATCATCATAGAATCCACTTACTCCATTGATGCCTTCAGAAGAATGTTAAAATTGTAGTCTTTGAGACTTGGGAAATCCTTTTGAGAGAAAAGGCTGCCAAATCCAGTATTACAAAGCCCATGGTCACATGTGCCTGAACTGTAATTGAATACCTGATCTCTGCAGTATACATTTTTCAGGCTACAATTCAAGGCAGAAGTGTTCCCATCATTCCTAATATAACAGAGGCAACCATTATGAAAGAACATGAAAGTGACTCTTTTTTTAACTCATTCATTTAGTTTGTGTGATAATCACTCAGTGAGGTAGTTCACACAGGATGTTTTCTGACTATTTGAAGTTTGGTTTGTTTTCTGCAAAATCACTGACTCTGAGTAGCTCATTTCCAAACAAAATGTTCGCTCTGTGGAAAAAAAATATGTATCACTGCCAGAATTCTTCCATTCCCGTCCTATTTTGTACAATTGAATTTATTCACTTCTCTCACACCAGCAAGTATTTTACAGGTGCCTTGGAGTAAAAGAATTTATTTAAAATTTTCAATGTAAGTCATTGTGTTAATGATGCCACTCTTAAAAAGGAATGCAATTACATAATGGCTGATTCCCTTACCTAATGTACCTGTTTGTCCTAAGTGTGTGAATGTTTTATTCAGCTTAAAACTCTACCATGAAGTTCCAAACAATAATAGTTTGTTATATATGAAAGGTGTATCAGTGTTTCTTAAACCATAGTCCATGGACCATCAGGGTCATGAAGCGCCTGTCAAGCATACAGACTCCAAGGCCCCGCTCCAAGCCACCTGCATCGGAATTGGGGGCGGGGCTCTGGGCTGTCAGTGTTCCCCAGGCACTTGGGTGATTCTGAGCACACTAATAGTTGAGAACCACCAAGATGGGAAGTTAAAAAAAAATTCGGCGTTTTGTTGTATTGGTTTAAAACTGAGCTGAGAGCATACTATAATATTTTTGCTATCCGTGAAATTAGCAAATATGCACTGATTCTTTTATACTCAAGATGTACTTAATGTTCTTTTTACTTAAATATCACTTTGTTTGCAACTACAAACTAAATCATCTTGTTACCGACCTATAGCTCTTGGTACTTAGTCATGGCTTTTTAGACTTACAAAATCACCTGCAGATCCAGGTCAAGCCATGAAAACTTCCATCTCATAGCTTGCCTACTAAAGTTCTTTGCTTCCTTGGTCATGATTGTGCTGATGTTTCCTCTCAGACAGCTGTACTTTTGATAACTTGGGGAAAACAGAAATTACTTGAATAAGGGATTACCTGCCCTGTCGCTTTACAGAGAGACAGTCTTTGTAAAGAACATAAACAGCAGTTGTGAATATTAAGATGTGAGTTTCTTTCCTTGTCCATGTGCTTGTCAAAGAGAGATAGTGAACAAATTATTATATTGGGCATTTTTTTATTTATAAGATCTAGTGTAAAATCAACTCTTGCAACTTTTTAGATCTGTATGTTGCCAGTTTAATATATTTCTTTTATGATACTACTTAAAGTTTAAAAGGGTTTTCTATCCACTGTCAATTTCAATTGGATAACATATTATCAAGATTTTTTTTTCTTCTGATTGTTACTTGATGCTAGCTGGAATTTAAGAAATGACATCAACCTTATGCAAATAAAGAAATATTTTAGTAATTTGTTTTTTTCTTCATTGAACTCAGGTAATAAGTATCTACTTTCTAGGTAGGTTCTGATTTGTGTTAGTATTTTCTTTATCTGTGATCTGTACTCTGCCATGCATGGCCTGCCTCCTATGGAGTCAACTCATGGAAGGATAAATTGAGAAAGTATAAAGGACAATGGATAAATGTTTGCCCTTGCTGATAATGAAAAGAATACATTCGTTAAAACAGTACATTTGATGTCTTCACCTAAAATAACCAAACACTGACCAAAAAAAAAAAGAATAGTCAAGCTGAAACTCTTAGTAATTACTAATTAGCAGCATTTTATTTAATCTTAAAATTCTAACAGGTACCATTTAACCAAATAGTAGTTCTTTGGGATCAGACAAATCTGACGCTTGGGTTTGAATCTTGATTCTGCCACTTCCTGGAGGTGACCTTCAATGTCCTCATAGTACTTATCTTACATGCTTGTTAGTATTGTGAAGAGTCCTTAAAGAGATATAAAGCACAGTGTGCAGCTGGGTGCAATGGCGAGCACTTGTAATCTCAGTGCTTGGGAGGCTGAGACAGGAGGATCACGATTCAGGGACAGCTTCAGCTACTTAGTGAGGCCTTTTGCCACTCAGTGAGACTCTGCTTCAAATTAAAGAATAAAAAACAGGGCTGGAGGTGTAGCTCAGAGGTCAGATGCCCCTGGGTTCCATTCCCAGTACTGTAAAAAACAAACAGTGTGCTGTGTGTACTGTTAACAGGTCCTTCTGCTGTAAACAAAGATGCTGAATAAAAGATTTAAGTATGTAGATGGTTTAAAAGAAGTCAGGACTTAAAGCCCCATCAGGGAGCATGCCAAGGACAGGTATAGCAAGAACTAGACCATGCAGGCCCTGGGTATTGTGGTTAGAGGTTACATTTATTTGGGACATTAGAGACATGGCCTTGGGCCTGGAAAACCCAAGATGCTTCAGCTGAGATAATTGGATAAAAGCTAGGATAACTGGACCTCTTACTCCAACAGCTCAGAGAATTCATAAGAATCTTCTCTCTCTGGGGTTCTGAGCAGGAGATGAAGCCCCCGCTGGGCATGGTGGTAGCCACCTGTATCCCAGTACTTGAGAGGCTGAAACAGGAGCATCACAGGTTCAAGGCCAGCCTCAGCAACACAGAAAGACTCTCAGTAAATTAGCAAGACCCTATTTCAAAATAAAAAATAAAATTGGGCTAGGGTATATCTCAGATATAAGAAAAAGACACTGAAGCCCTAGATTTATGCCTTATGCTATCACAATATCCAAACAATTTGCATGATGTGGAATTTTTCAAGCCCAAACTCTAGATTAGTTCTGGTCTGGTAAAATCCAGGAGGCAAAACAAAAGTGCTCTAGGGATAATTCCACAACAAAAACACATGAGACAACCACAGAACAGGCAGTCCGAACTGAAATTAACTCTAAAAATTTACATACATCAGATGAGAAAAAGGCCAAAGAATGGCAGTAGACATAGTAGAAAACCTGGCACCACCAAGAATCTGAACAATAGAACATGACCAGGACGACATGTGTCCTGCAGGTAACTTACAAAACTGCAGAGGTTGTGAAGACTGGAAATCATAAAGAAGGAATGGAACACTGACCAAGAGAACAACTGAGCTTTCAAAAAACCACGCAACAACTTAAATATGGGTGGAAGGCTTAAATGTGGATACCAGATTCAACTCAGATGATTAAAAAAGGTGATTGAATAGAAATCTAAAAAAATTACAGAGATTGAAATGCTAGAAATGCACTAAGTTGGCAATCAGTGAAGACACAAATATATCCATCGGTGGTTCTAAAAGGAACAGGGAAAATCATGGGAGAGCTGTTGAAAGGTATGACAACAGAATTTTCTAGGACTGATGCATAGCTGTTCATATTTGAAGAATCCTAAATCCAAAGAAGGGGGGATTAGGGGAATTACCACAGATGTTATCTGACCAGGATTTTTCTTTTTTTTTTTTTTTTATGGTACTGGGCTTGGAACCCACGGGCACTCTACCTCTGAGCTATACCGTCCGTGTGTGTGTGTGTGTGTGTGTGTGTGTGTGTGTGTGTGTGTGTGTGTATGAGAGGGAGAGAAGGAGAGGGAGGGGTGTGGTTGTAATAGTGGAGAAGCACCATGATCTGCCATTTGTAATCTGGAGACCCAGGAAAGCTATTGATAGACCAGAAAGCCAATGGTATAGTTTCCATTCAAGTTCAAAAGCCAACTCCATCAGTCAGAAAATTCAACTTTCCTCGGTCTTGTTCTATTCAGACCTGCAGATGAGTTGGTGCCCACCCACATTAGGGAGGGTCATCTTCTTCACCCAGTCCACCAACTCAGATGCTAGTCTTCATGAGCACCCTCACAGGCACACCAGAAGTGTTTAACCAGACATTGGGGCATCCTATGACCCAGTCAAGTAGGCACAAAAAGTTAACCATCACTGGTGGTTTGTGACCAAATGGAGAATGACTCTGTTCCATCTTCAGTGCACTCTTAAAGTCCTAAAGCAGTGATTGATGGGTCCCAGTGCCAGTTCTCAGAGCAGTTGTTAACATTTAGCTACAGGTTCATTTCCACAGAAAACAGCCACAGTGAGTTAGTTCATGGGCCTTGACCAGGATGCCCCCGAGTGAAAGACACCACACTCAAAACATGTTACACCAAATCAGGCATGGTGGCACAAGCCTGTCATCCCAGCACTTTGGAGGCTGAGATGAGGATTGCAGCAATTCAGCCAGGTCTGTAACTTAGAACCTATTCAAAAATCGGGATGTAGCTCAGGGGTAGAATGCCCCTGAGTGTCCAATCCCCAGCGCGCACGCGTGCGCACACACACACACACACCATACCTCAGAGAACAAAGGCTTTCCAAGTGAGACAAGCTCATGTGTCTGCTTGGGTTGTGTCCTCTTCTTAAAACCTCCTTCAGGCATCATGCAAACAGGCTAGTTTCAAGTCATCCGTAATAGCTACAGTTTGCCAACTCCCTGCGCTCCAAGCACAATCTCAAGGCAGACTGGTCAGCCCATAGTGTAAACAATAAGTTAGGAAGTTAGTCTGTGGTTCCCAGCCCATCTTCCCTTCCTTGCAGAACTGACATGGAGATTTATAACCAGATCATGAAGGTCGGCCTATCCTGTTGGGAATAACAACCATCGGGTTCCATACCAACTTGCCACTCACCTGCATGGAATTTCTACAACAGAGGATAAGAAATAGAATGCAGTTGCTACCTCACCAAGAAGTGACATCTGTGAACTAAAATAGACAGTGACAAATGTATTGGTCCGAGAGGGATTTGGACTGCTGAATACTACCAGAAGATTGGAGTAGTCAACCTGGTAGACATTTCCTGAAGTGTTCACTTTGCAGAAAGGGGGTCATGTGTTGGACACCACAGCATCCCAAATGGTCCCTAGCAGATCACAATTGCTTCAGATGGTATGAGGATCTCAAGTCTGTAATTCAATGAAAATTTTACTGTTGTGACTGTGAAGTCTCTCTGCATAGCTGGTGGGTAACCGTGGGTTTGTCTCTACAAAAATATCAAGCAGTCGAAAGAAATGTAGAGTCAGGCTATTGATCCTGTCATTTCAACACAGTTTATTGTTATGAATTAACTGATACAAAACAGGAACCACATTTTTCTAGTAGACTTATTTTGATTAGGACTATATGTTTAATTTGCTTTTAATTTTTTGTAATGGTTCTTCCCATTCCCAAGACCTTTTCTCATTTAACATTACCTCCTTTCCCAGTTAAAATAGAGATTGAAAGGCCATCCCAGCGTATCTGACCTTTAAGTCATCTCTGTTCTCGGCACTTGGTGACCTTTTTTTTTTCCCCCTGCCAGTTCCGCTGACCTTCATGAGGTTTAGCTGCTTGGCTACCCCAAAATGCCATAGTACCATCCACTACAAGGATACAGCAGCCGAGCCAGGCGCCATGATTTCCTTAGAGAAAGTAAAAAAAAGGGATGCCACAAACCAACCTAATTACAGGCACAGAATTAAGCTTTCATGTGAAAAGAAAAATCCTAGGTGAAGGACCTAAGTATACTTGATGTTTTAATGTGCTATCTCCCTAAAATTCAGTTCCACTAATGGGATAATTCACTAGTAAATTCTTCAGATCAGATGTCATTAAACTTTTCAAGATGAGTAGGTATGATGGCACACTTGGAAGACTGAGACAGGAGGATTGCAGGTTCAAGGACAACCTCGGTAACCCAATGAGGCTCTCAGCAACCTAGTAAAGACCCTGTTTCAAAATAAAAAGGGCTGGAAAGGTAGCTTGGAGGTAGAATTCCCATGGGTCCAATTCCTAGTACTACAAAAAAAAAAAAAAAGGTGATCTATGTAAAGATGATCTATGTAAAGATCAGGAGGAAATATGTTTTTTAGTTTTGTTTTTAAACTACAGCCACCAATCTTGTTCCTGGGTGACTAGCAAATAAAGCAATGGCTCGTATGGCTTTGATTTGCAAAGCACTGAAGCAATACGCCTGCTAAAGGTAACTCTCCCAAGTAGAATCTTGCTTACCTCCATTAAAAGTGGTGCATGCCTGTAATCTCAGTACTTACACGGCTGAGACAGGGGGCTTGCAGGCTTGAAACCAGCCTTGGCAACTTAACAAGACTCAGTTTCAAAATAAAAAATAAAGGAGGGCTAGGGGTGTAGCTCAGAGGTAGAATACTCCTGGGTTCACATCCCAGGACCAAAAGGAAAGAAAGAAGCCATTAAACCTAATGGCACTCACTCATTTCTTTTTCAAGATTTGCATCATCTACTTAACTAGTATGTGCCACATAGGATTCTCAGACATGGGGAGACAAAAGCACACAAAACTGCACTGGCCTCTCCTGGAGCTCTGATCCTCGTGGAGTAATGGAAAACTAAACAACTAAATCAATGAAAATACAATTTCGGGAAGAGTTACGTACTTTGAAGAAAAGCAGAATAGGACAGAGGGATAGTGTGGGGTGATGGAGGCTGGGCATTTTCAGATAGTCAGGGAATTCCTCCTAAGGATGGTGGATGTGAACAGAGTCCTGAATAAGTGGGGGTGAGCCGAGTGAAGATGGAGCAGAGCAGTCCAGCCCGGGGGCTGCACCAGGAGCCTGGCCAAGAAGCCACGGAGAGTGGAGCAGGCAAGGGGGGCCTTGCAGGCCGTGTACACAGCAAGGGCTGGTTTCCGCACTGGTGGGGAGCCATTGGAGGGGCAACAGCTAACAGTCACATTTCAAGAGTCCTGGGGTACTTATGTTCCCTTCCTGGAGGAATAGAAATTTCTACAGACATTTCTGCAAGGTTCAACACACAGTAGCCAAGAGTTACTAGATATCCAAGTGAAAGGGCCATTGCAATAAACTGAGGAGCAAAAAGTGTCTGAAGACAGGATTCCACTCTCAATGGGATTATGTTAGGGAGCAAGGAAGATAGCTGATTTTATAAAACAAAGGAACAGAGGAAGGTACTGAGTTTCCACACACAGTACTCACCTGATGAGCCCGACAATGCTTAACGATCAGAGATCAGACAGACAGACAGACAGACAGAGAGATTAGAAACTGGTTTTAGAGTTTAATATTGACATTCTCACCATTAACAATCATGGGGGGGGTGTGTTTGTGTTCAGTACGGGAGATTGAACCCAGGGTCACCAGCCCTATTTTATTTTTATTTTGAAACGGGTTCTCAATAAGTTTTGGAGGCCCTCAATAAGTTGCTGAGGCCGGCCACAAACTTGTGATCCCCCTGTCTCAGCCTCCCAAGCACTGGGATTACAAACATGCACCAGCTACCATGCCCAGCTAACAGTATTTCTTAATAAGATGGAATTTTAATGATAGATCTCATAAATGAACTGAAGTAAAAATTTAAGTAATTATAATAAAATGGATTTTATTCTTATTATCTTGGTCTCTTGTTTAGTTAAGAGAAGTATTAATCCTCTAATTCAGATCTATCAGACCCAAGTTGGCTGTAGGTATAACTGCAAAATTCATTTTATGACCAAAACTATTATAGAAAATAGAACTTTAGAGCCGGGTGTGGTGGCGCACGCTTGTAATCCCTGCTCTTGGGAGGCAGAGACAGGAGGATCACGCAGGTTCGAAGCCAGCCGCGTGCGCTGGCTTAGGAGACGCTGTTTCCAAATTAAAATGTAAAAATAGGTCTGGGAGTGTAGCCCGGAGGTAGAAGGGCTTTCAGGAACCCCAGTACCACCAAAAAAAAAAAAAAAAAGAAAAAGAAAAAGAAAATAGAACTTTAGGTTTTCCTTTGCTTTGGAAAATACAAGTGTCTTTTAATGTCAGATACTTGCCCAATACTTTCTAAAGGAGACCTTTGTGTGCTAAACTAGGGGGCGGTGGGGGGTGGGGGGAGAACAACAGAAACACAGGCTAGGACTTTTAATCTGCAATCTGAAAAGCTCTGTAAGACCATAATCAGCAACACCTCTCAGTAGCGATGAAGTGTAATGTATTATAAATGGGAATTTAGAGATGGTGTTTTGAATGTATTAAATTTCAAACAAGCCATCTAAAAGTGAAAGTGGAGATAAGTATTAACATTCGTGCGCAGAGAGCTCTGGGTACCATTTTTATTTTACCCTTAGTTTGACGTGTTAGCCTTTCATATTAAGGCCATTTTAGCAGCATTTAAAAATTGATTAGTAACAGAAAAGGCATACCTTAAAATACATAAAGCAAGAATTTTAGACAAAACCCAGATTATAAATTGCACACAATCTGAGGGATCGGGATCTATTTTTCCTTAGAGGGTTGGTGCCTTCTGCTAAAATAAGCGTAGGTTACAAATAGGTTGCAGCTTGCCCCTCTTCTCCCTCCCCCTCCCGGAGTGCTTTAATTAGAAACATACTTGCATAGATTAAAGTCTTAGCTATACTCAATTCTTACCTTGACCTGAAGAAAACCACAGCCAGAGAGAATCCTGAGCTACAAAACATGGTTCAAGTTTCATCCAGATACACCCAGGAGCTTAAACAGGTGCCCAGAGAGTGGACCGTATGTAAGGGGAAAGTGGCCCCATGTGTATCAATGACTTGACTCCCTTGTTCCCTCCATCAGAAGTGTCAGGCATCCGGTCCAGGTAGACCAATAGCTTCTGCCACTTTTGGGCAGAAGGCTAAGGAATCTCTCAGCGTGAACTAAAGACCCTGGCTCTTTTTTTTTTTTTTTTTTTTTCGGGTCTGGGGATGGAACCCAGGGGCATTCGACCTCTGAACTATACCCCCCGCCCTATTTTTTATTTCTTATTTTGAAACCGGGTCTCACGGAGTTGCAGAGGACCTCACTAAGTAGCTGAGGCTGTCTGTGAACCACGATCCTCCAATCTCAGCCTCCAGAATGCTGGGATTACAAGTGTGTGCCATCACACCCGGCTCTTGCTTCAGTTTTTTATTTATGCATGAGACACAGTTACTATTGTTTAACAGTAAACAATTCAAACAAACCAATATGCAAATCCTTTTGTGGTCCTTAGAACCCAGCCAGCTAAAACATGGACCAAAAATCGGATTTTGCTTAACAAAGCCTCAATGGATTCAGTTTTGAGCAGGGTGTTGTGCTCAAGGGCTGGAATTTGGAAATTCCATAACAGCTATATAATCAGTCAGCTCTGATTAATTAGCGATCAGAGTCTTAATGAAGCCCTGCTGTGTTTATCATTTAAAATTTAGGGGCTGACGATGCAGCCCGGTGGTAGAGGACTTGCCTTAGTTAGTATGTGCGAGGTCCTGGATTTCGCCCCCAGCGCCAGAAAAAGTAAAAGTAAAGAAACAGGGAGAGGGGGAACTGAAAAGGCAAAATTAGCTGAGTGTATCTATCAGAAGGGCATCCGTTGCATCTGCCCGTGGGCTTTAGCGATCAGAGCCATCTGCAGCCACGCTAAGGCCTTCACTGTTGTAATCCAGCTTACACCGGCAAACCAGCCTTCCCCATCGCGATGCCCTTGAACAGAGGAGGCCGTGCAAAATCCTTTGCTCCCAAATGTGCGGCTGTCACTGAGGGTATCTGGAGGTTTTGTCTTGATCCGTTTGGTTGATTTTGATTTTTCCAGCTTTCATCTGAGCTTGAGTTTTATCCCGCTCTAGAGCAGAGGCGATGGCTTTCTTTGTGAAAAATATGATCAGTAACCAGGTAAAGAATCTGGGATTCGGTGGTGGGTCTGAAGAGAAAAAAGAAGAAGGCGGCACGTCGGACCCGGCAACAGCTCAAGGGATGACTAGAGAGGAGTATGAGGAATACCAAAAGCAAATGATTGAGGAAAAGTGAGTAAGCCGCTCTGCTTCCCTTCCAAAGCCAAGCCGAGCTGAGCTGGGCTCCAGGGTCCCGCTCTGTGATGTTAGGATGCTTCTCCCTTGACTGCTTACCTCTAACCCAAGGAGAGTTTGTTCTGCCGAAGTCAGCAATTCTTTAGCAGCTACTACGTGCTCCGCGTACAAATATAGAAGTGGAAAATACTAAATTAATCTATATGCTGCTCTCCACCCTACCCTTTGGTGGTACTGGGGATTGAACTCAGGGCTGTTCTATCTATGAGCTACACCCCAGACCTATTTTTTTATTACATCTTATTTTTATTTTGAAACAGGGTCTCGCTAAATTGCTATATGCCATTCTGAATGCAGCTTAACGCTTTCTAGTCTGGGCATGTTTTAATTGGTCTCAGTTTAACTTGTTCAAAGAAAAAAAATGGTGAGTCTATCTCCAAAATCTGAAGTTCAGCCTCCTACCAGGTAGACCATTTTTAAATTGTAAGAATTCAGACTCTATGACTGGAAGAGGGCCAAAAAGAATGTATGGTGCAACTTCCTTGAGCTTGCATTAGAAGTACAGAAAGCACACCATGATTATGTCATAAAACGTGGCTTATCAAAGACTATGAATAATTTTTAAGACTGTTTATTATGAAAATTCTGCACAGAAACATTGAAAAATAGGAATATTCATGTATACCACTAACAGAAGGCAAGTTAATGTTTTGGCCATATTTGCCTACAGATTAAATATGGTTATCTAAAAGTAAAATAGAAATATACATCACCACTAAATATTTTAGCCCTATACCTCTAACAATAAGGGCATTCTCCTGACTCTATAAAATTCAATACAAGTAAAACGGGAAATATGAGCAACATCTTGGTTGGGTTTAGTGGAATGTGAATTTTGCCAATAGTGTTTTGCTATGAGAAAACTCATCTTTAAACAAATGTAACTTCGTGTGATTTTTTTTAAAGTGTAATTAATTTGAGTCTTTTAATAATCAACTAAAACTGAAGTGTCAGCCTAGAGATTAAATGTTCATCAGATGTTACAAAAGAGGAGTATGTCTTTGTTTTTACCATGGCTGTTTTGCTAATGATCAATTATAGGAGCATTGCCTAAGTCCCATCGCTAAGATGATTATAGGTGAAAAGATTAATGACCTGAAGGAAACTAAGAAAGTACAAAGCCTACTTTTAGTGGAAAGCTTGCTATTGTATTTTTCTGAAAGGAATCATGGCTTATAAAAACTACTTAAAATGCATTATTGACTCTGCAGTAAATTAAAATCGGTTTTTTAAAACAGCAAATGCAACTGCAAAATTATGTTGGTACAAAGATAAGATGTGGGCAAAAAGACAGCATTCTTTAAATATTGGCTAGCTTTACCTATGGCATATAAAAGGAAAAAAAGCTTATAAAAAGACAAATTTAATGAAGAAATAAATACTAGAACAATAGCATCATGTAATACCGGTTCAAGTGGGCTAGTGAAAATGATCAGAAATTTAGACTATATACCTGATGACACAGAAGATCATTTAATATGTCTAAGCAATAAATTTGGTCACAGACATAACCTCTGTTTGCTTGGTTAATGTTGCAGTTTTCCTTAATTTTATACCTAGATATATCAAAGTCCAAAGTGGCCAAATGATATGGTCAGCCAGTACACTGGGTTATTTGCCAACTGCGTGACTTTTTGTGTGTGCACGATAATATTACAATGTATGTAGTCAACCAATTTAAGGAATGCCATTTAACAGTGGGGCAGCCTGTCTCACCATGGTAAGAAGGAGGATCTATGTAGGACACTCTTTGCCTGAGTTTTTTTTCCCAAGCTTCACCACCTAGAATGGGATATAAATGTCTACGGATCACAAGTTACATGTAGAGAGAGCTGTAGGCAGTGCTATATACATAAAATAATTAAAGCAAATATCAGCACATAAATGCATCACAAACCTATCCTGATCATTTTAGAAAAGTGGGATGACTCTACTAATCGTCAGTGAAAACTACGTAACATCACATCCTACTGCATTCATTTTTATTTTTCTTCTGTGTTCAGATTTTTCCTCCCACTACTGATAACACTGGTACTGAAGTCTAGACCTAAATGAAAGACTTAGAAAAGAAATCACTGAGAAGAAAAGCAGTGGTCTCTTTACTCCTCCATTTTCGCAGTTGTGTAGAAATGCTCCACTATAGCGATGGGTCAGCGTTACTCTGAACTTTGTTTGATTCTGTCACTCTTTGGGTCCTCCACTGTGGACCCGGTGCTGTGGAATATAGACTGAAATGGAAGGCCTGGGCTTTCTTTGCAGAATTTTGCACTGCACGTGGGGGAAGCCAGCTCCGTGACCATACACAGAGCAACTAGCTTTTCTGAGTGATTGGTAGATTGGAATCTGAGTCTGTAAGGAATTAGGATCGATGATGAACTAGTTATTTAATTTTCAACAAAGGTGCCAAAATAATCTAGTGGGATAGAAAAGTCATTTCAACGTTTGGTCCAATCTACTCTACTTTGGGTAGTTTCCTTCCAACCAGGGCCAAAACTGCTGAACACTTAGCTGTGACCTAGACGTTACACATCAAAAGAATCTGAAATGCATCACACACCTAACCAGAAAAGCTAAAATTATAAAGCATTAGAAAAAAAAATACGTGATAGTTTCTTTGCAACTTGGAAGTGGGTGGAGGTTTCTTTATCATGACCTAGAAAGTAATATCCATAGAATTTAGAAATTTTAAATCAGACACTATCAAAATTAGAACCCTTTCTACAACAAATACATTATTAAGAAAATAAATAGAGGCTGGGGGTGTAGTTCAGTTGCAGAGCATTTGCCTAGCGTACTCAAGGCCCTGGATTTGATCCCCAGCCCCACACAAAAAAAGTAAAGAATAAATGAATGCGAAGTAGAGAAAAGAAAAGGAAGAAAGGAAGGGAGAGAGAAAGGGGGAAATGAGAGGAAGAAATAGACAGGCCACAGACTGAGAAAGATTATTTGCAAAACATGTTTGACAAGCTGGGCATGGTGGCACATGCCTGCAATCCTAGTACTTAGGAAGTTGAGACAGGAGGATCTAAGTTCAAGAACAGCCTCAACAATTTAGTGAGACTCTCAGCAACCTAACAAGATCCTGTTCCAAAATAAAAAAATAAAATAAAATAAAATAAAGGCTGGAGGTGTAGCTCAGAGGCTGAAGGCCTCTGGGTTCAATCCCCAGTAACACACACACACACACACACACACACACACACACACACATTTGACAAAAATCTGAGATCTAGGATACAAGAAGAACTTCTACAACTCAGTTAAAAGCAAAGAATAATGGCCAAAAGAATTGGATAATGCTTCAATGATTAAGCCAGTTGTTACATTTAAAAAGCACATTAATACCATTAGTCATCATGGAAATGCAGAAAACTAAAATCACAGCAAGTCACCCTACATACACACTGGAATGACGAAGTTGAAAAAATAAACAAAATATCAGATGTTGGCCAAAACTTGATATTTGGCCAAAATGTGAAACCACTGGAACTCTCGTTCCTCTTGAAAAGGTATTAGTATAACTACTTTGGGAAAAAGTCTGACCATTTTTTAGAAGACTGAACATACTCAACTAAGGTGCCCTGCAACTCAGCAATTCAAGGAAAAAATATATATGTCCAAGCCAGGCGTGGTGGCGCAGGCTTGTAATCCAGTACTTGGGAGGCTGAGATAGGAAGATTGAGGTTCAGGGACAGCCTCAGCAAGTAGTGAGACTCATCAACCTAGTGAGACCTTGTTTCCAAATATGAAATAAAAAGGGGCTGGGGGTATAACTCAAAGGTAGAATGCCTCTAAATTCAATCCTCGGCACCACAAAAAAATACACACACACACACACACACACACACGCACACTATATATATATATATATATATATATATATATATATATATATAACACACATACAATATATATATATATAACACACACATACAATATATATAATATATATATAATATATAATGTCCACAAAAAGGCTTATGCACATTCATAGCAAACTTCATTTACCATAGCTTCAAATGGGAGGTACTTCAGGTGTACATGAACAGAAGAACAAATAAGCTATGATATACTTATGCACAGAATACTACTCAGCAATTAAAAGGAACACACTACTCAGAAATCAAACAACATAGATAAATCTGAGGGGAAAAAATATGCTGAACACGGGCATGGTAGTGTGCTCCTGTCATCCCAGTACTTGGGAGACTGAGACAGGAGGATCACAGGTTCGAGAACAGCCTCAGCAAGTAGTGAGACTTTCATCAACCTAGCGAAACACTGTTTCAAAATAAAAATTAAAGAGGGTTGGGGTGTAGCTCAGAGGTAGAATTCTCCCAGGTTAAATCCCCAGTACCACACACACACAATCGCACACACACGTACTTTCACAGGCAGCCAGAGAGGTGGTCCTTGTGAGCTCCATGCATGTCCCTAGAGATGTCTGCTTTTGACTAGTGCAAGGGGGTCCATTTCAAACCAGCATAAGCGAGGGTCCGTTTAGGTCCTCCACAGAGCAAGATGCCAGCAGTCTGGCAGGGGAATCTACCCTACTTTGTTTGGGGGGATCTCCAACCAGGGATACACAGTGTCTAGATGGGGGCCTGGAGGGGATGACACTGAAGGGGGATGGCTTTATATTATGCCCCGGAACACCATGGGCCCCCAAAGGATGCCCTCTCCCCGAAGACACGACCCCGATGTGCTTGCCTAAGAATCCACTCAGGGGCTTGGTAGAAATACAGCTTCCCCGCCTCTGCCCCAGGGACCCTGCAGGACTGGGATCGGACCCAGGAAGCTTCCCTCTTCACACGTCTGTCTGCAGGTCGTGGTCCTGGGCCCTGTGGGCTCTGGAAATCGCCACCTCAGGAACCGTCACCCTGCCCTCTTCCAGTTCCATCACAAAGATTCCCAGACCCAAGACGACTTTGGGGTTTAGGGATCTGTGCCAAGGGTTGGTAGTAGCGTGAAGGAGAGTCAGACTTGGGGAGTATGGGGGTTCATGCCGTACAGCCCAGGTATCTGCTGCCGGTGGTGACTTTGGTGTGTCCCAGGGTCTGGCTCCTCTGAGCAATGGCTGGAATGTTCTGGATTCTTTATTCTATACTTTAAATTGTAAGTTGGGGGGGGGTTGGGGACTGAACCCAGAGAGGATTCTACTTCTGAGTACACCCCTACCCTGCTTTATGTTTTATTGTGAAACAGAGTCATATCTGTTTCAAAGTTGCTGATGCTTGCTTTGAACCTGTGACCCTCCTGCCTCAGCCTCTATTCTATGCTTTAACTTTTAGGATGGAAAGAGACGCTGCGTTTACACAAAGAAAGGGGGAGAGGGCGTGCCTCCGAGTCCACCTCAGGGAGAAGTACAGGCTCCCGAAGGTAAGACTCGACACAGAAGCATCTCCTCTGCCTGCCTGCCTGCCTGCCTGCCTGCCTTCCTTTCTTCCCTTTCTTTCTTTCTTTCTTTCTTTCTTTCTTTCTTTCTTTCTTTCTTTTTTACTTTCTTGTGGTACTAGGGATAGAACCCAGGGGCATTCTACCTCAGAGCTACATCCCCAGCCCTATTTTTTTTTATTCTTTATTTTTTTTTGAAATAGGGTCTCATTGAGTTGCCAAGAGCCCCGCTAAGTAGCTGAGGCTGGCCTAAACCACGATCCTCCTGTCTCAGCCTCCCCAATACTGGAATCACAAGTGTGCGCCACCACGCCCAGATCATCATTTCTTGATTAATAGAAAGTGAGAATGTTTGGTTATTATCTGCAAAGGCTCATGCTCATGAATATGTATATGTCTTAATCTTAATGTATATGTTCAATGTTGTGGAAAAAGTGTTGAACTGGGGAGGTTCAAAAAAGCCAGGTTCCAGTTATTTAACCTCTATGAAATTCAATTTCCATTCCATAAAATGACATTATACAAATTCTATGGAAAAGCATCTAAAGAATATGGAACTTCTCTATATAAATACACAATGAGAGTAACAGCCAGAGCTGGTATTTTTTAGCTCTCTCTGTGCCAAACCCTGGCTTTGCACATATTAATTCATTTAGGTCCTATTATCACCTCTGTCTTACAATAGAGGAGACAGATACACAGCCAAGAAATATCCTCCTACCATAAAGCAGCCAGCCAGGAACCCAGCATCTTAACTCCCATGATATCCTGTGTCTATTTAAAAGGAACAATCTGTTGCTTATGCGGGGAGACAATAGAGCAGTGATCATTGTCAACCAGCACCGTCTTCTCCATGGCTGAGAGGATGGCTACCTGTAGGCTTTGGTCGAAGAGGATGCTGGGATAGATACATGACACCTGGCCCAGTGGACTGCCCCAGGACTTGTATCTAAGCTGACAGAGGGCCCAGCTTAGATACAAGTCCTGGGGCCCAACTTTGCTATTATGGCTCATTTCTTCATCCCCACTTCCCGCTGCCACCTAGGGAAACACCCATCTCCTCTAAATGAGTCCAGTCTCTGCCGGGCGTGGTGGCGCACGCTTGTAATCCCCGCGCTTGGGAGGCGGAGACAGGAGGATCGCGCAGGTTCGAAGCCAGCCGCGCTGGCGTAAGAGACCCTGTTTCAAAAACATAAAATAGGTCTGGGAGTGTAGCCCGGAGGTAGAAGGGCTTCCAGGAACCCCAGTACCACCAAAATAAATAAATTAAATAAAATAAATGAGTCCAGTCTCACCTCCTGCGGCATTTGACTTCATATTCTGATGATGCCCTCCCCCCATAGAATATTTTCTATCTATTTATTTGTTTGTTTATTTTGAGGGTCTGGGGATGAAACCCAGGGGCATTCAACCTCTGAGCTATACCCCCTGCCCTATTTTTTATTATTTTATTTTATTTTATTTGCGGGTCTGGGGATAAAACCCAAGGGCATTCTACCTCCAAGCTATACCCCCTGCCCTATTTTTTATTCTTTAATTTGAAACAAGGTCTCACTAAGTTGCAGAGGGCCTCAGTAAGTAGCTGAGGCTGTCCGTGAACCATGATCCTCCTGTCTCAGCCTCCTGAATGCTGGGATTACAAGCATGCGCCACCATACCTGGGCTTTTTTGAAGCTTTATGTTTAATGACAGTTCTATTAGCCTACTGTGGGAATCTAATATTTCACCTCTGGCTCTGTGGCTGTGACCAGTACAATTTCAGATGGCCTGTATGAGTGTGTGTGTGTGTGTGTGTGTGTGTGTGTGTGTGTGTGTGTTACTGGGGACTAAACCCAGAGGCATTCTGCCTTTGAGCTACACATCTGAGCCAGGTGTCATGGTGCATGTCTGTAATCCTAGTACTCAAAAGGCTGCGACAGGAGGACCGCAGGTTCGAGGGTAGCCTCAGCAACTTATGGAGAATCTGTTTCAAAATGAAAACTAAAAAGAGCTGGTGATATGGCTTAGAGGTAGCACACCCCTGGGTTCAATTCCCCAGTACCAAAAAAAAAAAAAAAAAAGCCATCAAATGTCCTTAGTTTCCTTATCTATAAAATGAGCTAACACCTAATGTCGTAGGTAAAGCTTGTGTGAGATAATACAAAGAACCCAGTACAGAGCCCAGCCCATGGCAGAGAGCTCTCGTCACTGCTGCCATGATCACTGTGCACAGAAAGGTCTTATTTCTTGAGAGTCAGAAGCAGGGATCTTGAGGACATAAGGTAAGCACATTGTGTAGCGAGGGCCATTTCTCAAGTTGTGTGAGTGTGTAAGTGTGTGTGTGATTCACGCAGCATCTCGAGGCCCCAAGCTCAGATGCTCTTCAGAAGAAAAATAATCCCCATATCTCTGTGTCAAGCTACCCTTCGGACAGGATTCTTCCCAAAAGAAACTATGGAAAGAGGAATGAATTAGAGCTTTGAAAAAATGTGCAAATTTAGCTCCTCCTTGGAGAATAGCGGCTACTGTCTCCACACAGGCCAGGGCTCCCTGGAGCTGGCTGGGGCAGGAGTTGGGTGGGGTTGATGAAGGAGGTCGGTGAATTAACAGTGGCACCCAGGAGCTTCATCATGTGGCTTACCCACGCTCACAGGCCCCTTCTTCCATAGCTGCTTTGAAGGCTCTACACTGGGGAGCTCATGGTTTCCTCGACCCTGAAGAGGAACTTGGAGTCCATCTAATAATCTAATGCCGCTGCCTCATTTCAGACCCAAAGAGACTGCAGCCCAGGAGGGGCATGCCCTTTTTGGTTTTGTGGGTCTGGGGATGGAACCCAGGGGTGTTTTCCTCCAAGCTACACTCCCAGCCCAATTTTTATTCTTTACTTTGAAACAGGGTCTCACTGAGTTGCAGAGAGTCTCACTAAGTAGCTAAGGCTGTCCGCGAACCACGATCCTCCTGTCTCAGCCTCCCAAATGCTGGGATGACAAGCGTGCGCCACCACGCCCGGCTAGAGTTATGTCCTTTTACAAAATCCACAGCAAGTGAGGCACAAAACAAGGCCCATAACTCAGTCTCCCGGCCGCGAGAAAAAGCACCGCACATAAGGGTTGGAAGGCAGCTCCGTCTTGTCCGCCGTGTCTGTTCTTTCTACTCTGAATCTCCAAAGTGTCTCAAATGTTTTAAGGTGGTTTTGCACTGTGCTTGGTGTGAACTGCACGATGACATTTGAGACAACCTATACTGCCTTGCTATTCCAGAGAACTGTCATAGAGTCCCTCTCCCAGGAGATTAGGAGCATTCTCTTATTTCTCCTTGCTGTCTAGTGGTCTGGCCAGAGATCTTTGCAGTGTGTTGTCCTCAATTCCAAATACAACCCAAATTCAGAGGAGAATTCCCTTGAAAGCATCCACACTCGTTGTTCATTGCCTTCCTAGAGTGAGTGAGTGTGGAGTGTGTGTGTGTGTGTGTGTGTGTGTGTGTGTGTGTGTGTGTGTGTGTTACTGGGGATGAAAACCTGGGGCATTCTACCTCTGAGCTATACCCCCAGCCCTATTTTATTCTTTCATTTTGAAACAAGGCCTAACTAAATTGCTGAGGTTGGCCCCAAACCTTCAATCCTCTTGTGTCAGCCTCACATGCAGGCACTGAGATTACAGGTGAGCGCCACCACACCTAGCTCAATTACCTGATTTATTTTATTTTATTTTATTTGCGGGCCTGGGGATGGAAGCCAGGGGCATTCGACTTCTGAGCTACACCCCCTGCCCTATTTTTTATTCTTTATTTTGAAACAGGGTCTCACTAAGTTGCAGAGAGCCTCACTAAGTACTAGCTGAGGCTGTCCACGAACTGCGATCCTCCGGTCTCAGCCTCCTGAGTGCTGGGATTACAAACATGTGCCACCACACCCGGCTCTGCTTTTTCTTCTTTTTATAAAGCACATGAGAGTTCTAATCTGGTGTGGCTGTCTACAAAAACAGTACTTACTATACAACAAGAAAGGCAAGCAGCTCACGTTCCACTTAGTCTAGTTAATCAGTAAATATGGCTAACATCTCACCCCCACCCAGCACCTGGTGGGGGGGGCTACTCTGCCTCCCGCTGCCGCCTGCTGTGTCTGGGTGGCAGCTCCTTCTCTGCACAGAGCATCCCCTCCCACCATCAGCCGCATCCTGGCAAGTGGAGGGCCAGCAGCTGTCACCTGCGAGGGGAACAGTCCCCAGATGCCTGACGCCCCCTGGTGGTCCCCAATGTGGCAGCCGCAATGGGCAGTAAAACATGCCAGTGCTGTCTCTCCAGACTCAAGATATTTCTTTTTAACATCCATTCTTTTTGCTATTAAGGATCTGACTGTGCCTCTTGTTTCGTGTGTGTGTGTGTGTGTGTGTGTGTGTGTGTGTGTGTGTGTGTGTGTTCCTAGGGATTGAACCACCCAGGGGCATTCTACCTCTGAACTACATCCCCAGCCCTATTTTATTTTTTATTATTTATTTATTTTATTTTATTTTGAAACAGGATTTCCCTAAGTTGCTGGTGTCTGGCTAAGTTGCTGAAGGGTCTTCTACCTCTAAGCTACACTCCAGCCCTATTTTGTTTTATTTTAAAACAGGGTCTTGCCGGACGTTGGGGTGCACGCTTATAATCCCAGCATTTGGGAGGCTGAGACTGGAGGATCGCGGTTCATGGACAGCCTCAGCTACTTAGTGAGGCCCTCTGCAACTCAGTGAGACCCAGTTTCAAGATAAAGAATTTAAAAAATAGGGCAAGGGGTGTAGCTCGGAGGTCGAATGCACCTGGGTTCCATCCCCAAACCCACAAATAAATAAATAAATAAATAAATAAATAAATAAATAAATAAATAAATAAATAAATAAATAAAACAGGGTCTTACCTAGTTGCTGAGGGCCTCCCTAAGTTGCTGAAGCTAGCCTTGAACCTACGATCCTTCTACTTCAGCCTCCCAAGTACTGGGATCACAGGGTGCGCCACCACGCCTAGCAAGCCTCCTTATTCTCCATCCAGGGCTTTTTTGTGGCATGTTCTCTTCACACCCCTTCTAAAACTCCAATCTCATTCATGGTGGCAACTTCAGAACTGAGTATCATGTAACAAAGAGAATGGTATTGGGCGAAGAGCAATTGTAGTGGACACCTAGTAACCTGCCCTCCATGAAAGTTTTGCAGAATACATAGCGCTGCACCATCTTATAAAACTCATTCTGAGCCGGGCATGGTGGCGCACGCTTGTAATCCCAGCATTTGGGAGACTGAGAAAGGAGGATCGTGGCTCGAGGACAGCTTCAGCCACTACTTAGTGAGACCCTTTGCAACTCAGTAAGACCCTGTTTCAAAATTAAGAATAAAAAATAGGGCTGGGGGTGTAGCTCGGAGGTAGAATGCCCCTGAGTTCCATCCCCAGTACCCATTCTGGGTAGGCAGTAATAGTAGTCCACGGGGAACTGGATGGATTCGGCAGGTCCTCCCTCTAAGGAGGGGTGACCCCTTGTGCCTTCCATTCATAATTCCCCATTTGCACAACTAAGGGGTTAAATAACAGCGGGGGTCGGTTTCTGGACCCGGTCCCTTAGCAAGGCCCAACGGGGAGCAAATTTGAGAAAATATCTTCCCGGGAGCTGTCGGGTTTAATGAGGATAACTATGTCACATTTTGGACTCAGAACTGTATTTTCTAAAGAAAGTATTTGGCTGGTGTTTTCTATGCAAGAGAGTCTCTACTGCTCACTGGGGAAGCAAACTTGGACTCTTCAAAAAGGAGCAAAGTAGACCCTTGCCCTCTAGGCAAACAGTGAAGGTCTGTAGTTCCCAGTTTATTGTTAACTGCTGATGACTACACTATTTGTGGTGCTCAGGTGGTTTTTTTTTTCTTAATTTTTTGTGGTGTTTGAGATTAATCCCTGGTACATTCTACCAAGCTATACCCCCAGCCCTATTTTATTTTGAATTTTGAAACATGGTCTCTCTAAGTTGCAGAGGGCTTCCTTAAGTTGCTGAGGCTGGCTTTGAACCTGAGATCCTTCTGACTCAGCCTCTCAAGTACTGGGGTTATAGGTGTGCACCATCATGCCCGGCTGGTACCCTGTTTTGGGGTGGCTGTTGTTAATTGCAGTAATCAGATAAGTAACCAGATAAATGCAGGGATGCAGCTGCAGTCATCTGAAGAATATATGAATATTGGACAGACATCTCTATTAGTCATCAAATGTTCATGTGCAAGCTGGGCGCGGTGGCACACACTTGTAATCCCAGTGCTTGGGAAGCTGAGACAGTAGGATCTCAGGTTCAAAGCCAGCCTCGGCAACTTACCGAGACCCTCCGCAAGCTAGTGAGACCGTTTCCAAATAAAAAATAAAATCGGGCTGGGGATTTAGCTCAGAGGTAAAATGACTCTGGGCTCAATTTCTGATCACACACACACACTCACACACACACACACACACACACGTTTACATGCACACACTCAACCCATGTCAGTTTCCTCTGGTTTTCAACTGCAGGTCATTGGAGGGCCTAAGATGCCCAAGGAAACCCAAGATGCTCTAGTTAAATTGGGATCACATCCGCCAGTGATCCCTGCCCTGTGCCTCCAGTTTCTCCTGCCCTACTGCCCTCTCCTTTATAAATGAGGTCACCGCTCTCCAAACTAAAAGCAAGCAGACAGCAAGTTCTCCGTGAACTTGCCTAAGTGTCTTCCCTCAAATGACCAAGCTTCCCCCTCTGCAGAAGCCGTCTTCTCCTGGTGCCCAGCACTCTGTCTAGACTTGGTCTGGGGGCCACCTGGCTTTGCTTACCCTGGTGCTGGCTCCCCCCTTGAAGCCTCTCTCGCCTCCCTTTCCTCCTCTGGTTCTCATGCACCCCTATTCTTTCTCTCTCTCCTTCCTTCCTTTCATGTTACTGGGGATTGAACCCAGGTGCATTCTACCTCCAAAGTACACCCTTATTTATTTATTCATTCATTCATTCATTCATTCATTCATTCATTTTTGTGCTGGGAATTACACCCAGAGGCATTCTACCTCCAAGGTATACCCCTCAGCCCTCTTTTAGTTCATCTATTTTTATTTATTTATTTTGTGGTACTGGAGATTGAACTCAGGGATATTCTACCTCTGAGCTACACTCCCCCCAAGCCCTATTTTATATTTTTATTATAAAACAGGGCCTTGTTAAGTCACTGAGAGTCCTGCTAAATTGATGAGGCTGGCTTCAAACCTGTGATCCTCCTGTCTCAGCTTCCCAAGCCGCTAGGATTGCAGGCCTGTGCCACCCTACCAGGTTCCAACTCTTTTTTTCTCTGTTTTCTTCTTTTTCCTTTTTTCTCTCTTTTTCCTTTTCTTTCTTTTTCTTCTCTTTTTCCTTTTTTTTTTTTTTTTTTTCAGTACCGGGGATGGAACCCAGGGGCCTTCTACCTCTGAGCTACCCCACAGCCTTAATTTTTTTTCTTTATTTTAAAGCAGGGTCTCACTGAGTTGCAAAGGGCCTCTCACTAAGTAGCTGAGGCTGTCCGCAAACTGCGATCCTCCTGTCTCAGCCTCCCGAATGCTGGGATTACAAGCGCACACCACCACGCCCGGCTCTCTATCTTCTTCCTGGGTCGCCCATCCCTGTCTGCCCCCACTCCCTGGACTGTCCCGGGTGATCCCTTGATCAGCTTGTTCCACCCTGGGGTCTGCACTCTGCATCTGATGGTTGCTTTCAGCTCCCACCTGCACGGGGGTGACTCTTAGATCCGCACCTCCAGCCACGCCTTCTCGCTGCCTGCCTGGGTTGCATCACCTCGGGGCAGAGCAAGCTCATGCCCAGACACACTGCTTCACCGGCCCCAAACCTGCTCCTCCCCGCAAGCATCACCTCCGTCACCTCCGCTGGTGGCTCTGCCGGCCCCCTCCCCCGGCCCCACCTGACCCCAGGCCGCAGACATCACCTGGCCTCTTCCCTCCCGCCTGGCCTCATGTCTAGGAATCCCCAAGTCACCCTAAGTCGCCTCCTCCAGGATCACTCTGCTCTCTCCTCCCCCAGGTGCAAGCCCCCCACTTCTCACCTCTGTGTTGATGGGGCTCCCTCTCAGGCAGCGTTTCTACCCCAGCCTGGGAATTGTAGGTTGAGGTTTCCAAAATGCAAACGCAATCCTGTACCTTCCCTGGGACTTTTTAGAATAAAGTCCAGACTCCCGCCTGAACGATGCAACTCCTATCTTTCTAGCCTGATGTCCAGGCCCTCCCTGCCGGGACTGGACCTTCCCCCACTCCGTCCCCTGCACCCTCATCCCTAGGGTCCCTTTCCTTTTTCCTAAGATTTTGTTGTAGTGTAACTTTCTTCCACACCTTCCATGGCTTCCCTTCTTCCATCTAAGGCCACCTTCCTCTGTTCCCCATGCCCTGGTGCATGTCTCTGACATCTTATGACCCTGGACACACGCCCGCTCTGTGCTCCTTGCTGGCTTTTCATCTCGGTCCTCTGCGCCTAGCATGGGGCCTGGTATATAAAAGTGGCATGGGCAAGCACGCGCACGCGCACACACACACACACACACACACACACACACACACACACACAAAACGACAGATCCAAAACAGCAGAAAAAATTAATCAGTCGGCCCTAACAGTTCTATTAAGGTAAACGTTCATGAAAAGAAGTCTGGCTTGGACATTACCGTCTTGTATAAAACACAAAGTTCACTTCATATTATAATTAAGATGTCATATTTCTTCCAACGCAGGAAGTCATGTTTTCAATAAAGCCACAAGATTCTTTCTGAAAGCACATGGGCCCCATCCCCAGCCAATTCAAAATGTATATGTAAGTCAAGCCAAATTAATAAGAGAAAACAGTTCCACAATGAGCCCTAATCCTATTAACAGAATTGTCAATCTAGGTTAGTCCCTGAAGAATAATGTCGTGCCCCACTGAGCTATATGATTTAGTTACACCTGGTGTTTGTCTGCTATATTAAGGGCGTCGGACATTACAAATACAGATGATAAGAGAAGAAACTCTCCCCAGAGAGTCATCTTTAAAAGTGTCCTGTGGAAAGCTCCCTTCGAATTGAATTTAAAATTTGCCTCTAAAAAAAAAAAAAAAAAAAAAAAAAAACAGTAAAGATGATTCTGGAACCTTCTTTGCCAGACTCCTTCAGATTAGAAGCTCTCGGGGATGCCCCGCGGGCTCAGAGCCACGGGACCCTCCTGCTCCCAGCAGCTGTTGGTGGTGGCAGGGGGCCCTCAGGGGTCCCCTCTGCTGCCTCCCTTCCTCCCTCCCCCTGCCCCAGTTCTGCTTGCTCCTCCCACTGGGTCCTTGTGGGAGGCGGGGGCTGAGCGTCCAGGGGAACCTGGGGACGGGCAGCAGCGCCAAGAGACTAGTGGAGAGGGTGTCAGTATAGATTCCTTAGCCATACTGGCTGTCTCAGCCCTCAAGCCCTATACAAGCGAGGACACCAGCCCAGAGAGGGAAACGCAGCTCCTCCAGGTCACACAGCCTGCGGGTGGCAGAGCAGATCCCATCCCAACTCCACCTGACCCCACAGGCCATGTTTTCTGTAGGGCAATGGTAGTAGCCATGCCGGGCGACCACGGGGAAGGGCATTCCAAGCAAGGGGGAAAACTTTTTTGCAAGCATCTTCCCCCTTAGGACTAGGTTTCTGCACATGTAAATGAGAAATTTGTATGAGTGACCTCTAGGAGCTTGTTGGGTCCTGATAAAATGCAAGGTGTTCACAGGCGGCTCTTCCGGGTGTGTAGAGGTCTCTTGAGTAGCCAAGACAGAAGCTTTGGGGACAGAGGAGCAGAAGGAGGAGCCAGAGAGCCCCGGCCCCAGGCCAGCACCTCTCTGGGGTCCTGAAATAAGAGGATCTCAGGTTCAAAGACAGCCTCAGCAACTTAGGGAGCCCCTCAGCAATTTAACAAGATCCTGCTTCAAAATAAAAATAAAAAATAAAAAAAGTCTAGGGATGTAGTTCAGAGGTAGAATGCCCCTGGGTTTAATCTCAGTACCAATTAATTAATTGATTAATTAATTAGTATGGGGGAATTCCACCCTGGCAATAATGTCTGGTTGAAAAATAAGAGATTAAGACGGATTCTGGTCAACTGGCATAAAAATAATTAGCTCTTAACTGTATTAAACAAGATCCCAAGTTGACAGAATTTGTAGAAATGAGAAGCCCTCTGAAATAAACCCTCTAAGGGCAGAGTGCAGCCTAGTCAAACGCAGCCCCCTCCCCTTCTCCCCCCCCCCCACCCTGCAGCTCCAGGCCCCGCCCACCCCTGTGCTGCGGCTTCTCATTGGCTGTAACTGCACGGGGCCCGGGAGACCTAGTGAAGCGTTGCCGCCCTTCCTGGAAGTGTGAACTGTGTCCAATATTCCCCGTCTCCCCACCTAAGATTTGTCAATGGGCAGCAGGAAGCCAGGACCAGACAGGCTTTGTTCGAATGGCAGCCGGGCCCAGCCAGCAGGACGGTTCATTAGGAGAGGCGGAAACAAGGCCCCAGTGTCCATGCACAGTGCCATTTGCGCGCATTAATTGCTTGCTCCGTCGGGTAGGGCCCAAGCTCCCCCGCCTCTGGCTCTCTGTCTTGACCTTCTTTATCCCGGGCTTCTTTACTCTGGGAACCTGGACCTGGAGCTGCTCCCTTCCCTCTGAAATATTAAGAACCACAGCCACGGTTGGTTCAGGGCTGGGAGCTTAAGAGCCCGGTGCACCGCGTTTTCTTCGGTCTGATAAGTCATCCCACTGGGAATCAGACACAAGGGACTGGCCCCAGGCCACACAGTCACCCAACTGGGACTTGAACCCAGGTCTCCTGACCGCGGGCCCCACATGCTTTCCCCTGTGTGGGCCACCTTCAGGAAAAGAGGCTGGGGAGGGTGCGCCTGGCCAGTCCTGGGCCCCAGGACAGTTCAGCTAGTTAGTATTGGGATCACAGGTGTGCACCACTACTCCTGTCGTATTGAGTTGTGAGTTTAGTTCTAGAAGCCAGAGGCCCAGGTTTGCTTCTAGTGGGCTTGGACTTGAAGCCTTGAAGCGCTCGCTGGCCCCGCTTGGCCCTCCCACCCCTAGTCAAAGGTGTGTGTGGCTAAGGCCTGAGTCCAGGGCGATTGCTTCCAGAACTAAACTCACCAACTTAATAGACCAGGAGCAGTGGTGCACACCTGTGATCCCAAAACTTGGTAGGCTGAGGCAGAAGGACCACAGGTTCGAGGCCAGCCTCAGTAACTTAGCAAGGCACTCAGCAACTTAGTGAGACTCTGTTTCAAAATAGAAAATAAAATAGGGCTGGGGCTGTATTTCAGAGGTAAAATGCCCCTGGGTTCAATCCCCAATACCATAAAAAATAAACAAAATTTTAAAAATAAAAGGGGTGGGGATTGAGGAAGGGCTAAATAAGTGATGTGTGCATGTATGTCTCTACCATCTTGTACTCCACTAAGATGTATGACTACAATGCACCAATTAAAACATTTTTAAGTAAAATGAAAATAAAAAAAAATTACTACTGGAAGCAGCCATACTGCTGAAAAAGGGCCAGGGGCATGTCTTTCTAGAACGACGGAGAGTGTGGGTCCCTGGCCTCCTCAGTGGTCCGCTCTCCCAATGGTGCACCCAGCTGCTGCCTGAGGACCCAGCCAGGGCCATAGACCAAGTCCTGAGGCCCTTTGAGTAAGGGTGAAGCCCAGGACTGGGAAGAGCAAGGGCCAGGTCAGGAGCCAGCGGCCTTGGCCAGCACTCGTGCTCTTGATAGCAGAGCAGTGTTTTGGGGAACCAGCCAGCTGGCTCTATCCTCTAGCCCCATTTGCTGAACCTCTGGGTCCCCAGCCTTTACTCTGAACAGGGTAGAACGTGGGTGATATCCGTAGGAATCTTACTGCCAAACAGAAGGGAGGAGCCAGAGTTCCCAGAGTGTCTTTTACATTTCAAATCATTTACATCTGAACTGGGGTGCAATGCAGCCCCTGCACTAGCACGGACTGAGCCAGGACTGAGTGCAGTCTGCTTTTCTGGTTCCTCTTACAGAATGTCTCAAGGATGATTAGCAAGGAAAGCAGCTGCCAGGGTAGGTAAATAAGAAATAAATAGAAATGCAAGGTTGGCCGGGAGCCCCTGGGGATTAACTAACTAACTAATTAATCCCACAATAGTTTGATGAGGAACTAATTAATCCACTAAGCACTAGAGGGGCCAAGGCCCCAGCTAAGTGCTACAGGCAGAATGTGGCTCTCTTCCAAGGGAGGGTCCATGTGACCTCTCCCCCAAAGGTATTCCTCTCCCAGCCATCAGGATTTGCCTCTCAAGCTCACTCTGGAGCCAGACCTGGTTGTCTCTTGGGTGGGGGACCAAATAAAAGAGAGCAGCCGGGCATGATGGCATATACCTGTAATGCCAGTACCTGGGAGACTGAGGCCAGAGGATTGCAGGTTCCTGGACAGTCTCAACAACTTAACCAGACCCTCAGCAACTTAGGAAGACCTTGTTCCAAAATAAAAAATAAAAAGGGCTGGGCAATGTAACTGGAGAGATAAAGTACCCTTGGGTTCAATTTCCAATACCAAAACCAAAAGCACAGAATAAAGGAAAGCTCTGGGCCAGGCTTGGTGGGGCACCTTTGAAATCCAGTGCTTGGGAGGCTGAGACAGGAGGATTTTATGAAAAATAAAGAATAGGGCTGGGTGTGTAGCTCAGAGATAGAATGTTGAATGCCTCCTGGGTTCAATCCTGAGAGAGAGAGAGAGAGAGAGAGAGAGAGAGAGAGAGAGAGAGAGAGAGAGAGAGAGAGAAGAAAAGGGGAGGGGAGAGGAGAGAGAGAGAGAGAGAGAGAGAGAGAGAGAGATTGGAAGAAGAAGGAGGAGGAGGAGGAGGGAGCAGGAGGAGGAAGAAGAAGAAGGAGGAGGAGGGGGGTGAGGAGGAGAAGGAGGAGAGAATGCTCTGGGGAAAGGCACAGGCTTCAACCCTTCCACAACAGGCTAGAGAAGCATAAACTATGAAGTGTCAGTTCTGGAAAAGATCTCAGCCATTGGGTCCCCCTGCCCACATTACTGATGGAGAAGTTCACTTGGCCCTAGAGACAACTAGTGGTCCTTTCTGATCATCTCTGCTCAGAGCCCAGGCAAGTGGTGTTCCCATCTCCCTTATGGGTTGGCTTGAACTCCACCCAGGGACTCAGCAGGTGCTGAAATCCTTCTTAAGTCAGTGTGGTCTGATCAAGACTAAGATGATCATTGTATCTTGATGTGACTTGGGGAGCAGATGCAAGCCTGTCCACCACCCATGGAGGTGGCCACGAACATAGGTCTCTTCCAGCATTCGCTTTTCTGATGCCCTTTCGTCTTCCAGTCCTCGAAACCCAGTTCATCTCCTGTCAGAACCTACTCTCTGAAAATTATCTGAGAACCACTGACTGACTGGGGACTGGGTGAACCTTTTTCAGGGAATATTTTTTCTTTAAATTGCTCTCTCATTAGGAAACAAAGGCTCCTACTGCCTAAGAGTGAAAGGACCCCAAAGGCTGGTCAGCGTGAGATAGGAAATCAAAGGTGGCCAAGCCTAGAATCACAAGATGAAAGGTTCCTGGCACCCTGGTGGCTGCATTATCATAAGAGACAGGTCTCTGATACAGGTGTGCTGTGTACCTAACTAGTCCCAGTGCTGGAGGCTCAGGCTCCCAGGAGGGCTCAGCGGCCCGCAGAGGGGAGGAACAGAGCATGGGTTTAGCAAAAGTAGCCCCAAAAGTATGATGCGTGAAATGATGGAGCCCAGTCTGGTCACTTCCAACCCAAACCCACCCAATAGAGCGGGGTCAGCCCGTGCGCGGGGCCTGGCACAGAGCTGATAGGCTGTGCCACACTCACCAAGCTACCCCCTGGAGGAGCTGGAATGTGTGATCCAGCTCCAGCGTGCACCAGCCCTGCAGAGGGGGCTCTGAACGCCCAGGGCGCTGAGCCCCAGGCCGGAGTCTCTGATCCAGAAGATCCAGGATAGGGTTGGAGGAATGTATTTCTAACAGGCTCTCAGAGGATGCTTATGCTGCTTGTCTAGGAAGCACAGTTAGAGAACAGCAGGCTAGAAGTCTTCGGTCAACCTGAGGTGCAGGGAAGACAAGACCTTCCAGCCCAAAGCATAAGTCTCCATCATGGTCACCAGAAACAGGTGGTTTTGCGAGATGGCCACATATCCCATTCATTCTTGGCAAACCTTTATGTTCCTGCTGTTTTCACATTTATTTATTCATTCACTCATTTATTCATTTATTTGGAGTGGTACTGGCGATTGAATCCAGGGACATTCTTCCTCCAAGCTACAGGGTCTCAGCTGGGTTGAGGAGTTTCGCTCAGTAGTAGCCAAGGCTGATCTCGAACCTGTGATCCTCCTCTGTCTCGGTCTCCCGAGTACTGGGACGACAGGTGTGCGCTACCACACCCGCCTGTTTCTTTCTTTCGGCGGTTAACTTTAGAGTCTTTCGTCTCCGTGTGTGTCTGTGTCTCACCTAGAGTGAAATGGATGAGACCCAAATCCAGATGGCCGGAGACGACGTGGATGTGCCCGAAGATCTCCGGAAGATGGTCGACGAAGATCAAGAAGAGGAGGAAGACAAGGATTCTATCCTGGGGCAGTTGCAGAATCTCCAGAACATGGACTTGGATACCATCAAAGAGAAAGCCCAGGCCACCTTCACCGAGATCAAGCAGTCGGCCGAGCAGAAGTGTTCCGTGATGTGAGGGTCAGGGCGGGGCGGAGGGAGGGACAGGCTCCTGTGGGCTGCTCCGGCAACTAATGCATTGAACACAACTGGGAAAATTACGATGAGAAAGCTGTCTTCAGACACACAGACAACAATTCAGTCATGCTCAATATTCCTGGCAGAGCATCTAGCTAGCCCTTGCAGCAGGAAACATACGTTCCTCTTAGTTATAAATGTGGGTAGCTATGAAATTTCAGCTGTAAATGCTGGTGCAGAACCCAGACCTGCTTAAGCATCTTTAAGACAAACAGAAGCAAATGACGTTTTCTCTCCAACTTTCTTCCCACCCTGTCCAACCATGAGCACGAAGTCAGGTCTCTTCAGAGACAGAGGTGGAGGGTCAGGGTGCCCTCTGGGAGCCCAGGTTGCGGGGTAGTCCAAGGTCATGCCTGGACTTAGCGCCAAGAGGCGCTACCCTTTGCCAAGGACAGTAGGTTCTAGAACTCTAAGGTGTTTTTAAGGTGCATATTTTTATAACACGAAGCTGCTTCTTGTACGACACATTTGGGAACTTGGGATACAGAACAGGTAAGCCCCTGGTGTTTTACACTTAACTCCACGCCCAAGCTCCTAGATGTGTGAGGCGTATCATCAAGTCTGGCACTTACACACTTCTCAGCCAGGTGGCAGTGGCGGGGATGTGGTCCAAAATGAGAGACACAGAAGCTGGGCGTGGTGGCGCATGTCTGTGATCCCAGCACTTGGGAGGCAGAGACAGGAAGAGCAGCGGTTTAAGGCCAGCCTCAGCAACTTAGCAAGACTTTGTTTCAGAATTTAAAAAAAAAATTTGAAAAGGGCTGGGGGTGTAGCTCAGGTAGAAGACCCCAGAGTTCAATCCCCAGTACCCAAAAAGTATATAAATAAAAGATGCTCCTGATCTCAGTCTCTTTCCCCTCCAATCACTCATTCTCTTTGACTGTTCTCTCCTCATTCCACCCTCTCTCGCTCCTCGTCCTCGTCCTCGTCCTCGTCCTCGTCCTCGTCCTCGTCCTCCTCCTCCTCCTCTGTACCACTGTTTTCCAGAGTAGACATGGACATCTTTTTGCTAACCTCTGCTGTCTCTCAAGAGAATTATTCAAAAGACCTCATGGATTTGCCTCTGACACATTTAGATCAGTTTCACCAAAACTAACCAAACCAAATACTGGCTTCTCAGTCAGTGTCTTCATAGACTTAATGATGCTCAATGACAAGTTTTATTGAGAAAACCCCACTCTAATAGAGACAAAGGGAGTTAAGTGTAAAACACCAGGGGCTTACCTGTTCTCTATCCCAAGTTCCCAAATGTGTCGTACAAGAAGCAGCTTCGTGTTATAAAAATATACACCTTAAAAACACCTTAGAGTTCTAGAACCTACCGTCCTTGGCAAAGGTTAGCGCCTCTTGGAAGTTCCCAGGAGGGTGCTGCTGCAATCCCCGAGGATAATCAGGCCTGTAGTCCACAAAACCCAGACATTGCCGACACATTTCAAAACCACATTTGTCTTCTAGCAGAACTGGCCTGTGAGTTGTAATGCATTTTACAGATGAACTTATAAAATGCAGGGGGGGTTTTGTTTTTGTTTTAATTTTTCATTGGTGCACTGTAGTCATACATCTTAATGGGGTACAAGATGGTGGAGGCAGACACGCACACGGCGCTCATTTAGCCCTTCCCCAGTTCCCGCCCCATCCCCTCCCGCTCCCTTCTTCTCGTGTTTGGCTTAGGGCCTGATGTGTTTGTAAATGCACATTATGTACATTAGGGAGTGTCCGTCTTCCCCCTCCCATCACCCCGAGTTAGGCTTCATTATCGGCTCACTGTGGTTTTCTCTCCTTCATCTCGAGTTCCCCCTATGATCCTTTCTCTCCCTATCTTCCATGTATGAGGGATAAAATACAGTTTCTCAAGCCATGAAATGATGCATGAGTTATTCTCTGCTCAGTGCCTGACTGCTCTGTAGCCTATGGGGTGAGCGGTGGGCGGGAGGTACTGTGTGAAACCCTACGTGTGTGTTCTGTTGTGATGTCTGATACTGTACTGCTGAGCCATTCCACAGACCCGCTGCAGGATGACACACAACTCTTGCTTTCTGGTAAAAGATTGGCCCATACTACCGAGGACGTCACTCAGCATTTCATTTCAAGAAACAAAATGACTCCACTACTCTTTGGTCATGGGGCTGCATGGCTGCTAGAAGACACTGGCCAGGATTTCTCTCAGATCATAACGGGGCACACCGTAACTACACATGGTACCACCCAAACCCCAAAACCAGCACGGCAAATCCTGCCACCCCATACGTCAGTACCCATACCACAGGACGTTACTGACACACGATACACACCAAACCACCCCCAGCACCCCATCCCAATCGTTACCAAATCCCAAGGGCAGGGAGTTGGAAAGGGAGGACATGTGAATTAGGGTATCCAGAGGACAGGGAGAGTGGGCATGTTCATGTATTCGAGGGCTGCCTTCCCTCTAGGAGGTCAACAATATCTATATACCTTGTGATGTTACGGGACAAAAAGACTTAGACTCCAACAATTGTGAAGAACTAGGAGGGAATCTTTCCCAACTCCCAGATACTAAAAGAACCCCTTCCAAGAGGTCTCAGCTGAGCCTTATCCAAAAGCTCCCAGGGTATAGAATTTACCACCTGCTGCCCCAAAGGAATTCAGCCACCAGCCCTTCCATTTGCAGACAGCTCCCACGGTTAGAAAAAATCCTTCCTCATCCTGAGCTGGAATCGGTTGTATCTTTGACCTGTTTGCCATGGTTCTGTTATATGGGGCTACATAGAAAATACCTAAATTCCCACTCAAGCCTTTGATGCTGTTAACTCTGTTTGCTCTCTTAGAGAAAGATATTCTTAGTTCTTTTCATCAGCTCTTATTGTACACTACTGGGGTGTGTGTGTGTGTGTGTGTGTGTGTGTGTGTGTGTGTGTGGTGGGACCCAAATCCATGGTCTTTGCATGCTAGGCAAGTGCTCTTTCACAGAGCTACCTCCCCAGCCACATCATAGTTATTGATACTGTCAATCCACAAGGTCACCATGTCCCCCCTTGTCCCCTGTAATGGTCCACATCCAATATACCTTGTGATGTAAAGGAGTGAAGCCTCAAAAGCTTCTATTCTGTCGCCTTCCACACCCCTCCACAGAACAACTCCTGAGGCCATGCCTGGGTCCACTCAGTCTGGAATTAGGGGCTTAGCCCTAATTTCACTAGGCAGGACCTCAGACATTGATTCATCCTCTTTGGAAATTTATTTTCTGAATGGGGAAAATGAAGAAGCTGGGTTACTTTACATTCTGTGATTCATGCTCTCGTTTCAGAGTGGGCAATACCCAGTAGATATTTCACTTATGAAAGAAAACACACAGAACTAGGTTCCAGTCCTTTTACCAACTCCAGCTGAGCAAAGGGACCACAGGCCCCAGGACTAGGGAAAGACAAGAGACAGTTTTGATAAGACTTAGAAGAAAGAGGCTTCATGGAGGGCTTCTGCGGAGGAAATTCTAGAGATCCGGGAAGCAGGGCCATCCAGGCAGAAAGAACCATAATAACACCGGGGAGAGGAACTGAAGAATAGGTTCCAGGAAGACAAATAAAATGGGCTTCCCGGTTTGGCCTGGCGTGAGTCTAGTCCCAATTAGATGTGGCCTCCTACTGCATAATGATCGGGAGTTCTACTTTGAAAGCACATAAACACAGCAAGCTCAGTTAGTCAGAGGCCAACTAATCCAGTCTAGGAGTTATATAAGCACTTCGGTTTCGCTTCTTGCGCTGGAAACTTGGCCAAATCGCCTCTTACAGACAGAACCATTGGAGACAGAGAGAGACGTGAGATAAGAAAGAACAAATTGAGGCCTCCCGCTTCTGATAACGAAATAGCTTCTCCCAATTAGGAGGCCTCCTGCGCATGACAGCTATATATTCTAGGCACAAAACTAAGAAGCAATTGCCTGAAAAACAGGGATGAGTTAACACAGGTCTCCTCCAGAGGGGAATCCAATCTACACTGGAAAGAAAAAAGATTTACCGATGAGTTGACCTTTATCTACTGATTTCTTTTAAGGGTGGACTCCCATGGAAGGCAAAGAAATAGCCCTTTTAAAATTCCTGTTTTGTTTTGAAACAGGGTCTCTCTAGGTTGCTGAGAATCTCACTACGACTACGTTGCTGAGACTCCAACCAGGATCCTCCTGTCTCAGTCTCCCAAGTACTGGGATGAGAATAGAGTACCACCACACCCGACTCTGGCTATTTCTTAAATTTAGTTAAGTATACACAACATAAATTTAGCAATTTAACCATTTTGAAGTGTCCAGTTCAGTGGTATTAAGTGCAGTCACTTTGTTATACAACCATCGCCAGCATCATCATCTCTAAAACTATTTATCTGCCCTAGTAGAAACCCTACATTCAGTCATCAGTAACTCCTCACCACTCCTCACCCCAGCCCCTGGCGACTACCATTCTCCTCTCCGTCTCTGTGCCTTTGATTTCTTTAAGTATCTTACATGAGTAGAATCGTACAGTATTTTGTTTCTGTAACTGGCTTGTCTCACTTAGCATAATATCTTCAAGGTTTATCTATGTTGTGGCATATGTCAGAATTTCCTCTCCCCCTTATTACTGTATTATATTTCATGTATGGACCACATTTTGCATTTTGGGGGAAACTCTTAGGTTGCTTCTGCTTTTTCTTTTTTGCGCTTGTGAACAACACTGCCAAGAAAAAAAGGTGTACAAGTATCTGTATGAGTCCCTACTTTCAATTCTTTTGTGAATATACCCCAAAGTGGAATTGTTAGATAATTTCTAGATTTTTCTCCTCACTAGAATTAGCCGTTTTTTTACAACCACAAAAATTATGCTTGAGTCAGTATTTGGGCGGCTATGACAGGAGAATTGCAGGTTCTCAGCCAGCCTCGGCTACATAGTGATGCTCTCCGCAACTTAAACCCTGTTTCAAAATAAAGAATAAAAAATAGTGCTGGGGTGTAGCTCAGAGGTAGAATGCCCCTGGGTTCAATCCCCAGCACCACAAATAAATAAATAAAAAATAAATTACAGCTTGGGTTGTAGCTCAGAGGTACAATGCCTCTGGTTTCAATCCCCAGCACCACCCAAAATATGTATATTCCAGGTGTGGTAGTACACACTTGTAATCCCAGTACTTGGGAGGCTGAGACAAGAAGATCGCAGGTTTATGGCCAGCCTCAGCTACTTAGTGAGGCCCTCTACAACTTAGTGAGACCCTATTTCAAAATAAAGAATAAAATTAGGGCTGGAGGTATAGCTCAGAGGTAAAATGCCCCAGGGTTCAATCCCCAATATCACAAAAAATACATATATAAGTACATATACATATATATGCATATATATATATCTACACACACATATATATTTGCTTGAAGAATATAATAAAAGTTAGAATCATACAAACTAAATTTAGATGTATAAATCTTGAAGTTTTTGCCTTTTAAAAACTTTATCATGAAAAATTTTAAATCTGAACAAAAAAGTAGAAAGACTAGCATAATAAATCTGTGGACTCAGTAATCCACCGATTCTAGAGCTTAGCTTCCTTACCCACCTCTAAAGTGGCACTCTCCTAGGAAAACTATATATTGTCACAGCTCCATATAAACTAAAGACATTATTCCTAGATGCTGTCTAATTTCTGAGCCACAGAAAGATAATATACATGCACCAAGTGATATTTACTTGGTTCAGAAATCCTTAAAAATTTCCAAGTTGTATTTCACCAAAGACCATTCATTTAACATACAATGTTTCTGACACTTGAGCAAAGACACTTCTGGGTAGCATCAGAAAACCCACTGGAGAGCAACGGGGGCCAATTCGATTCCTTGGGACATATAGGCTCAGCCCTTCTAAGACTTAAGGAGTCAAAGGAGAAAGCACAATAAAATGGACCAAAGAACAAAAAACTCCCTAAAATTACAGTAAACTGTAAAAATAAACTAAAGCCAATAGTCAGCCATGGAGTTGCAGGAGCCACTTTGTTTTATTTTATTTTATTTTATTTTTATTTATTTATTTTTTTTTTTTTTTGGTGGTACTGGGGATGGAACCCTTCTACCTCCAGGCTATACTCTCAGACCTATTTTATATTTTACTTGGAAACAAGGTCTCAAGCCAACGAGGCTGGCTTCGAACCTGCGCAATCCTCCTGTCTCTGCCTTCCAAGCGCGGGGATTACAAACGTGCACCACCACGCCCCAGCTATTTTATTTTTTTCTTTCTTTATTTTTTATGGTGCCGGGGATGGAACCCAGGGGCATTCTACCTCCAAGCTACACCCCCAACCCTATTTTTTAGTCTTTATTTTGAAACAGGGTCTCACTGACTTGCAAAGGGTCTCACTAAGTAACTGAGGCTGGCCGCGAACAGCGATCCTCCTGTCTCAGCCTCCTGAATGCTGGGATTACAAGCGTGCTCCATCACACCGGGCTACAGGAGCCACTTTAAAAAAGAATGACGTGGCCTGGGATAGGGTGGGCCCTGGTCAAAGTGGTGGCGGTGCTACACAGGAGCCTCGGTCTCCTCTTTTAATGAATGCTCACATCAAAGGCGGTAGCGGACGCCCCAGCCTGAGCTGATGCTAACGAGACTGGAGTGGACCCAAATGCCTTTTGAAAGTGATCAAATGATTTCTGCGGGCTATTTGAGAAGGAAAGCAAAGCAGTTTGACATTTCCCAAATGCATGGGAAATAATTAATATTTAGAATACTCCAGATGACTGAGTAAAAGAATGTGAAAAAATGTATATCTGTGCCAGCTAATAGCTGCGTGAAGTCAGACGAGTTTCTAAACTGCTTCCTCGTGTGTGAAATGGAATTCTTTACAGTTATTCATGAAACCAACCACTACCATTTGCAACATAGATTCTGGGTTTGGGGAATCCATCAGGCAAGGTCCTTATTTTCCTGTAGCTCGGTGTCTAACGGGGAGAGGCAAGTAGTAAAGGAGAAATACAGGTTTGAGCCAGGTCTAGTGGCTCACGCCTGTCATCCCAGTACTTGGGTGGCTGAGGCAGGAGGATCACAGGTTCCAGACCAGCCCCAAAAATTTATCAGGACTTCCAGCAACCTAGCAAGACTCTATTTAAAAAACAAAAATTAAAATAGGGCTGAGGAAAGCCGGGCGTAGTGGTACACGCTTATAATCCCAGCATTTGGGAGGCTGAGACAGGAGGATGGCAGTTTGCAGACAGCCTCAGCTAGTACTTAGTGAGGCCCTTTGCAACTCAGTGAGACCTTGTTTCAAAATAAAGAATAAAAAATAGTGCTGGGGGTGTAGCTCATAGGGAGAATGCCCCTGGGTTCAATCCCCAATACAACAAAAATAAAAAATAGGGCTGGGGGAGTAGTCCAACCCCCAGTACCACATACACACACACACACACACACACACACACAAACTGTAGTTATCAAAACAGTATGGTACTGGCACAAAAACAGACACAGGCAATGAAACAAAAGAGCCCAGAAATAAACTCACACATATGTATGGTCAACTATCGCTAACAGAACATCATGAATACACAGTGGGGAAAGTAGAGTCTTTTTTGTGTGGGGGGGGTCTGGGGATGGATCCCAGAGGCATTTGACCTCCAAGCTACACCCCTGCCCTATTTTTTATTCTTATTTTGAAACAGGGTCTCATTGGGTTGCAAAGGGCCTCACTAAGTAGCTGAGGCTGTCTGCAAACCGTGATCCTCTTGTCTCAGCCTCCTGGATGCTGGGATTCCAAGCGTGGGACACCACGCCTGGCTGTAGAGTCTCTTTAACAAATAGTGATGCGAATACTGGATATTCATGTGCAAAAGAATTAACCTGGATGGTATGCCACGTGCAACAATTAACATAAATTGACTAAAGATATCAGATCTGAAACTAGTTTGGATTTGCATTCAGAAAACAGAAAAAGGCTTCTTGATGTTTGTCTCAGTGATGATTTTGGGGGCTATGATATCAAATATATAATGGGGGAAGGTATTTTTTGCAAACCATACATCTTATAAGGGACTAATATCCAAAATACATTAATAAAACATGCATTTCACCAGTAAACGAAAACTTATAACTTGATTTTCAAAAATAAACAAAAAATAAAGAGGCCTTTTTTTCCAGAGAAGGAATACAAATGCCCAACAGGTATGTGAAAATGTGAAAAGTACTTAACATCTTTTTTTTTTTTTTTTTTTTTGTGGTACTGGAGTTCCTGGAAACCCTTTTACTTCCGGGCTACACTCCCAGAACTATTTTTGTACCTTTTTTTTTTTTTTTTTTTGGTGGTGGTGGTGGTACTGGGGTTCTTAGAAGCCCTTCTACCTCCGGGCTACACTCCCAGACCTATTTTATACTTTTTATTTGGAAACAGGGTCTCTTAAGTCAGCGCGGCTGGCTTCGAACCTGCGCGATCCTCCTCTTTCCGCCTCCCAAGCGCGGGGATTACAAGCGTGCGCCACCATGCCCAGCTACTTAACACCTTTAATCACTCAGAAATACAAATCAAAAGCACAATGAAATACCATTTCACACTTATCAGGGAGGCTATTATTTAAAAAAAAATAGAACTAGAATTGGCAAGGATGTGGAGAAACGGGAAGCTTTGTGCATTATTGATGGGAATGTACAAGGTCCAGCCGCTATAGACAATGGTATGGTGGTTCCCAAAAAATTAAAATGTAGAATTATTGGATGAGCCAACGATTCCACTTCTGGGTATATGTTCAAAAGAGCTGAAAGTAGGAACTCAGACCACGTACACTCTAATGTTCTTAGCAGCATTATTTGCAATAGCCAAGAGGTAGGAGAAGCCCGCCTCTTGTATCAGGAGATAAACAAAATGTGGTAAGTGGAAGCAATGGAATAGTATTCAGCCTTATAAAGAAAGAAAATTTGGACACATGCTATAACATAAATAATAATGCTTGAACCTGTTCTGCTAAGCTCATTGCAAAGGGAGAAAACTCTGTGCTTCCATTCAGAGCAGGTGCTTACAGTGGTCAGATTCATAGGGATGGAAAGTAGATGGTGGTTGCCAAGGGCTGAGAGGGCAGAAGCAAGTTACTAGTTACTGGGTACAGAGTTTGCGAAGAGGACAAAGTATAGAAATGGGTGATGATGACTATCATGGCACAATGTACTTAAAAGCTCTTTGCTTCAAAATGGTTAAAAGGTACCATTTTAGTTAGGTAGTTACAGTTTTATTTTTTTAATTTTTTATTTTTTTTAATTTTTTGTGGTACTGAGGGTGGAACCCAGGGGCTTTTCTACCTCCAGGCTATACTCCCAGACCTATTTTTACACTAAGTTGCTGAGAGCCTCACTAAGTAGCTGAGGCTGACTTCGAACCTGCGCGATCCTCCTGTCTCTGCCTCCCAAGCGCGGAGATTACAAGTGTGCGCCACCACGCCCGGCTGTAGTTATATTTTTAAAAAAGAAAAAAGTAAAAGATACAGTCCTAATCTTTGAATTATTTGTGTTTGTGAATAGCTAAGGCCCAACTGATCAGGGTTTAGGTACATTCTGGGTTTTTCTTCACTCTCCAAATTAAAAATTACTTAGTAAAACAGAATCTGTCAAAATCCTATTTTGTTGTTGTTTTTGTTTTTGTGGTGCTGAGATTAAACTCAGGGGCATTCTATCTCTGAGCTATACCCATAGGCCCTTATTATCATTATCCTTATTGCCATTATCATTATTTTATTTTATTTTTTGCAGTACTAGGGATGGAACCCAGGGGCATTCTACCTCTGAGCCACAGCACCAGCCCTATTTTTTTTCCCCATTCTTTTTATTTCAAAACAGGGTCTCACTGAGTTGCAAAGGGCCTCACTAGGTAGTAGCTGAGGCTGTCCACGAACTGCAATCTTCCTGTCTCAGCCTCCAAATGCTGAGATTACAAGTATGCACCACCACGCCCAACTATCATTATTATTATTATTATTATTATTATTATTAGTTGTTGTTGTTGTTGTAGTTTGGAAACAGGGCTCAACTAGTTTGCCAAAGCTGTCCTCCAATCTGTAATCCGTCCTCCTGTCTCAGCCTCCCAAGTATTGGGGTTACAGGCATGTGCCACCACACCCAGCTTTGAACTCCTGTTTGAAAAAGAAGTCCACCACCACCAATTGTGGGAGCAAAGAATGAGTGTGTTAAGTGTGAGTGCGGGTGATCGATCAGTGCTCTCATGAAGGGTGATCAATAATGCTCCTGAAGAAGGACAAGTGGAGAAGAACAGGCACACGGGTTGCGGGGGGGAGGGGAGGCTGCAGCAAATGGACGCCCCCGATCCGCCTTCTTAGCGCCCTAAGAGGATTGATGAGCTTCAAGACTATCATCCCTCAAGATAAATGTCTCTAGTGCTTCCCCCTAGACACTCTGAATTCAATTAGTTTAATTAGAAAACAAGTAAAGAGGCATTATCTTAATATAGCGTGGCTCCTCGCAACTCAGAAAAAGAAGTCCCTTTCTTTGGCAGAAATCCAAATTTCCCTCTTTTATTTCCATAATCTGAGATAGTGGGGCAAATTGCCACTTAAAGCAAAAACGTGAGCATCTCTCATGCCCAATTAATCATATTCTTGTTTTAGTTTTAAGGATGTTATGAATAAACATTCACTGATTATTTCTTTGGAAAGATAGGAGCAGTGATATGATGTTTAATGTTTAAAACATTTATGATGCAAATGTTTAAAAACCATTCAAAATTGAAGTTAAAGGTGTATGCCACCATTAGGCACGGTGGCATACACCTGTAATGCCAGTACTTGGGAGGCTGAGACAGGAGGATTGCAGGCTGAAGGTCAGCCTCAACAATGGTGAGACTCTGTTTCAAAATAAAAATAAATAAATAAAAAAGGGCTGGGGGTTGAAAATAGGACTTGGTAGTAAAATGTCCTTGGTTTCAATCCCCAGTACCAAAAAATAAAAATAAAAAATGAAAGGGGGGGCACCCTGATTTATAGTGTGTAACAACTTCTGTGATGAGATATATATATATATATCATATATATATATATATATGATATATATCATATATATGATATATATCATATATATATATATATATATATATTCCTGCTACTACCAATTTCAAGCTACCAAAGTGAAACCTTAAACTCAGAGCTGGGACAAGATACTGGTTCTAATACTCCAGTGTGAATAGAAAGGAATGTCCATTGTTTGCCAAGATGCCCCGCAAACCTGTTGCCAAAAGAATTTTTAAATTGTTGTTAGATTAAGATGATGTGGACTTGCCTACGTCATTAAAATCAAGTCCAGCACGAAAATAATTGTGTCAGGAGTAACTTCACAGTGTCTGTGCAACAGGTACGTTCCTCCTGGATTCACACACAGGTTCTAACTACAAGCAAAGGACATTCAAGTGTGAGTGCCCGCGAGGTCTACAAGAGATGGTACACCCAGAGTGACCTCCTGGGAGGCCGGGAGAGCGGGCGCCTGGCCACACACATTGGATCTCACTTTGGCAAATCACTTACCTTCTCTGGGCCCACATTTCCACCGCTTAAAAGGAAAGATGAAAACCAAGCAGGGTGGCATACATCTACAGTCCCAGTACTTGGGAGGCTGAGACAGGAGGATAGCAGGTTGGAGGATCACCTCGGCCATTCAGTGAGACCTTCCCCACTTAGCAAGGTCCTGTTTCAAAATAAAATAGGGCTGGGGTGGACTTCAGAAGCTAAATGCTCCTGGGTTCAGTCTCTACTATCCCTCCCCCCAGAAACAAGGGTGGAGGCTAGATATGAGAAAACAAGCTAATCACCAAGCTTCCCCTTCTATGCTTCGACATAGGGTCCACAGAAATCACAGGAACCAATGGGAAATTTGTTTGGTTTTGTTTTGCAGGACTGGGATGGGACCCAGAGCCTCCCCCATGCTAGACAAGTGCCTTGAGCTATACCTCCAGCCTCATTTTATTTTTTATTTTTTATTTTGAGACAGAGTCTCACTAAGTTACTCAAGCTAGCCTCAAACTTTCTATCTTCCTGTCTCAACCTCTAGAGTAGCTGGGAGGAGAGGTGTGCACCACTACACCCAGCAATAAACTAGTTTTAAGTGATATTGTTTTCAAAAGTAGTACTACCGAGGCTGGGAGTGATGGCGCACGCTTGTAATCCCAGTATTCAGGAGGCTGAGACCGGAGGATCGCGGTTCACAGACAGCCTCGGCTACTTAGTGAGGGCCTCCACAAGTTAGTGAGACCCTGTTTCTAAATCAAGAATAAAAAATAGGGCAGGGGGTAGAGCTCAGAGGTCAATACCCCTGGGTTCCATCCTCACAACCACACACACACACACACACACACACACACACACACACACACAAAATAGTATTACTGGAAAACCATGGGGATGGCTTCTTGCTTTTTGCTCAAAGTCCTGGAAAGAGCGGTAGTTTCTGTTTTGAAGGGAAAGAACATCTTTGAAACAGGGGATTTCTTCCGGGGGACACAGCAGTTCCCAACTGCCCTTCTTTTGTTGGTGACCACATGCAATGTTCGCTTCCCGTCTGACAGGGCTCCTAGTTGAGTCGGAAATGCTCCGCAACGGCTTACTCTTCATTGGTGTGCATCTGTGCTACAATATGTGATGGGGTGGTTATTCATAACAATGTCGATATAGCGACAATTAATTCAATGGAGTCTGAAAACAATATTCAGTTGGTCCTATTGTGTGATAAACTGGTGTATGGAAAAAAGAATAGAAAAAATACTGGCATAATGAGTTCAGAAATAAAGTACACCATGCCGCTCACCTCCCACAACCGGATCTTCCTAACTGATAAAATATTTTCCTACTTGAAGCATCACAGAAGGTATATCAGAAAAATGTTCTTAGAGGCACTTAATGAGAAACTCCATTTTTACATGTAGGCAACTAATGATGAATGTTTTGGGCCATTTTCCTAAATATAGGACTTTGGCAACTTAGCAGACCACCCATGACCTCACCCTGAGCTATACTATTTTTATTTTCCTCGACTCCCCCAAATTGCTTGCTTTAATTACCCGTTATTTCAAAGACACTAAAGAACTAACCAGCACATTTACGCTCGCCTGCTGGGTAGATGATTATATAACTGAATAAAACACCTGGATTCAAATCCTGCCCCCACCCACCTGAAATCAGCTGTGCAAGCTTGGGCAAGTGGCTTGCTCTCTCTGTGCCCCTGTTTCCTTGTCTGTAAAGTGGGATAATAATAGCGTCTTCCTTAAAGGGATGGTGTAAGGACTAAATTAGATAATCCCTGTAAGGCATTCAACAGAGCATAGCATATGTTTGCTGTCACAGAATAGCTTTTATTATAGATATAGATATCATGAAATATATATGTACTGTCCAACTGAATTTGTTGAGCTTCAGTGTGTGTGTGTGTGTGTGTGTGTGTGTGTGTGTGTGTGTGTGTGTTTATTGATATATCCATTGTGTTTTGCTTTGGTTAAAACTCAAGTCAAAGCTGGGTGTGATGACACCCACCCACCATTCAGGAGGCTGAGGCAGGAGGATCGTGGTTCAGGAACAGCCTCAGCTACTTAGTGAGGCCCTTTGCAACTCAGAGAGACCTTGTTTCAAAATAAAGACTAAAAAAAGTAGAGCTGGGGGGTGTAGCTCAGAGGTAGAATGCCCCTGGGTTCCATCCCCAGTGCTACAAAAACAAAAACAAAACAAACAAACAAAAACTAACTCAAGTCAAGTTGCCTGCCCAGAGTATGTATCAGGCAGGCAGAGGAGTGTGGTTTGTCAGGATCAAAGCACATCTACTGAGGTACTAATCTACATGCAAACACTCAAGTTGTTTCTATACACTCTAGGAAGTGATATCCCATTGGCCCTAAAAATAGACATATTTGACCCAAACAACAAGGAATTCTAAAAGGCAAAATAACTAGAAACTGTGGCAAAATGGCACAGGATACCCTGGCATCCCCCTCCTTTCCCACTCCAGGCCCGGGGACCCCAGCCTCTAGCAGTGGACCATTTCTCCTAAGAACGTGGTAGGTGAAGCAGTGCTTCTTAGCAAACTTCCAGAAATTAGCCCTCCTGCACACATCCGTGGCATACTTCAACTTCGGCACTTCCAAAATGCATGTCTTCACGGGCTCAATCTGTCTCTGAGGTCAGCTGCAGGTGGGGGCTGGGAGGGGGGAGTTTTCTCTGATCCGTGTAATGAATTAATGAATTAAACAGAGGCGGAATTCAGAAGCCAGGCTCCCTACTTTTGCTAAAGCAGGGCTGATGATGAACTGGCATAACTGCTGGGAAAATGTGGCTTTCAGCTGGAAGAATTAGGGACGAGGTGGAGTCCATTCACCATCCCTAATCGAGTTCTTGGGAAATACACATGTAGATTAGCCCCTAACAATGGCCCCCGGCTGATTGCTTGGAGTACCCTCCACCGAGCCCACAATGGTATTGACTGGCTTTTTAGGTCCTGCACAAAGGGGCCCCCAGCTTCCCCATTCTGCTCAGGCCCTCCCCAGTGGCTGTTGAAGTCTTTCTGCTTTTCTCCTGAGACTCCGAAATAAACAGCAAATAAAAGCTCACCTCACCTGGACCTATTAGAGAGAGCTGGGCAGTCGCAAAAGGAATTAACTTTGGAAAATGGAAGGGAGAGGGCATATAAACTCTCTAGCAGCGCGCGTGGGCAGAGGCTTAAACAATCGCTGCCAATCTCTGTTTAGTGGCTGTTATGGAGATCCATTTAATATTGGGAGAGGTTGCATAAAAAAGTCTCAATCAGAAGGGAAAACAGAGATTTTAGTGAATGGTCTCTACAGCTGTCCTCTGGTCATCTCCACAGTCAGCAACCTGGTCTACATAACTGGCTTCGGGAGCCTGAGACCCAAGGATTGCGGTTCACAAACAGCCTCAGCTACTTAGTGAGGCCTTCAGTGAGCCCCCTGTTTCAAAATAAAGAAGAAAAAAATAGGGCTGGGGGTGGGTGTAGCTCGGAGGTAGATTGCCCCTGGGCTCCATCCGCAGTACCACAAAAAAAAAATGAATGAATTAACTAAATTAAATAGAGCTATCAGACCAGAATGGCGGCACACTCCTGTAATCCCAGTCGTTGAGTGACTGAGACAGGAGGAGGATTGCAGGTTCGAACCTAGCCTCAGCAACTTAGCAAGACCCTATTTCAAAACATAAATAAATAAATAAATAAATAAATAAATAAATAAATAAAATATAAGGCTGAGAATATAGTTCAGTGGTAGAACTTCCCAGGCTTCTAGTCCCCAGTGCTACAAAAATAAAATAAAATAGACATCTTAGTTGAATGAACCCTGCTTTCCTTTCAAGACAGGACCAGTTAAAATCCTTAGGTATTTCTGGTGATGTTCTTCAAACACCAGTTTAAAGGTGGAGGAGCTAAGAGGTTTTCCCCGAGTTTCTCTCTTGCCTTGTCTCACAGACTGGACATTACACTTCTTGAGACCAGGGGCCTTTCCTTTCTCTGGGCTGCTCACCACCTCGAGGGCCCAGGACAGTGCTGGGCCAGTTGGAATGCACCAGCTTGGACCCTGGACGCAAGGGAGAAGAAATGGAAGATGAGGATAAGGAAGCCCTTGCTGGGATGCAGATAAGAGCGTCGACCAAAAGAAGAGTCTAGGATTGTGGCTCCCGGGTCTTTAGGCTTTGGGGGAGTATTTAATTCAAGCGTCCACTCAGCCTCGGATGATGCGGTGCTCGCAGGACCGTGGTCCATCAGCCCCGGTGAATGGCCCTCACAAATCGCTTCTCTTCTTAGTCTTTGAGTCGCTCGGGGTCATGAAAGCTTCAAGGGGCCCCCAAAGAGGGGAGAAACGCAAGCGGATTATGCTGGTAAAGCGCTGGGCAGCCCTGGCGAAGGTCCTTCCCCATCAGCTTAGGGTCATCTCCCAGGGCTGGCGCCGTGTTGGGGAGTGGGGGCTAGAGGTGGACATCGCCGCACAACAGTAAAGGACCCCTGTCCTTCCGGCAGGACAGTCAGAGAGGCAGGCCCTTTGCGGGTCTCCATCGCTGGCCCCTCTCTGCGCCTCCAGGGCTGGAGGTCACCCGATGAGCCTGAGCCGGCACAGATGGCCCCGCCGGCTCCAGGGCGGGCTCCGGAGTGAGCGGAGCTGCGGGCGCGCACGTCCCAGGGGTCGAGGAGTACTTAAAAACGAAGACAAAAGACCCCCAGTGTCTGGGCCTTTGGACCACCGGACCAAGAGAGGAGAGCTAGTGAGGTCAGGGAAGAGAAGATCACAGGGTGTGTGCGCGCTGATCTCCGAAGCCCTGGAGCTGGGAAGCCTGCATTGGGCTCTCTGGGCTTCCGAGGGGCGCGGGTCCGCGGGGCCAGGGTGCGCAGCCCTGCGGCGGAGGTGAGCCGGGGTGGGGAGGCGCGGGCGAGGGAGAGGGGAGGTGGGCCCAAGGGAGGACTGGGAGTCCCCAGACCCTCAAATACCCCACGTCTAGACCCCGCAGGACAGGTAGCGACTGGGAAGAACCTAGAGGGGTGGGGTGTTGAGGGATGATCCGCGGGCTGGTCTCGGGTGGCCAGGCTGGGACCCGGGCCGGGCTGGAGAAGGCCCCGCCCCTCTGCGGGGGAGGGGTGGTGAGAGGGGCTCAGCCCCCTCCCCCCGAGGGAGGAGGAGCTGGGGACCGGAGGATTCCTGGCTTTCAGCTAGCAGAGCCCCAGTTCCTCCGTCGACCTTCCAACTCTTGCAGGGACTGAGGCGGCCGAGAGCTCGCCCACCTCCCTGGCGCGCAGCCTGGACGGCGTTGCCGGAGGAGCCTGACCTTGGATCGGGCGGTCCACTTGCGAGAAGTCCGGCTAGCCCGACGTGCACAGTTGGGAAGAGTCCTCTCGGGGCCCCGCGGATCTCCAAAGCGCCCTCCCTCCGGTGCGCTCCCCATGCACCTGCAGGGCTGCGCGTCCGCGATGGCCAACGGAAGCTTCCCGCTGTCCGGCCACCTGCTCCGCAGTCCCGGCGGGAGCGCCTCGCGGCTGCATAGCATCGAGGCTATCCTGGGCTTCACCAAGGACGACGGGATCCTGGGCACCTTCCCGACCGAGCCCGGAGCTCAGGGCGCGAAGGAGAGAGAGAGGAGGCTGGGGTCGCGGCCTGCCTGCCCCAAGGCGCCGGGGGGAGCCGCGGAGCCCTCCCCTCCACCGGCCCCCGCGCCAGTCCGCGAGTACGAAGGTGAGTGTGTGTCCTGGGCTGCCTCAAGGCCTTTGGGGCGCCCTGCAAGAGGAGAGCTCCCCGAGACGGACACGGAGGCACGCGTCTGTAAACCCCAGTACTGGGGAGGCTGAGATGAAAAGGTCGCAGGTTTGAGGCCAGCCTCAGCAATTTTAGCAATGCCCCCAGCAACTTGGCGAGATCTTGTTTCAAAATAAAAGTTTAAAGGGCTGGGCGCTCAGAGGTAGAATGACCCTGAGTTTCCTTAAATTTAATGGGGACACCTAGACACAGGGTTGCAGGCACCGTCCATGGCGGGAGCTTCCCTGTTGCGTCCAGAGAAATCGATGGACCGTCTAGCATCTCCCAGCCCCTACCGCCTGCAGCCAGCTCTTAGCCACGACTGGGCTGGCCCGGAGCTATGGGGACGCGGAGTAAGGGCCCGAGTCTTCCAGGGAGTGTCTCTGACCACCCCCTCCCGGGCCTGTCGCTCCCCAGCCTCTCGCCCCTACTGCCCCAAGGAGCCCGGGGAGGCGCGGCAGAGCCCAGGGCTGCCGGTGGGGGGGCCCGCAGCGGGCGACGCGAAGCTGTCGGAGGAGGAACAGCCCAAGAAGAAGCATCGGCGTAACCGCACGACCTTCACCACGTACCAGCTGCACGAGCTGGAGCGCGCCTTCGAGAAGTCCCACTACCCCGACGTGTACAGCCGGGAGGAGCTGGCGGGCAAGGTCAACCTGCCCGAGGTCCGAGTCCAGGTAAAGCGATCTCACCCCACCCGGGAGAGGAGGCTCGAGGTCTAGACCGCAGCCCGCGCCTCTGAATTTCCGGGCGCCCGTGCTTTTATTAGGGTGTTTCCTGGGCCTGGAACGCCCAAGGTCTAGGTGTGCAAGGTCCCCCCACGCACCACCTCTCGGGCAGTCTTAAAGTAGATCGCCCCTTTGGGGGTCTCCCTCTTCCAAACTCAGAAGAGGAATTGGGGGAGGTTTTCCATTCCGAGAACTTGACAGATGCCGAAGACATGGGGCCGAGGTGTGGGGAGCTGAAAGGAAAGGTAGGCAGCCGCCAGAGGATCCAGGGTCGCGGATTGCATATCCGAACGCCAACCTCCTCGCCTACTAGCTAACACCGTGTAGAAAACGAAAGCCCCTGGCCCCGCGCACTTGAAACTTTGAGCGGATTTAAGAAACTGACTTTTTCTTTTCTGGTGCACATCCAACCCAACCGGGGGCTGGCAGAGGTCTTTTCTTTCCTTTTTTTTTTATTGTAAAAAGGTTTTCGCTTTAATTAAAGCTGAATTATCTTTAATCCCTGATCATTAAAATATTTGAAAGCCTTAAATATTTGCTAGTCATCTGTGAAAAATCTGGGAGGATTTCCAAATTGAGAGAGTTTACAGAGGCCTGAAGGGGAGACGCTGGGAACGAATTTCAGTGTGTGGGGCCCAGGAACTAAGATGGTGTGTGTGTGGGGGGGTGTCTAATAAATTAGATTTCCAGGAAGTGAGGATACACAGGTGGTTGGTGCTTTTAGCTCTGTGTGTGTGTGTGTGTGTGTGTGTGTGTGTGTGTTTTGTGGCACTGGGAGTGGAACCCAGAGGCTTTCTACCTCCGGGCTATACTCCCAGACCTTTTTAAATATATTTTTTGAAAACAGGGTCTCACTAAGTTGCTGTGTTTTAAAAGTACAAGACGACAAGCTCTTGCCTTTTGTCCTGTCTGCTTCAGTGAGGAGTTGAAAGTAGGAAGTCCTGACTTTAAAAAATATAATAATAATTCCCTAATGTGGCTCAGGATAAAGTAGGAAGGATAGTTCCGTTCCATCTACTTTGGGACAGTAAAGCTGTAATTGTTTCCATGAAAGGACGGAAGTTTTCGCCCTTCTACTACTCTCTAGGAACAGAAGGTTGGATAAAGAAAGTGAAAGAAAAAAGAAAGTAATGAAAAAAGGGGCAGGAAGCTTTTCAGTGCCCTACAGAACTCAGGGCTCGCATGGGGCTCACTCGCTCTAAGGCTTAAGGTTTGTTAGTGTCTGTGACTTGTCTGTGACCACAGGACCAGCCTGGAGCATTAATGGCATCCTCTCTGGTGTCTTTTTATCATATCAATAAATACATTGGAAGAAACCAGTAAAATCTTAGCAAGGGTAATAATAATAATAATAATAATAATAATAACAACTTATATCCTCATTGAGCTAACAGCTAAGGATAATGTCAAAACTAACCAAAAAATGAAAACGTGGATACAATAAACTTGAACAATGGTGACCTTTGAAAGTAATAACTGGAAATACTAACCAAATATTAGTAAAGTAAAAAAAAAAACCCTGATTTATTTAAGCAGCAACTGAAATGTGCATGGGGCAAAATAAACCTACTTGTTTTCATTTATTTATTGTAACAAAAAATCTGTGAAAATTGCTCTATTTTAACATCCAATGTTACCAATATCTGTGTGTGTGTGTGTGTGTGTGTGTGTGTGTGTGTGTGTGTGTTGCTGGAGATTGAATCCCCCAGGGGGATTCTCCCTTTGAGATACACCTCCAGCTCTATTTTTTATTCTTTATCTTAAAACAAGGTCTCACTAAGTTGCAGAGGGCCTCACTAAGCAGCCGAGGCTGGTCAGGAAACTGAGATCCTCCCGTCTCAGCCTCCCAAGTACTGGGATTAGAAGGCATGTGCCACCATGCCTGGCTTACCAGTATCTCTTTATACCTATGTCTACGATAGAGTCAAGGAGTAGGTAAAACACAGAAACTGTGAAATAAAGGCTCAGGAGTTGAGAACTGTGCCACACTAGGAGGAAACTTAAGTCTAAACTGAAGTGTCTGGAGAGAGCTGCCAACCACCGGGTCATAGAAATTTGATGAGATATGGTTTCAAGGTCCGGCAGAAGAGCAACATTTTTTAATTAATTGATTTATTTTCTGAGTACCTATGCGGTGGCAGGGGTTGGCAACAGCCGCAGCCATGGGTGAGGTTAACAGGGAAAGGAATCCTCCAAAGGCCCAGGACAGGCGCGCATCAGGGGCGTCGAAGGGGGTGAAGGGGTGAGAGGCTGAGCCCCAGTTTTACTGGGTGGAGCTGGGGGCTGCACTGGGCCGAGGGGGGACGCGACCCCAGCCTCCGCCGCAGCCCGACGGCCTCTGCTTGCCCTCGCAGGTGTGGTTCCAGAACCGACGGGCCAAGTGGCGGCGGCAGGAGAAGCTGGAAGTGTCGTCCATGAAGCTGCAGGACTCGCCCCTCCTCTCGTTCAGCCGCTCCCCGCCCTCGGCGGCCCTGGCGCCCCTCGGGGCGGGCGCGGGCGGCGGCGGGGGGCCGCCGGGGGGCGCGCTGCCGCTGGAGACCTGGCTGGGGCCGCCGCTGCCCGGCGGGGGCGCCACGGCGCTGCAGAGCCTGCCCGGCTTCGGGCCGCCGGCGCAGAGCCTGCCCGCCAGCTACACGCCGCCCCCGCCGCCCTTCCTGAACTCCCCGCCGCTGGGTCCCGGCCTGCAGCCGCTCGGGCCGCCGCCGCCCGTGTACCCCTGCGGGCCTGGCTTTGGGGACAAGTTCCCGCTGGACGAGGCGGACCCGCGCAACAGCAGCATCGCGGCGCTGCGCCTGAAAGCCAAGGAGCACATCCAGGCCATCGGGAAGCCGTGGCAGGCCCTCTAGGGGCCCGGGACCGTGCGGGAGCCGGCCTGGAGCCAGGGCACTGTACTGCACCCTCTTTACCCCACATCTCTCACTCCGCCACGTTTTTTCCGCCCTGCTGCAAACCGCGCCAGGCGTGGGTCCGGGCCGCGCGCCTGCTTCTAATGCACGGGAAGGGCCAGCCCTCAGGCCCAAGAAGGACCCCTTGGCCACCTCCATGGGCCCCCCAGCCCTGGTGCCGGAGGGTGGTCTCGCTGGCCAGCCGCCTCTCGTCTCTGATGGCGCCAGAGCCTCCAGCCGGAAGGGGCCAAAGCTCCTGATCTGGGCGGTTCTCGGGCAGGAGGGGAGGAATAAGTCAGAAAAAATAGAGTTTGAGAAACTGTACGGGTAGTTTCAAAGTATTGGGGAAGAGAATTAAAGATGTGCTCGTTTGGGTTTTATTCTGGTTGACCGCGCTCAGGACTATAGGAGGGGGGGCGAGAGCGAATTTTGGGGTGCGTTGATAAATATAGAGTGCGGAGGATGGGGTTTCCTCTGTGCACGTTTTAGGGAAACTTGGCCGAAGCGCAAAACAGGGCCCGAGACGCGCCTCCCTGGCGCGGCGTGTGAGCGCGGGGGGCTGCACGGAGCCTGCGGGCGGCGACCAGGCCCACGGGTTCCCAGCTCCTGTAACCCCGATAGTTGATAGCCGACCTGCAGCTACTTTGCCCCAGTAGGAAGCATCTGCCACCACGTCTCCAGGGCGAACCCTGACCGTCTCGTCTCGGGACTCTCGAGGTCCCCGCTCCCCTCTTTCCGATGTCCCTATGCCCAAGGGCCGCTCTCCTAGCACTGAGCTGGTCCTGAGCCTGGTGCCGGCCCTGCCACCAAGAGTTGACTTAGTACCCCCAGGACTGAGCGGAGCACTCTTTTCTGAGCCGCGCACCTCTCTCTCCCTCTCCCTCCCTGACGGGTGGGTGCTGCTAGCTGCTACTGATTTTCTAGGGAGATTTAGACACAACCCCTCCCCTTGTCTGGCCCGCTGGGAGATTGTCTGGCAGCTCCAGGAGTGGGGATGTAGGTAGGTGGGAATCCAGTCTTAGGCTGACGGTGAGAGCCACTCCTGATAAAGGCTATTAAAGCTCTGGACAGCTGGAAACACTCAGCCCCATGCTCAAACTCACGCCTTCAGACGGCCTTAACAGGCTCACTGTGGCCAAGGTGGGGCATTGGGACAACACAAGCCTCTCAGCGACCCCAGGGAAAGGCCTTCCCTGTTCCAGCCCCATCCCATAAGCATCACTGTCCCAAGAATCATATCCACTAGTTTTGTTGTTGTTGTTATTGTTTTGTTTTGTTTTGTACTGGAGATTGAACCCAGGGACATTCTACCTCCAATCTACACTTCCTGCCATTTTTGTTTTTTCTGAAATAGAGTCTCCCTAAATTGCTGAAATTGGCCTCAAACCTGCGATCTTCCTGTCTCAGTCTCCTAAGTACTGGGATCACAGGCGTGCGCCACCACGCCCGGCACGTCCTTTAATTCTTAAATATTCCAGCGCCCTTAGGTTCCACGAAAGTGACCTAGATTAAGGCCGGCTTTGATTCGGGCCGACTCGGCTCCCGTCGATCTAAAAAGAGGCGGGTCTTGGAGGCTCCTCCCCCCCAGGGAAGATGACGTCTGCTCTAGGGGGCAGTCGGGGGAAGCAGGTGGTCTCCCCCGCAGTTATTTTCTGCTGGGCGGAGCCAAGCCCCGTGGCTCTCCGGGGAACAAGGGGCGGGGCTTGCTGGACTGAAAGCGGGGCACAAAAGGGCGCGTTGGATTGGACCACGCACCGAGGGGCGGGGCCAGGCGGATTATGGGCCTCAGCTCCCGCCCGGCTGTGGGGAGTGGGACGTCCAGCCCACGCCGCGGTCCTCCACCCCTGGCTGTGCGGGCGTCCCAGAATTGGCGTTTCCCCCTTTCTGGAGGAATCTGGCGGTGCACCCCAAGTGCCTGGGCTCTCAGCTCCGTCTAGGAGTACTCGCCGCCTAATTTCTCACCTGCGAGGATGCTCAAGGCTGGGGCTCCGTCCCTGGTTGTCTTCAGTCTTCGGGGTCACCGGGTACAGAGAGCGGCTGCAGAACTAAGGAGGTCCCCCAGCTCGGCGTCCCGGGATTCTGTGCAGTGGGCCCGGGTAGGTAGGGCTGTTGGTCCCGGGTGAGTTTCTGACTCTTAGAACTCAGTTCTGCCCAGGAGCGGGAGGGGGTGGGGGGGCGATCAGAAATGAGGTGGGGTGGAATGGTGTAGAGGCTGGAAAGAGATGGTGTAGAGCCTAGAAAGAGGCAGGCTTAGGCCAGAGATCAGCAAGCCACCGGGGACCACCCCTCTGTATTTTAAAACTAAGGAAGGTATTGGGTTGGAATCCAGGAGCATTCTACCTCCAGGCCACAATCCCAGCCTTACTTTATTCTTTTTATTTTAAAATAAGTTCTCACTACGTTGCAGGAGGCCTCACTTAGTTGCTGCAGCTGGCATTGAAGCTGTGATTCTCCTGTTTCAGCCTCCCAAGTACTGGGATTACAAGCGTGCGCCACCCCGCCCAGATCCTAAACTTGTTTTTGTTTGTTTGGGTTTTTTTTTTTTTTTTCGGTACCGGGAATTGAACCCAGAGCATTCTACTTCCAAGCTACATCCTCAGCCCTATTTTTTATTCTTTATGTTTGAAACAGGGTCTCACTAAGTTGTGGAGGGACTCTCTAAGTTGCTAAGGGTGGCCTCATACTTGTAATTCTCCTATTTCAACTTCCCAAATACTGGGATTGCAAGTGTGTACCACCACGCCCAGCTCTTAAACTCGTTTTTAATGTTTGAAAAGATGGTTGAGCTGGGCATGGTGGCGCACACTTGTAATTCCAGCATTTGGGAAGCTGAGACAGGAAGATGGCAGCTAGGGACAGCCTCAGCTACTTAGGCCTGTTGCAACTCAGTGAGACCCTGTTTCAAAATAAAGAATAGAAGCCGGGCGTGGTGGCACACGCTTGTAATCCCAGCATTCGGGAGGCTGAGACAGGAGGATCGCGGTTCTCTGACAGCCTCAGCTACTTAGTGAGGCCCTCTGCAACTCAGTGAGATCCGGTTTCAAAATAAAGAATAAAAAATAGGGCAGGGGCTGTAGCTTGGAGGTAGATTGCCCCTGGGTTCCATCCCCAGACCTGAAAAAAAAAAAAGAACAAAATAATAGAAAAATAGGGCTGGGGGTGTAGCTCATAGGGAGAATGGCCCTGGGTCCCATCCCCAGTACCGCCAAAAAGAAAGAAAAAAAAGATGGGGAATGTCAATGTAGAAGGGAAAACACCCCCTTCACACAACACACACACACACACACACACACACACACACACACACACACACTGCAAAAGAAGAGAAGAAATGCTAGTCTCTATCTCTAGGTCAAATTAATCCGTGAATTGAAGGTCTCTGGGGAGCCCATTGGAGCCCATGGGTGTCGCAGGGTTTCTGCCTGGGCTTCACCTCTGCGGCTCCAGCATTTGATGAGATGTTTCACCATCCTCCTCCTCCCCTGGCACCACTTCCAAGGGCTAAATCAAATTTCTTCCTTCCTTTCTTTCCTTCAACCCTATGTATAGTTAGTTATGAACTTTAATGACTTGGGTTAGTAAAAACATTAATTTTACTTCAGAATACTTCTTAACTTCACCTACCCCTGTTTTCCCTCTCTGTGTTAACTAGTCTAGAGCTTTCTGGTGGTCTCCCACTGATCCTGCGTGGCTTCTAGTGTTGCAAACACTGATGATACATGTCTCGTTTTATACAGGAGTCATTTCCCCCGGGGGGAGGGGGGCGTACAGGGGATTGAACCCAGGGGCATTCTGCCTCCACGCTGTACCACCAGCCCTACTTATTTGTTTGTTTGTTTGTTTGTTTACTTCTTTACTTATTTTTGTTTTGAAACGGTCTCCCTGGGTTGCTGAGAGTCTCACTACATTGCTGAGGCTGTCCTCAAACTTGCAATCCTCCTGTCTCAGCCTTCTAACTACTAGAATTACAAGCATATACTACCAGGCCTGGCCAGCAGTCATTTCTTCACAGATTCATTTACTTTTGGGGGAGAGGGTGAGCTCCAGCTCTGTACAGATACAAATTCCATATTGGTTTCTTAACGCCTCTATTTTTCAATTTACCTTTCCTGGTGTAGCCAGAATCGAATGTTTCCAACAGTTCTTCTGCTTAAAAACAATTCCATATGGCCTGGGAGACAAAAAGCCAGTTTTCTGACAGTGGCAGCAGAGGCTCTTCTGAACTTGATGCCATCTGTCTTTCCAGGCTCACCTCTGGAATCCTCCCAGCCCCTCCTCCTCTCGGTCGCCATCAGGAGGAGCCGGAGCACCCTGTGTTTCACCAGGCCTGTGTTTGTCCTGGGCTTTGAACTTGAAGACTGATGAATGCGTTCGGTAACGTGCAGGGTACAAGATCAGTATACAAACACCAGTTGTGTTTCCATACGTTCGCAATGAACAGCCCAAAACTGAAATTAAGAAGACAATCTCAGCCACAGTAACACCAAAAAAGAATAAAATACTTTCTGTTAGACTTAACAGAAAGTGAAAAACTTAGGCTCTGAAAACTACATACCATTGTTGACAGAAACAAGATCTAAATACATAGAAAAATATCCCCTATGCATGGATCGTTAACATTGTCAAAAGGGCAGTAGTCCCAAACTGGTCTACAGATCCAGCATGATTCCTATCGGATCTCAGAAAACTTCCTTGTATAAATTAACAGGCTGATTCTAAAATCCATATGGAATTCCAAGAAACCCAGAATAGTCAAAAACAGTCCTAAAAAAAGAATAAAGAGGAGACACGCTGCTGGATTTAGGGGCGTACATCAAAATATTTATATCAAAATAGCGTGACACTGGTCTAAGGAAAGGGACGTAGATCCAGAGACTCAAGCCCAGAAAGAAGCCTATGCATCTACAGTGAACTGATATTTTTAAATTTTTATTTTTATGTATTTTTTGGTACTAGGGATTGAACACAGGGGCATGCTACCTACAGATACGCCTTCAGCCATATTTAGTTATTTAGTTATTTGATGCAGTGTCTCACTAAGTAGTTTAGGGCCTTGCTTAAGTTGCTAAGGCTGGCTTCAAGCCTGAAATCCTCCTGTCTCTGCCACCCAAGTGCTGGGATTGCAGGCATGTGCCACCATGCCCAGCCCAGTCAACTGATTTTTGATAAGGATACCAAGCCCATTTAATGGGCAAAAGAATAGTCTTTTCCATACATGGTTCTGGGACAACTGTATATCTATGTGCAAAAGAATCAGGTTGGATTCTCATGGCATCCATTAGTCAACTTTCTATTATGCCCAAAATCACTTGAGACAATTACTTTGCAAGGAGAAAATATGGCTCAGTTTTGAGTTAGTCCATAATTGGTTGTCCCCATTGTTTGAGAGCTGTGGCAAGGCTGTGCCTCATGGCAAAAGCAGATAGCAGAGAAAAACCACTTATCTCGTGGCTAGGGAGTAAAAAAAGTGAGGAGGGGGCTGAGGTTCCACTACCCCCTGCAAGTCTCCCCCATCTATGGCCTGAAGACCTCCCACTAAGCCACAAGCCACACCTCTTAAAGGTCCCACCACCTCTCAATAGTGCCACTCTGGGACCAAGCCTTGAACACGTGGACCTTAGGGGAACACTTAAGATGCAAACTATAGCCTACCACATATGAAAACTTACTCAAAATAGGTCAGCTACCTAACTATAACAGCAAAAGTTATAAAACTCTTAGAAGACATATAGGAAACTCCTCCTGACATAGATTTGATGAAAGAGTCTTAACTGTGATACCAAAACAATGAACATCAACAAGATCATGAATTGGACTTCATCAAAATGTCATACTTTTATGCTTCAAAGGGTACCATCAATACAGTAAAAAAAAAAGAACCCTCAGGATGGAAGAAAATATTTGTAAATTATCTATCTGATAAAGAATTTGTATCCAGAACATGTACATAACACTTATAACTCAACAATAGGATGCCTAGCCAACTAGGCATGGTGATGAACATGGAATTCCAGTACTTAGGAGACCAAGACAGGAGGATTACAGGTTCAAGATCAGCCTTAACAACTTAGTGAGACTCTGTTTCAAAATATAAAATAAAACTAGGAATGGTGATACATGCCTGTAATCCCAGTATTTGAGAGGCTGAGACAGCAACTTAGCAAAGCTTTTAGCAACCAAGTGAGACTTTGTTTGACACAGAGTCTTGCTAAGTTGCTGAGGCTGGTCTCAACCTTGTGATCCTTCTATCTCGGCCTCTCAAGTACTGAGATTACAAGTGTCTGCCACCACGCCCATAATGGGGGCAAGCCTAAAATGCCACCTCTCCTGGGAAAGAGAACATGCTTTTAAATTCATTCACTCAGTGATGGCAGAGACTGGCTGGAGACCCTTTTCAGCCAGGCAGCGTGGGGTGAGATGGCTGGGGCAGGAATGGAGGGCCAGTGCAGAGCAATAGAAGAAGGGCAAGGCCCAGGGCCCAAGCGAGGCTGCCCTGCTGGAAGGATGTGCTTGCTCTTCTCCTCCTGGGCGCACACTCTACTTCCTCGATTTGGGATGCCATTTCTCCTCCCTTTGCAGTTTTCTATTCCTAGTTCAAAGCTCATCTCCCCTAAGATTTTTCTTTGGTTTTCCCTGTCCTTACCCCCTCCCTGCTCCTCCTCCCCCTTCCAACTCTTTTTTTTTTTTTGAGGGAGAATTCTTAGGGTTGAGCCCCAAAGCATTCTGCCTCTGAGCTACATCTCCTGCCCTTTCTATTTTATTTTTAAAGAGAATCTCGCTAAGTTGCTGAAGCTGACCTCCAACCTGCGATCCTCCCGTCTCAGCCTCCCAAGTATTGGGATTACAGGCATGCACCATCACACCCAGCCTTTCAACTCTTGTATTAGAACAAGGAACAGAGAGTCTCTTGATAAATGCGACCTCCTGATGGCTGAGCAGAACTCTGCTCAGGGCATAAGCTTCAGCGGATGCCACTGTGCCCCAGCTCAAATGGCTGTTACAGAGCTCAGTTTGTAAACCCTCCTGTCTTTTTGTATCTTGTGTCGTATCCACTGATGTGAGGATACACTCCTTTCAGATTACTAGCATAGACATTATTGGATTCCTTGTGGGGAGATGGTGGAAACCCAGTTATTTTGATTCGTGTGTGGCTTCATCCTGGCTGGCTGAAGTTCCTTGCTTGGAGCAATGGACTCATTCTGCAGCCTGAAACTGATCCAGAGAAGAAACTCACTCAGTCCTTTGGCCGAGTCTGCCATCTGCTGGCTCCTTTGAGAACTTCACCTGCTGCTGGTATACTCCGGCTTTCCCAGCATCACCAGCAACCCCAGGGCGCATCCTCAGCCAATGACCTTCCCTTATGAGTCATCCCAAATTCTCAGACCCGGTGCCTCCCTTTTCTTTATTTTTCACTTAAATTATTACCCAGACTATGTCAACCCACCCACAGGATTCTTTCTTTCTTTCTTTCTTTCTTTCTTTCTTTCTTTCTTTCTTTCTTTCTTTCTTTCTTTCTGTACCAGGGATTAAACTCAGGGCCATTCTACTTCCCAGCTTTGCCCTCAGTCCCTTTTATTTTTATTTTAAAATGGCATCCTGCTTGGTTTCTGAGGCTAGCCTCAACCCTGTGATCATCCAGTCTCAGCCTCCCAAGGCCTGGGATTACAAGTATGTGCCACCATTTCTGGCTCCAACCACAGGAAGAAGATAGAGAGTTGCCCGGTGAAAGTGCAGATAGAGAGCAGATCTCGGAAAGTGCCAGCAAAGCTACATCTCCAACCATGAAGCATCAGCATCGTGTGATCACCTGCCCTATTGTGAGCACAAGCGCTTTGAGTTCTGGGGCCAGGCAGCGATAGCTCAGTAGACACATCTCAGTCGGCATTCTCACTGCTATACTCCAAAGGCCTGACCACATAGCTTAGAGGGAGGAAGATTTATTTGCTCACGGTTTCCTGGAGATTCCGGGTTTCAGTCCACAGGAAGCCGGGTCTGTGGAGCTTAGAGCCTGGCAGCAGGAGGAGGAGAGGAAAGCACACAGGCTCTGTCCCTCACATCATGGAGGCTAGGGGTCAGAAGCGAGAGGAAGCAAGCGATCAAGGGATTCAAAGACAAAAGCACGATCCACGGGACCACACTCCCAGAGACATCCATCTTCTCCACCCACACCCCACTGGTTCACGTTACCACCCAGTAAATCTATTACAGTGGGTGTATCTACCAATGAGAGTGCAACTCAGTTGAGACCCTGTTTCAAAAGAAAGAATAAAAAATAGAGCTGGGGGTGTCCTTTGGCAGTAGAATGCCCCTGGCTTCCATCCCCGGTACTGCAAAAAGAAAAAAAAAATTCTGGATGCTTTTGAAGTCCAATTAGATTCAGTATCCCTCTCTCCACATCATTATTCAAAAAATGGTGGAATTTACTATCGAGGAAGTTAAAAATCCCTAAATGAGGGTGGTTCGTTCTGTGAGAAACGTGCCTTCAATCACCGCCCAAACACAGAACGTGCCACAAGGCCGGGCGTGGTGGCGCACGCTTGTAATCCCCGTGTTTGGGAGGCGGAGACAGGAGGATCGCGCAGGTTCGAAGCCAGCTGTGCTGGTTTACGAGACCCTGTTTCAAAATATTAAAAAATAGGTCTGGGAGTGTAGCCCGGAGGTAGATGGGCTTCCAGGAAATAAATACCACCAAATAAATAAATAAATAAATAAATAAGTAAGTAAATAAGGCTGGAGGTGTAGCTCAGAGGTAGAATACCCCTGGGTTCCATCCCCAGTATCACACACACACACCAAAAAAAAAAGAAAAAGAAAAAAGAAAAAAAGAAAGTGCCACAAAACTGGGTGAAGCAGAAAAGGGAGAGATCAGCTGAAATCTGGGCTCTGCAGACCCCAGAGCACAACAAGATTCTATGTGAGGCCTGCCATCAGTTTGTTTCAAGGTCCAAAGAGCCCAGCCAGCAATGGAATCCCCAGAAACCACTGGTCCGAGCACAAACACTCCACTTGCCTTGTCTGGCTCTGTCTGCTTCTGGGCATTTCGGGGGTGGGCTGCCTTGCTGGGAAATCTCGCCCCTTTTCCAACCAGCCTCCTTCCTCATCCAGTGGCCAGCCCCAGAAGGAGCGAACCCTCAAAATCAGCACCTGCTGTAAAACACTGCGCTCACGAATAGATAATTAAAATGCAGAGAGGGATTTATTTGTATTATTTATTTATTTATTTATTGTGGTACTGGGGATGGAACCCAGGGGCATTCTACCTCTGAGCTACACCCCCAGCCCTGTTTTTTTTTTCTTTATTTTTGAAAGAGGGTATCACTAGATTGCAAAGTGCCTCACTAAATAGCTAAAGCTGGCCTTGAACCCACAATCCTTCTGTCTCAGCCTCTCAAATGCCTGTATTACAAGTGTGTGCCACCATGCCCAGATTTTGCGCAGAGAGGTTTAAACAAGAGTTTTGAATAAACCACGGGGCAGTCTCCTTGCCACCAACATACATGACTTTCAGCTGGGATCATAATTTCAAATGCCTAAGATGGGCAGATAGATAATATATAAACACTACAGGCAAGGGGTGAGTGATAGGGCCTGGTGGGGTCTGTGGCAAAGTGGAGACCTGTGCTTTATGGATGAGGCAGTACCAGTTCTGTCTCCCAGGAAGGCTGGCTCCACAGTAACCCTTCTAACTGGGCAAAAGCTAGATTTTTACAGGAAGACTCTTGATTTCAAAAATGCCTGTGACTAATTCTGGTTTTTAAGCTCCTGCCCAAACAATAGCACATCTGCAAGAAAATCTGAACAGCAAGAAGCCGGTTCCCAGCCACTGAGTGGAATCATTTTCTTCCTTGTTCACATTTCCCCCTCTTCCTCCAGCCCTAGAAGTTAAGTGAGAACAAAGGAGCGCCTTCTCCCACATGGTGCCCAAGTCCAACCCACAGACCATCCATTCGGGCCGTCCCTAGCAGAGGCGTCTTGGGCACCTGCCAGGCAGACGAGAGCACAGTTTGCTACCTATTTTCCTTTTCCCTTCTGTTTATTTTCGCGGTGCTGTTGGAGTGGCAATTACGTGGTTCCAGAAGCAGCCACTTGTCTTGAAAGCCGAAGAAAAGACTTAAGCGACGGGAGATACTCAGAGGAAGACACCCGCCTGGCGGTGAGCAAGAGACGGCTACTGTTCTGAAAGTCCGAACGTCTTAAAGCATCCAGAGGAGCTTCACGGGAGCAGTAGAGGAGACCAGCACTTAGGACGTTTGTGCTCAGTAACAGCAGCTAATTTTTGAAATTGCTCTATTGAGAGAATGAGGATCAGGTGGTTCCTGCGAGCAGCAGGCGCTGTGAGGGCCGTCTCTGATCAGTGCACATCTCCTTATTGAGAGCTTGGGTTTTGTAGGTACTAGCCCCTTATCCCATATGACTGCTCGGTAAATCGAAGCTGGATGAGACCAGCCGTCATGGTCTTGTCCCCGTTATTAGTGATGAACTTAAGGCAAGTGTGTAAGGGAGCTGGTCACAGAGTTGAGGGATCTTGAGGCACCTGGGAAAGGTTTTTTGCCTCTAAGCCTAAAGAGAGATGGTCTGTCTCCTCTGAATGTTTTCATGTCTGGATATGATGTCTGGCGCTCCAGCATCCTTTTTTTTTTTTTTTTTTTTGAACACTTTTTAACTTTATGTATTTATTTACTTACTTACTTATTTATCTATTTATTTTTGTGGTACTGAGGATTGAGTCCAGGGGCATACTACCCCTGAGCTACACCCCAGCCATGTTTTATTTGTTTTATTTTTATTTTATTTATTTATTATTTTTTAAAAAACAGCAACTTTTTTATTTTTAATTTTAATTTTAATTTTTTGGTGTGTGTGCGGTACTGGAGATGTAACCCAGGCGCATTCTACCTCTGAGCTACACCCCCAGCCCTACTTTTTATTTTTTTTTTTTTGTTTTTATTTTGTTTTGTTTTAATTTTTTTATTGGTGCACTGTATTCATACATCATAATGGAATAAAAACTTGTGTAGATATACATGCACACATCGCCCAGTTAGCCCCTACCCAATCCCCACACCATTCCCTCCCCATCCCTCCTTCCCATGCTTGGCTTAGTGGTTGACATCTAATATTATAGCAATTTATCCAAAATTAACAATGATAATCTCACATAACAGATTCATTTGTCTGATATCAAACTTTTGATCACTTAGAGATAACATTTCAATATTTCTTTTTGCTTTCTTTCTTACCAGAGGATTTTTTTCTTTTTTATTTTTAAAGGTGAAACTATCATACATTTTTTTCAGAAAAAATCTATCCTAACATGAAATATGAACTCTAAATACCCAAAACAATCTTGAAAAAGAACAAAGTTAGAAGATGTACATTTTCTGATTTCAAACCTTATAAGGCTACAATAATTGAAACAGTATAGTACTGCTATAAAGGCAGATATATAAATCAGTGGAGTAAAATTAAAAGCCTAGAAATAAATTCTTCCTTCCATATATGGTCAAGTGGTTATTTTTTGTTTTTTTTTGTTTTTTTGTTTGGTGGTGGTACTGGGGTTCCTGGAAGCCCTTCTACCTCCAGGCTACACTCCCAGACCTATTTTATTTTTGGAAACAGGGTCTCTTATGCCAGCACGGCTGGCTTTGAACCTGCACAATCTTCCTGTCTCCACCTCCTAAGTGCAGGGATTACAAGCATGTGCCACCACGCCCAGCGCATGGTCAAGTTATTTTTGGCAAAGTTTCCAAGAATATTTGGTGAAGTAAATAATAATCTTTTAACTAAATATTGTTGAAAAATAATAATTACATGAAAAAGAATAAAATTGGACCCTTACCTAATACCATATACAAATATTAACTCAAAATAGATAAAAGACCTAAATGTAAATCTTAAGACTATAAATTTTTAGAAGAAAACCTGGGTCATAACACTTCACAACACTGAAATTGGCAGTGATTTCTTGGATATTATTTCAAAGGCACAGGCAACAAAATAATAAACAAACAAACTTCCTAAAAAATAAAAAATATTGTACATCCAAAGACAAGGTAAATAGAGTTAAAAGTTACTGATAGAATGGGATAAAATATTTCTGAATGCTATATCTGAAGGTATATTAATATTCCAAATAGAAATCCTAAAAATTAGCAACAATTAAAGCAAACAATACGATTTAGAAATAGGTAAAAGACTAAAATAAATAATGAATCTCCAAAGATTTTAACCAATAAACACATGAATATATTCTTCTTTGCTTAGTTGTCTGCTGGATGGAAAATCTTGTTTCTCTGGTTCTGGTGTGTATTACCTATTTCTTCTTTGTAGTTAATCTCTTTGAGTATTTTCTCTAGCACTGGTTTTGAAGACATAAATTCCTTCAGTTTCTGTTTGTCATGGAAGCTTCTTATTTCCCCATCTAATTTGATAGATAGTTTTGCTGGGTAGAAAATTTTTGGCTGAGAGTTGGTTTTTTTCAGAGTTTGGAATATGTTACTCCAAGCCCTTCTGGCTTTCATGACTTGGTTTGGGAAGTCTGGAGTGATTCTAATTGGTTTGCCTCTGAATGTCACTTGGCCTTTTGTTTTTGTTGCCTTTAAGATTCTCTGCTTGGCTTCCACATTGGTCATTTTGACAATTATGTGGCACGGGGAACCTCTTCTCTGATCCTGTCTAAAGGGAGTTCTATAAGTTTCCTGGACCTGTGTATCGACCTCTTGCTCTATGTTTGGAAAATTTTCTGCTATTATTTCTTTGAAGATAATATTGATCCCTTTGGTTTCACCTTCTTTTCCCTCCTCTATTCCAATCATTCTTAGGTTAGCTCTCTTAAAATGAGCCCATATTTCTTCAATGTCAGATTCCTGCTATCTAATTTTTTGTCTAAGTTATAAATTATGCATCTGTTTTTGGAGTAATCATCTTCTAGGAGCAAGATTCTATTCTCCATGTGGTCTAATCGATTGTTTATACTTTGAATTGAGGACTTTACCTCAATGACTGCATCCTTTATTTTTTTTAGACTCTCTCTAACTTCTTTTTGAAGGTCCTGTATTATTTCTACAGTTATATTCCTGATTTGATCTTCTGGAGATCTCTGAATTTCTGTGTTATCAGGTTCTGATAATATGGGGTTGCAGGCATTCATTGCTCTATTGTTGTTCCTCTTTCCTATGATTTCAGAATTTTGTGCCTTCTCTGGGTCACTACGACTTCACTTATGGTGCTCTGTATCGCGAATCTGTGGTAATCTCAGCCGCCACTGCTCCTTTACTGGGTTGTATCGCAAAGTCTCAGACCCAGGAAGTTAATCGAGGCTGCACGAGACCATGGGGGTGCCAGGCTGGACATTTTCCCATGTGGAGCTGCGACTAAAGTGTGGTATCTCTGCCACTGCTACTCCTTCACTGGGTTGGACTGCAAAATCTCAGACCCAGGGAGATTATCAAAGCTGTGCAAGTCCCTAGGAGTGCAGTACAGAGATTTCTCCTTTAGGGGCTGCAATTTCACTCACAGCTATTTTTCGCGCCGATCTGGAGCTGTCACAGGCGTGGTGAACTCGCTGTCGCTGTTGGCAATACGGCACCACTGCCACTCCCTTGGCCGTGAGGCTGGCGTATTTCTTTTCTGGTTTTGAGCTCTGTTCTGAGTCCCTGGAAGGAGTGATGAGCTTGGCCACTGGGAGTTTTAGGTGTTCTTTGCACTGGAAGAACTGCTGAATTACACCTGAATGATCTGCAGCTGCTCACTTCAGCTCCTTGTTTACCTTTCCTCTCTGGAGCCTGGTGCTGTGAGGGAAGATGGTGCTGGCGCAGCTCCACTGCCGCATTGCAGGCTTGATTTCTGGTCTCTGGTTGTTCTTCTAGTCTTTTTTTTTTTTCTCTGTCTCTTGTGTTTATGTTTTTTTTATTTATTTCTTTGTTGATGGTGTTTTCTGGCTATGAAAAGCGCTGATTTTGTGGCAATAGAGATCGAATTTTAGCCGGACTCATAAATGCTGCTTTTCTCGGTCGCCATCTTCCTGGAAGTCTCTCCAGCAGCCATCTTGTGACCATGAGGGAGGAGGTCATCTTCAAGACAAAAGTGAAGTGCTGCTAGCAACACGACTGGACAGAAGACCCTCATCTCTGAAGATATATTTAAGTCACTGAGTCAAGTTGAACTAAACAACCCTGAGCACCTCCTCCTCCCTCTGGAGTTCTTTCATATGAGATACTAAACCTATCTCTTGGGTTATTTTGAGGTGGGAGCTTTCTGTTATGAACAGCCATGGGGATCCCAGTGGATACAATGTCCATTCCTGAAGGCCTGTGAAAAACAGCCTCTTTCCATCTAGAATTGTGGGAGATTGTTCATTGTCCATCTGTTAATCGGTTTAGAATCTAATCACAGGGGAAAGATAAGACCACCGAGGGGTCTTTAGGTCACATCTGGCTTAGGACACACTGGTTCCAGCCTAGTTCGTTCCCCGAATCCAATCTCATATCAGTCAACATGACAGACACTGCTAGTTGTCTACCCTACATTCTCCCTCTTCTGTTGCTTATTAGGAGAAACATGTGCTGTTGTTTTGTTTTGTTTTGTTTTTGCAGAGGTGGGGACACAGTGATGGGTAGCAGTGTTCCCAGCTGAAATACACTTCTCAGCTTCCTTTACTGCTAAACATGCTCTTGTGACACAGCCCTGACCCACACACAAGGGCTGAGCGTTTCTGAGAGAGATTTGTTTTCATGCTATGGACTCCACCCTTGTCTTTTCCTTTCTTTTTCCTGAACGGAGTTTGGGGGAGGTGGCTGGAGCTGCAGGCAGCCATCTCGTGACCAACGGTGAAGAAAATTTTAAACAAAGTCACAGCGATTTTGGTTCTGAATCTTTGATCATGGCACTGGCCTCTGGAATTCAGCATATGAAAGAAAAGTAAATCTCTATCCTCTTTAAGTGTGGATACTTGGTTTGGGTTTGTTATGTGTATATAAATACAATCTCTAATCAATGTAGATTCAACTGATAGCCCAATTGCCAAATGTTCTCAAGAAAGTATGTTCTAGGCTGTCAATTATCAGCGTCAGAAAGTGGAAAAACTACATTATTTGGAAATAAGAGGCCAAGCAATTCTCTCTCTCTCTCTCTCTCTCTCTCTCTCTCTCTCTCTTGTTTTGTTTTGCAGATTCTACCTCCAAGCTACACCCCCAACCCTGTTTTTGATTCTTTTTTTTTTTTTTTTAAGGTCTGGGGATGGAACCCAGGAGCATTTGACCTCCGAGCTATACCCCCTGCCCTATTTTGTATTCTTTATTTTGAAACCGGGTCTCACTGAGTTGCAGAGGGCCTCACTAAGTAGCTTGTTTTTTTATTCTTTTGTTTTGTTTTGTTGTTTTGTTGGGGTTTTTTTGTTTGTTTGTTTTGGCGGTACTGGGGTTCCTAGAAGCCCTTCTATCTCCGGGCTACACTCCAAGACCTATTTTGTACTTTTTTATTTTTGAAAACAGGGTCCCTTACGTCAGCGGAGCTGGCTTCGAACCAGCACGATCCTCCTATCTCTGCCTCCCAAGCGCGGGGATTACAAGCGTGCGCCACCATGCCCAGCTTGATTTTTTATTTTGAAACAGGGTCTCACTAAGTTATGGAGGACCTCACTAAGGCTAGTCGTGAAGCTGCGATCCTCCTATCTCAGTCTCCCACGTACTGCAATTACAAGCGTGTGCCACCACGCCTGGCTATGATTAATATTTTTCTCAGACCCAAAGTATTCTTTTAATATTTAAAGATCTCTTCCAAGGTGAACCAAAGAATCAGAGAAGACTCTTGGAAAGGGAGGGCGCATGATTCACAGTGTCAGGGAAGGGGAGCTGACGCACCCCATCTCCTCTTCCAGGCGAGGAGGACCTCCTTGGGCTGTGACACCTCCTCGCCGCTGACCTCAGGCCCTCACCCATCCTCTGTCCCTGCTGTCCCCACGGCCACGTGGACCAGGGAAAGGCCAAGGAAATGGAAAGAGGCGTCTGTGTTTTATCTGGGTCTTGTTTAAGGTGAGGAATTGAAGGCTGGAAGCCCGAGGGGTGAGGCTGGAAACCAGGAGGCTTTTCAGTGCACACCTGAGTACGTTGTCTTGCTTAGGGAATGCGGCTCTCCCTGGAAGAGTTATTTCCTATGTCTGTTGGCAGCAGCCTGTGGCCGGGAGAGTGAGCGCCGCACTTCTCACGCTCTCCTCAGATTGCTCTCTATCCACGGAGCTGGGTTAAAATGCTCCGCGACAATCAATACCCCAGTCGGAACTGAAAGGCGGGCGATGGAGGCTGGACACTGGGCTGTGCTGCCTGTTTCATGGGTTACTCAGCCTCGAATCCTAAGCAAAGATTGCCAAATGACCCAAAGCAATCCCCCGGCAGCACTAAAATAAAAACAAACAAGACTGGTTCTTAAGAAAAAAACAAACCTGGAAGGCAACTATTGCCTTCTTGCCTTTGAGGTTCCTCGTCTTGCTTATCCTGTTTTGCTGCAAGGCTCTCCAAAGGTTGTCGCCTTTTAGAAGCATCTTCTCTTCCTTCTGGACACACACCTGGCTGTGAGCTGTACAGAACAGACACCGGGCTCCCGCTTGCCCAGAATCCCAGCTGGGCGCTACCTCCTCTTCCTTCCTTCCTTCCTTCCTTCCTTCCTTCCATCCTTCCTTCCTTCCTCTTTTTCTTTCTTTCTTCCATTCTTTCTTGTGTATATGGTACTGGGGATAAAACACAGGGGCATTCGATCTCTGAGTTACACTGCTAGCATGCTTTTATTATTATTGTGTGTGTGTGTGTGTGTGTGTGTGTGTGTGTGTGTGTGTGTGTGGTACTGGGGTTTCTGGAAGCCCTTCTACCTCCGGGCTACACTCCCAGACCTATTTTATATCTTTTATTTGGAAACAGGATCTCTTAAGCCAGCGAGGCTGGCTTCGAACCTGTGCGATCCTCCTGTCTCCGCCTCCCAAGTGCAGGGATTACAAGCGTGCGCCACCACGCCCGGCTGCTTTTATTATGTTTGTGTGTTTGTCTATTTATTTATTTATTTTTGTGGGTCTGGGGATAGAACCCAGGGGCATTCGACCTCTGAGCTACACCCCCTGCCCTATATTTTATTCTTTATTTTGAAACAGGGTCTCACTGAGTTGCAGAGGGCCTCACTAAGTAGCTGAGGCTGCCCACGAACCACAATCCTCCTGTTTCAGCCTCCCTTATGCTGGGATTATAAACATGTGCCACCACACCCGGCTATTATTTTTATTTTGAAATAGGGTCTCATTAGGTCTCTGAGCTGCTGAGGCTAGCCTCAAGCCTGCAGTCCTCTTGTCTCAGCCTCCCCCATGCTGGGATTACAAATGTGTGCCACTACGCCCAGCTTCTCTTTCTTTTTTGATAGCACCTCACAATTTTCATCTCATAGTCCCAAGATAGAATTCTGAAAAACTACATTTCCCAGCTGCCCTTACAGCTGGACTCAGGCTTGGGATCCTGGTTCCACCAATCAGATGCACCAATCAGGTTCAAGGCTGGTTTGGGAGTGAGCCTCAGGGGAAGAGGCTTTCAGGGCACTGAGCCCTGGGGTGGGAGAATGGGGGGCAGACTAGCCACCCCACCAACCTCATCAGAAGCATGCTCTGTGAGTATTGAACCAATGAGCTTAGACTCAAGCCTTGGGCCCTTTTCTCCAGTCTTCCCTGTCTCATATTTACTCACAGATTCCTCCTCTTCTACCTAAACTACCCAAGGGTGGATGCTGTTATCTGCACCTAGAAACTACCTGGCCCAATACCCTCACAGTGTACCTCGACTCACAGAGGCAGATGGGGTTGTTCTCTGCCTTTGCTTCTTGTTCAGGAGCCTTTGCATGTCGGGCCACCGCCGTTAGAGGAACCTTAGCTTGGGCCTGGGAGATGTTTTTCATCGTTTTCAGGGTCCTATTGGAGGGGAATCCTTCGGAGAGAGCTTATCCTCCATCTTCAGATCCATGTGGCTTTAATTGACACAACTCATGATGGAGTTTTGGGGAAAGAGGCTCAAAAGACCCCAGGACAGAGAATAGGGTCCCTGGAGGGCAGCTTGGGAGGACACTGCAAACACATTTAAGATGTCCATTTATTTATTTATTTATTTATTTATTTATTTATTTATTTAGCCAGTTGTGGTGGCTCATGCATGTAATCCCAGTACTTGGGAGGCTGAGACAGGAGGATCGCAGGTTTGTGGCCAGCTGCTGCCATTAGATTCCCAGCAACCAAAAGAGCCTCATTTTTGTCCCAAACAAACAAAAATGTAAAAAGCAGAGGCTGAGAGCCAGGCATGGTAGCACACACCTGTAATCCCAGTACTTGGGAGGCTGAGACAGGAGGATCGCAGGTTTGTTGCCAGCCTCAGCTGCTTAGTGAGGCCCTCTGCAACTCAGTGAGACCCTGTTTCAAAAGAAAGAATAAAGCCGGGCATAGTGGTGGCACACGCTTAGAATCCCAACATTTGAGAGGCTGAGACAGGAGCATCCAGGTTCGCGACCAGCCTCAGTTACTTAGTGAGTCCATTCCCAACTCAGTGAGACCCTGTTTCAAAATAAAAAATTAAAAAATAGGGCTAGGGGTATAGCTCGGAGGTAGAATGCCCCTGGGTTCCATCTCCAGTACTGCCAAATTAATTAATTAATTAATTAATTAAAAGAGAGTGGCTGAGGATGTAGCTTGGAGGTAGAATGCCCCTGGGTTCAATCCCCAGTATCACAAAAAAAAAATAGGGAAGAAAGGGAGGGAAGAAGGAAGGGAGGAAGGTAGAAAAGAAGGAAGGGAAAAGGAAGGAAGGAAAGAAGGAAGGGAAGAAGGAAGGAAGGAGGGAGGGAAGAAAGGAAGGAAGGAAGGAAAATAAAGGAATGAGAAAGAACAGGCCACCTCTTCTGTGCTTCTTTGACAATCAAAACAAGAGCAAGATAAATGTCTGTAAGGTTTCCAATGTAGTTTCCCTAAATGAAGAAAGTCTAAACATATGGCAAGAAGCTTCCAAACCTGTGAATGTGCAAAAGTCGGGACAAAAATGGCGCGGCGAGCGTTAGGGATCTGCCAGGCCACGCTGTGTGGAACCGGAGGAGACCTCCCAGAAGCGTCTCCTCCTTTCGCCGTGAAGCGGACTAAATCTGGTTTGGGGGTTTCTCTTCCAAGATTTGCAATGGAGTTTGGAAGAAAAAAATAAAAGCAGTGCCACTTGCTAAATATTTCAAAAGGGAGGTTTAAGATGGGGTGATGTAGAAAATTTGGCGGCTGTGGGTCGCTGAGCACCCCTTCCATCTGCTCTGTGACATTGGGGGCTCACTTGAGCACTTTTTTTTCCAGTACTTGGGGCATTCTACCTCTGAGCTACACCCCAGCCCTGTTCTTCTTTCTTTCTTTCTTTCTTTCTTTCTTTCTTTCTTTCTTTCTTTCTTTCTTTCTTTCTTTCTTTCACAGTACTGGGGATTGAACCCAGGGACATTCTACCTTCCAATGACACCCCCAGCCCTATTATTTTTATTTTGAAACAGGGTCTCACTGAGTTGCAAAAGGGCCTCACTAAGTAGCTGAGACTCTCTGCGAAGAAAGCAACATCCTCCTGTCTCAGCCTCACAAATGCTGAGATTACAAGCATGGGCCACCACGCCCAGCTTATTCTTTATTTTGAAACAGGGTCTCACTGAGTTGCAAAGGGCCTCACTACGTAGCCGAGGCTGTCCTCGAACCATGATCCTCCTGTCTCAGCCTCCCAAATGCTGGGATGACAAGTGTGCGCCACCATGCCTGGCTTGAGCTTTTTAATCCTCTGATTTTCATTTAATTAACGAGGACAATAATTCTGGGCTCACAGGCTCATGATGAGGAATATATCAATAATATCCACGACTCACCTCACCTGGCTGATGAGGAGGGTTGGCCCAGGCTCCATCTTCAACCTGGCCCTGTGTTGGCAATAACGGAGACTAGAGCAGTCCGGGAAAGGCTATTAGTCACCAGGAGCTCAGTGAGTGACCTTCAGAGGGAAGCGCTAACAGCCCAGCCCGGCTCGCTGAGCCAGCGCACAGGTCCGTTACCAAGCGCTTTGCTCATCTGTACCACAAAGTCCTCGCATTTGGACTTGAAATAAGAGAACAACCTGCCCTTTGCACAATGTGTTTAAGCTTTTATTGTGAATGGCAACAGACCGGGGCCCTGGATCTAAACAGTAAGCAACCTAGATGGCAAAAGCATTCATTGGAAGACTGATTCGGGACAATTGTTCGCAGCAAACAAGTTCAAATCAGAAGATGCCGCTTGGGAATCAGGAACTTAGTCAAGGTTGAGAGACACGAGAATATTAAATGTTTTGCACGGCGGGTCTCTGGTTGATGAACCGGTAGAATGGATGCTGCCGAAGTCAGTCTCTTAAAGTGATTGGTTTTGCTCTGCTGAGGCGGTCCTGGTCATTGTCCTCTCAGCGAGAGGGTCCTCCCTTCCCCTTGGGAGCCTGGAGCCAAGAATCTGCCAACTTAAAACAAAAATAAGAGTTAAACAAACATCTTAGTGATGGCGAGGCCGAGTCTACTTCACCTTCTGATCGCCACTGATTTGGGGGATCAGTGATACCGATCCCCAAAATATCAGCGTGTTAGGAAGGTGAGGTTAGATTGACCTTTGATTTACTGGCTTGGTAGCTCCAGGAAGAAGCCCCAAAATCTGCCCCCACAAGCCCTTCCAGTGATTCTGAGCACCCCACATTTGAAAAACACAGATATCCCCAAGAGAGAAACTGACACCTGCTTTTCAAGCTACTCTATTGAGGGGAAGGTTGTTTTTGCTTAACTTATCCCCTGATGTGATTATCCGGGATGTTTTGCCAATGATGGAAGTTAAAGGTGTCATCCCCAGGGATTTATTTCTAGAGTAGCCAACAAGGACAGCTAGAAAGCTACTCCCTTTCTCCTTCCTTCCTCCCTCCCTCACTTCCTTCCTGTGGTTCTGGGGATTAAATCCAGGGGCATTCCAGCTCCAAGCTACATTATGATGACTCGGGTCCCTCCCCCTTCCCACAGGAGGCGGAACCCTGGAGAAGGAGGAGGAGACTCTTCTAGGCAGGCAGGCTATATTGCGAGGCAGGCGATATCACGATATCATATCACGAGAGAAGCGGCGTTCACACGTGTAATCCCACTGCCAAGATGTATACCTCAAAAGAGAGGCTTTTCCCTTCTAGCCTCAGATGGGCCCACTGGTCTTCGGGACTGCCCAGCCCCCAGCCCCGCATTCCACCATTAAAAGCTGGTACTGTGCTTCCTGGTCTCTCTCGTGACTTTACTTCCCACGCGCAAACTTAACACATTAACCCCACACACACAATTTTATTTATTTGGCAACACCGTCTTGTTAAGTTGCTGAGGGCCTCACTAAATTGCTGAGGCTGGCATCAAACCTGCGATCCTTCTGTCTCAGCTTCCGAGTTGTTGGGACAACAGGCATGAATTCCTTTGGCAACGCCTCGTTCCACCCAGCAAAGCTAGCGTCCAAATCACACAATTACACACTGCAAACCCAGACCGCAAGTGGTAGTAATGTGGGCAAGTCGGAAAGACGAGTGAACGGGGCTCTCTGCCAGAATTCTAAATTTGTTGAGGCTTCTGCCCAATTTAACTGAGACCGAAGAAAAAGAGAAGTTAGAGCTTTAAAATGCCTCTTTGTTCCCCTATAGCTCAGTCTGAAGAAAGAGGGGCTGGAATTTAAAAATGCTTCTTTGTTCTTAGCTAACAGCCTTTACCCAAGGAGACGGACCGGGGCTTATTACTCTTCTCAAGGCTCTCTGGTAGTTCAGATTCCCCTGCTTCCGGACGGCCATTTATTTCTAATAAAGGAACCATCGCTATTCTTAGGCCAATCGTTACCTGCACCTCGGCTCAACTGTTTTGAGCGGAAGGTAATGAGCCCGGAGCTGGGGTTCAATTCCCACACATGCCAATTAGCTTTCCTTTCCGCTGCAGGCCCAGACTGCGCTGTAAAGGGCCGACAGCCTGCCTGGTGCCTAGAAGGGCCCCGCTGCAACCTGCCCTGCGGGCCTCTGGCCATAAAAGGAGCCCACTGAGGATACGAGGAAAATCCACGGAAGCCTCTGTTGGCTCAAAGTGTTGAGGTGAGAGGATAGGCTTCAGGAGAGGTTTGCAGCCTGGGGAGGTAAAGGCAGGCGAGTTGGGGGTGGGGACTACTTGAGCTTCCTTCCAAGAAACTGTCAGGGTCTTCGGAAGGTTCTTAATCATTCTTCTTCTTCTTTCTTTTTTTTTTTTTTTTTTTGGTGGTACTGGGGATGGAACCCAGGGGCATTCTACCTCCAGGCTACAATTCCAGCCCTATTTTTTATTCTTTATTTTGAAACAGGGTCTCACTGAGTTGCAAAGGGCCTCACTAAGTAGCTGAGGCTGGCCACAAACTGTGATCCTGCTGGGATTACAAGCGTGCGCCACCAATCCCAGCTTAATCATTCTTGATTGCATGTGGCTTTGCCTGTGCTTGGGGCTTCCACTAGAACATTTCAAATATTAAGAAACCAAACCTAGGTTGAGACAGGAGGATCACGGTTCAAGGTGAGCCTCAGCAACTCCAGGTGACCCTCAGAAATTTAGTGAGACCCTGTTTCAAAATTAAAAAAAAAAAAATACAGCTGGGGATGTGGCTCAGAGGTAGGATAATGTCCCTGGGTTCAATCCTTAGTACCAAGTGGCCTAATAGATAAAGTATTGGTCTCTCAAGCCAGGGGTGGATTGTGGGCTTGAGTACCATCTGGCTTAATGTGGAAACAGCTCTAACAAACAAACAAACTCATGTTTAGCAGGGCATGGTGACACACACTTAAAATCCCAGTACTTGGGAGGCTGAGACAGGAGGATCGCATGTTCTCGGCCAGCCTCAACTACTTAATGAGGCCTCTGCATTCTGAGTAGTGAGATCCTGTTTCAAAATAAAAAAAATAAAAAATAGGGTCAGAGATGTAGCTTGGAGGTAGAATGCCCTTGGGTTCAATTCCTAGTTCCACTAAATAAAAATAAATAAATATCTCCAGTACCAAAATAAAATAAAATAAAATAAAAGGAAGCCAGGCATGGTGGCATACCCTTGTAATCCCAGCATTCAGGAGGCTGAGACCAGAGGATCACGGTTCACAGACAGCCTCAGCTACTTAGTGAGGCCCTTTGCAATTCAGTGAGACCATGTTTCAAATTAAAGAATAAAAAATAGGGCAGGGGGTGTAGCTCAGAGGTTGAATGCCCCTGGGTCCAGACCCACAAAATAAAATAAAATAAAATAAAAATTAATTAATTAATTTAATTAAATGAGCTAGTGGGGGGTTTAACTCAAAGATAGTCCCCACTACTACGTAAGTTCTAGAGCCTGTTGGCCATGATTCAGTAGTCTAGATTCAGCACGCATCCCCACAAATCTTTCTGAATTAAGTAAATATCTTTGTCATCCAAACACTGGAAACGCTAAGGATTTCAAACTACAGCTGTGGGGGAGTTGGCAACAGGACTCTGTGTTTTATTGCCATACAGTGGGCGGGGAGAACATATGTAGATGGTTTTTAATTTTAAGCAAAGTCCTCCAGCCTCCGAAAGCTTCTGCTGCTAATTCTGGCAACGCTCAGCCAAGTTATTAAACTTCTCTCTGACGCTGGGAGATATATGGATCTCTAATAGAACTGTTCTCTCGGCTCTCTTTCTTGGCGAATAAGATAACTATAAGATGTTTTCAGTTTCCGCAGCAACACACTTTCACTGAGGCAGAAGGTCCAAAGCAAGAGAGATAGACTGCCCTCGTCTTGGCCGGGATTCTTAAATCACTTTCGCACATTATTGGGGAACAGATACGAAAGCATGATACCAGTGTGTACCTTAGGAGTTTTTCTCAAGGCAGAATGAAATGGGATGGGTTTTCTCAACTTGCAAAAATAAAAACAGTGTATAAAAAAGAGAGAAGACAGCAAGGCCCGATTAGGGAAAAAAATAAGCTTTTTCAGTTTCTGTTGGGAGAAGTTTTGTCCCCCCTTTTTTGGGGGTACCGAGGATCAAACCTAGGGTCATTCTAGCTCTGAGCTATACCCTCAGTGCTAATAGTTATTTTATTTTATTTTGAGAAAGGGTCTTGCTAAATTGCTGAGGGGTCTCGCTCAATTTCCAAGGCTCACCTCGAACCTGAAATCCTTCTGTGTCCGCTTCCCATGTACTGGGATTACAGGCATGTACCGCCACACCTGGTGCACTCTCCCTTCTCAATTAGGCTTTTCTGTGGCTGCCCACTTAATTCATCCTATTGACACCCAGGGGTCTTTCTTTCATAAGAGCTTTTCTTTCATAATGGTCTTTGAAGCCTGGCATATTCTTCTGACTACGGGACATTTTTGATCCCTGAAGAAGGGCTTGAAGTTTTCAAGATTCCAGAGACCTGCAGAGCCAAGTTCAGGGATAAAAACAACTTGGCCTGGAAACTGCTGTTTGGCTCTGCAAGGAAGTTCCTATAGGTCAACAACACAGCTGTGTGTTGCGGTGGGAGTATTTGGTGGACAAGCTGTGAAGGTAAGCCATTTCAACGTTTGTGCAAGTTAATTTTGAGGAAATTTTGTTATTCTTCATACAAATGAGGACACTGGTCTTAGATATCCACCCAGAGGAACTCCAACCAAGCACAAGACCAAGAAAAGTCACGGCCAGGTAGGCTTGTGGCCAGTGACAAGTTCATGACCCCCTAACACCTACCTACCACACAGGGGAGACAAGAGACACCCTCGGCGCTGTGTGCAAAGATGGTATTTATTTCTCTCCATGGGTTGACTTAATGCAGATTTTTCTTTCTGAATAAAAGCTACTAAAGACTTTCTCTCTAGAGGGGCTTCATGCAACAGATGAGTGTTTAGTTTCCATTTGGCATGAAAAAATACCCAGTAGAGCATTGAAACAGAAAGCTTCCCTCCAGAGAGGCTGGCCGAGGCTTGACAAAGCTGCGCGGCTCTGCAGAGGGGCCGTCCATCACAGAGCCAGCCACCATGAAAGCCGAGGGCCAGGCGCCAAGCTCTGCGAGGGAAAAGCAAGTGTTACTTATTGTCAGAAGCAGAGAGAAGCGAGGTGCGCTGCCGCATCCTGAGTCCTGCGCATCTAAGATTACTCCCGGGTGATGCCTGCCTGGCACAGACAGAGCGCACTGTGTTGTCCTGGTTTTGCCAGTGAAAAGCCGTGCTGCAAGTCTCCTCACCCCTCAAATGGAGGGGCTGGGACCGTAGCTCAGCTGGGTGGTAGTGCATGTGCTGAGCACGTGTGAAGCCCTAAGCTCCACCCCCAGTGTCCCCCCAAGATAGAATAATAGAATCTTCCTCCTAAGAGTACTGTGAACCTAAGTTGGAAAAATGGAGGTAAACTGCTTTAGCCCAGTGATTAGAGGATAGGAAACGCTGAGCAAAACAGCTTTGTTATTGTTATTACTGCAATTATTTTTACCTTGCATTGTACCGTTCGTGGAAACTTCTTGAAAGTTAGTGATAATCTCCTCATTTTCAGTTACCTTACTTTCTGTGGTGTGTGTGTGTGTGTGTGTGTGTGTGTGTGTGTGTGTGTGGTACTGGGGATGGTTGAACCCAGGGGCATTCGACCTCCTCCGAGCTACACCCCTAGCCCTATTTTCTATTCTTTACTTTGAAAGGAGCTCTCACTGAGTTGCAAATGGCCTCACTAAGGAGTAGCTGAGGCTGTCCTTGAACCAGGATCCTCCTGTCTCAGCCTCCTAAATGCTGGGATTACAAACACGTGTCACCATGCCAGGCTTACCTTACTTTCTTCTGGATACAATATATTCTCTCCCTTATTTTATTTACTGTCTTTGTATCTAAACATGGTCAGTTTGGTATTTCTATTTTTCTTCAATTTTTCTCTGTCCTCTATAGACTCATATGCAGGTCAGATCAGTTGGCCTCAGACCTGTTTACCAACTTTTTTTTTTTTTTTCCAGTACTGGGGTTGGAAACCAGGGGCATCTGACCTCTGTGCTACACCCCCAACCCTATTTTTTATTCTTTATTTTGAAACAGGGTCTCACTGAGTTGCAACGGGTCTCACTAAGTAGTATCTGAGGCCGTCTGCCCTCAAACCGCAGTCCTTCTATCTCAGCCTCCCAAACGCCTCACTCATTGGCCAACTTTTGAAATAATGAGGATGAAATCCAAACTGGGTGATCTTGGAACAAATAGAAAAAAAATTTTACTTTGCATATAAACGGGAATGTAAATGAGAGTAGAAAAACATTAGAAATCTTCCTCCCACTGGCACTTATGGAAAATAAACATAAGCTGAGCAAGCGTGGTGATGAGTGCCTGGCACCCCGGCGCTTGGGAGGCTGAGACAGGAGGATCACAGCTTTGCAGGTTCTAAGACAGCCTTACCAACTTAGTGAGGCCCTGTTTCAAAATAAAAAATAAAATAGGGCTGAGGGTGTAATGCAGGGATAGTATTTCCCTGGATTCAATTCCCAGTACCACACACTATATACAATGGATCCACAATGGATCCAAATATCCACAAGAAGGATTTACTCAAATAGAGTCTATGGTCTTGGTATCAAAATATTTTGGTAGGACCAGAATGAGTAACTTTGAATAAACACGATTACTTCAGTAAAATTCCTAAAACAGAGTCTGGAAACAATGTTTTGACATGCTAGGAGGAAAAATAAGAAGAAAAAAAAGAAAAGATTAAAAAAAAAAAAAAAAGATAAGCCAGCTGCAGTGGCGCACAGCTGTAATCCTAGTACTTGGGAGGCTGAGACAAGAGGTTGGCAGATTCCAGGCCAGCCTCAGCAACTTAGCATGACCCTGTTTCACGTTAAAAAATAAAAGGGGTTGGGGGTGAAGCCCGGAGGTAGAAAGCCCCCGTGTCCAGCCTCTGGGATAGAAAAGACAGTGGAAATCGTCTACCCGTTAGCTTAGCATGAATCGGTGTTGGCCTTAAGTGGCTATGAAGACTTACATCATTAGCATCCCCTTATCCAATCTCTCCTCTTTGCAGCTCTCGCTAAATACCTCCCGCCCCGCTGGTCAAGTGGGTTCCGCTCACCTTTGCATTTCGAACCTGCATCTTTAAGGTCGCTGCTGTCCTCCGAATCCCAGGTCTCCCTGCGGCCCTGCGCTCGAAGGAGGCCCAGCAAACTCCTGGCGGCGTCTTCCCAGGGCATGCGCCCTCTCAGCTGCGCAGTGCCCTCTCCCTCGGGTACCGAGGGCGAGTCTCCTGTGCTCTTTTTCCCCATTAGGTGCCCTGTGAAAACAAAACCAAAGCAGAATGCCACGCGTTAAAGCAAGGGGAGTGAACGAACAGGAACTTTAAAAGGTTAAATTGCATTTTATTAGTAGGAATGAGTTCAGAACGTAGGACCCTTCACTTTCTGTGGCTGGCTAATCTCGCTTAACATACTGTTCTCCGGGTCCTTCCATTTTACTGAAAAACAAAGCACAGATTTTGCTGTCCGGAATATGCAAGGAGATGGACAGAATCCTAAGCCCTAACCCAGGAGACCTGGGTTTAATTCATCTCTGTTAACCAGGTAAGTGACCTCAACCAAGTAGTTTAACATCCCCAGTCTTCAATTTTCTCCACTGTACAATGAATAGAATAAGCCAGATTAAATCTAAGGTTCTTTCCCAACCTCCGATTCTATCATCAGTTCTGTCTGGACCAAATTCTATTCCCAACTGAAAGATTAAATTTAAGTGCCTTCCTTAGCCGATTCTGAATTGCCGCTGAAAATAAAAGTCTCGGTGTATTTCTTTGTGTGATTTAAAAAAAAAAAAACAGGATTGCTTTCCTCCTGTCTGTAATACAAATGCACTAAAGGAATTTTTCATCTAAACTTTCTCAACTAGAAATTATTGTTTGTTGAGAGTGTAATAAAAAAAAATAGTCGAAAACAAGTTCTAGCACTGGCGGGCCACGTAAATTCAGGGTTTTCTCTTGGATGTCTGAAATGGTCAGAGACAGTTTCTCGTGGCTTTAGGGATTTGTGCCTGCTCTATAAATAAATAAGAGCCGCTGTTGAAAAGGCCAAAACGTAGAAATTCATGTATGCAAGTGGGCAGGGGCAAATGTAGGGTCAGAAATGTATAGGGAACTCAGGGCCCGTAGTCTAAATACTTTAGCCTGTTCCTTAAGCATACATGTGCTGCCAGGATGGATGATGCATGCCTATAACCCTAGTACTTGGGAGGCTGAGATAGGAGGATCATAGGTTTGAGGCCAGCATCAATAAATTTGCAAGGAACTCAGTTGGACCTTGTTTCAAATAAAAAGTAAAAATAGGGCTAGGGTGCAGCTCACAGGTAGAGCACCCCTGAAATCCATCTTCAGTACCAAACAAACAAGACATACACGTGTTATCTTACTTTCTTCGGTTAATTTCCCTCTTCTCTCTGAAATAGGGCTTTTTCTTTCTTCTGGTGCTAAGAGTTGAACTCAGAGGCATTCTGCCTCTGAGCTATCTCCCCAGCTTTTTTCATATTTTATTTTTAAATAGAATCTCACTAAGTCCCTGAAGCTGGCCTCAAACCTGCAATCCTCCTGTCTCGGCCTCCAAAGTACTGGGATTACAGGCATGCACCACCACGTCCCGGTGAAATTGGGCTTTATAAAACTTTGGAATTTCTAATATCAATAAAAGCTTGGTGTTTTCGATTTGGAGAACACAGGGAAAGAGGTACTCATGGTTCCAAGATAGACTGACACTAGAGGCGTCTAAAGAAAACATCATGATCATAATATTTGAAAGCTCTTCGGTCACTTAAAATCGAAAGAGGCCCCTTCCCAGCAGCTGCGTCTCGCAACAAAGAAGCCCTCGTCCTAACTTCACTTCTGCCATCCACGCTGCAATGGACAGCTTCAAAATGTTTACATGTGGATTATTTTATTCGATTCACACTGCAGCAGGCTTCATCATGATAGTCAGATCGGAGTCCAAATTCTACCATGTTACCCTGTTTCAAAGTGTCTTCTAACTTCCTAAGACTATTAGGGTCAGGAAGTAAGCATAAGGGCTATGAAAGGCTTTCTAGTGTTACAAAGAGAAATCAGAAGCCTCTGTTCGTATAGCAGGACTCATGACGTTCCAGGAATAACGTGTTCAGTGTTAGGGGCCTGCCAATGAGATGTTAAGTGTGTGTGATCGCACTCGCTCTCAAGACCTTCTCCAGGATAATCTCCCAACCGAAGAACTGGAATCCTGAATGCTTGACTCTTCACTCGTCTGCTTGGTCAACGGGATGCCTGGCGAGCCACTAAATCACCCTGCGATCAGCCATAACCGCGATTATGTTGCACAGCTTTCCCAGGAAGTACTGATGCATCAGCCTCGTTTATATAGAGGAAATTGAATCACGATGATTGGAAGGCAGGGTTGGAACCCTGATGCTCCCAGTAATGACCGCAGTCGCTCGTACCTTTCCTAATTGCCTACATTTAGTTAGGATGCTGGAAATGAGAAAGGAGGTCTTGCCGGTGAATCAGAGGGGGCAGTGGAGATATTTTTACCAGTAAGAACTTCATCATGCCTGGATAATTTTGTGGACTTTTCAATAATGGGAGGCTACAGTCATCACCCATGCGGTGACCATTTGAACATGGATTCTTGTGACACTGGGCTGAATTTCATGGGTGGTGTGTGTGTGTGATATTGTACTACCCCTCCTCCCCTGCTAAATAAAACAAGGTTATTAAGGAAGGCAAGCCGTCTATGGCATTCCAGGGAAGCCCACATTCCCTGGGTCCTATTTCACTTCAGAGCTGGCTACTGTCAACCAATCCCTGTCTCCATGGCAACATGGATGCTATGCCCACTTCCACCTCTTCTCCCATCATCGGCTGTCACATGCTTGTATCAACATAGTGGAGGGCTCCGCATACGCAAAAGACAGGCACTTGGAAAATACAGCCTTGCTCAGAGGGGAAGGGGGAAAAGCTTCTGTCCTTTTTAATCATTTAAAGACACCACGAAAGCGCAATTATGAATTTCCTTCATGTCAAAACTTGACAATTATCTCCAATTAAGAAAATAGACATCGATACGTAAGTGTTGATTACTTCTAAGAACTACTTTTTCTGGAGTCTTTTTTTAGGGGGAGAAGGAATGCTGGGGATTGAACCTAGGGGTTTTCTACCTCTAAGCCATACCCCCAGCCCTTTTTATTATTTTTATTTTGAAACAGGGTCTCACTAAGCCACTACAGTTCTCCCTAAATTACTGAAGCTGGCCTCAAACTGTGATTTTCCTGTCTCAGCCTCCCAAGTATTGGGATTACAGGCCTAAGCCACTGAACCTGGCTAAAGCCACTCCCTGCTCACCCACTGGGCTGGGGATGGAATTCAGGCTGTCCCAATTCTTACTTTGCGGGACATGCTTCATATCCAAGTTACGGTGTTAGTGTTATTGTCCATTTGCATTACACACACAAGACATTCCACAACCATCCAGTCACAGCAGAATCTGTTACATTTTCCGGCCTTTAGCTAGTTTTTTCCTAGCTGCAGCATGCTGGTCTCAGCTGGAAGAGGCAGTTCACTTAATAAGCCTGGGAATTTGCACTGAGGGCTTCCTTGTGGACAGCAGCATGTCTTTGTGACTGGAGGGGAGGGCATTATTCATGCATAAGTGAGGACTAGCCTAAAGCCCACGTCACTCCTGTTGCCTGTGCTGGGTTCCAGCAGTGGCTTTGTCTACACAGAACAAACTTTTTCTCAAATACAATGTCCTTAGAGTCCAAAATGAGATCGACTTCGCCTTCCTCCTTTCCTGGCTATTCCTCAACTCTGCAAAGACAGCAAAGGGAGGAATGTGGGGAGGGAGAGTGGATTTGAAAGATCTTAAAGTGGTATTTGGGATTGCCACAGTTCTTAGACTTTTGGGTTAGAACTGCCCGAGTACCAGTGGGATGGGGGGATAGATGAAGACGCCCTAGACATTTGGGGGCAGAACGTGCTCTGGAATCATTACAGATAGGAAGCAGCTTGGCTTGCACCAGGAATAATAGGTTTTCCAGCCAACTCTAATGTCCTACTTTGGGCCCTCAAGAGTTACCTAACCGCAAGCCCTTTTCATGTAAAAATATAGCTGAGGAAGAAAGGCAGGAAATCTGGAGATCTCGGCCCACATTTCCTGACTACTGAACAAGGGCCACTTGGTCTAGGCTCCAAGAAACCCTTCTGAAGAATAACCAGTTCTAAGTTTGGATTCCTTAACTCATTCCTTTGTTACAGAAACGCAGGACTTCTTACTGTCTCCCTCCACACCAGGCTCCTGGGCAACTCTGGGTCCTCAGATCACAAATCCCCTCACCCGTGGGACTGCCAGGGTTTGCTAGATAATTCTTCTGGCAACAAGGAAAACTGACCAAAATACATGCCAAGCAGAGAAGCTGAAGGAGAGGTTCTAGTCCTCTCCCTTCCCCCCAAGTACTCCCTCTTGGCACCAAGAATCTGTGAATTGGTTGATATTTGAATTAGTAAATACCTCTCCACCCCTTCCTACGTAGATGACTAAGGAAAAAGTCTCAGGTGGACACACACACACACACACACACACACACACACACACACCTTAAATCTCTCTAGGGATGGACTAGTTTCCCAGGAAATGTTGAGGTTGTGTAGTTGGCTGAGAGGGAGGGAGTCTGGGGATGTTGGAGCTTTAGCATTTAGTGGAGGCTGTGCCTGGGGAGAGGCTGAGAGGCCCAGGACCACGCTGGGTGACCGCGAAGCTGCGGGGCAGCTACTGGATCTGGAGTGCGTCCTGGCGGACCTGGAGCCCTCGGAAATACCGCTGCCCCTGCTGCGCCCGCTATTACCCTCTGCTGGGGCTCGGGGGTGGGGACCCGGGAACCTCCAAACCCACCCGAGCGGGGAGGGTAGGGGGAACTTGCCCACAGAGAAAATGAGAAAGCAGGAAAGTAGAGGGCGAAGTAGCGCGTTTGGATAGAGGAGAAACCGCGAGGGCTCAGGGAACAGAGCCAGCTGAGGTTGGAGAGCGAGTGCGATTCTCCAAGCGCCAACAGCCCTCCCGGTGCAAAGAGGAAGGGATGGGACTAGAACTGGGGAAATATCTCTGTAAGGGGATGGGGAGGACCGAGAAAACCCGGGAGAGCCGCGCACAGAGGCAGGACTCCCGCGGGCACTGCTAGCTGAACAAATTGGAAGCCCCGGGCGCGAGCGCTGCGCCCCAGGTCCCCACACCTGTGGCTTCGCCCGGAGCAACCGCGCAGCCAAGGACTCCAGCCCGCGCCGGTGGGAATCGACACCGCCCGGCTGGACCAGCGCTCCGAGGCCAACTCAGGGGACCTCGCTCCGTAACGTCGCTCCAGGACAGAACCGTGCCAGGCAGAGTTGGGGTTCGGTGGACAAATGGAGGTGCTGGAGGGAAGCCGAGGGAGCGCAGGGTCGGTTTTTGGAGAGCTGCGCGCTGGCTCGGGCGCCCTGGGGAGTGCGCACAGGCTGAGCGGGTGCGAAAGGACCAACCGGCCAGTCCGCGGCTGGCGAGGGACCCACAGGTTTCCCTGGCCCGGAAAGGGCGGAGTGGAGTTTTGGGGAGATCGGGGTCTGTGCAAACCCAGGTCCCACAGCCGGGCCACGAAAACGGCGAAGTGGGGCGGCAGGTCCCCTCGAGCAGGCTGCTCTCCCCAGGACCGGAGCGCACGGCTCTCGCGACCAGGACACTCACCCACTGCCCAGTGGTTGCCGCGCGGGTACATCTTGGCCAGCACTGTCCCTTCGCCCACCGGTACCGGGGCTGCCGGCCCCCGGGGCGCCTGGCAGAGGACCAGTGCCAGCAGGACCAGCTGGAGCTCGGGGCCGCGCATGATGTCGGGAAGCCCTAGAGCGCGGCTGCGAGGCTGGGCGAGGCGCCGTGACCAGAGGGAGGACCAGACCTCGAAGGAGCTCCGCCGCCGCCCGCGCCGCTGCTGCAGCCTCCACAAGGGCCCGGACTTTATTTATATGGAAGCCCAGGCGGGGGGGCGAGGGGGCTCTTCCACCACCGACCGGAGCGCTCTGACGTCTTCCTATAGCGAGCCGGGGCGCCCGGCCCGGAAAACCATCCATCTCCCCGCCGGCGGTGCAAAGGCTGAGTGTACACGGGGCCCTCTTCCTTCCCAAGGTAGCCCCGTCCGCCTTTCCCCAAAAGGATTAATCCCTCCCATCCTGGACACCTGTGTTCCAACACAGTTTAGTGGTCTCCTCCTCGCCGGCCTCACCGGTGCTGTGCCTCCGGCCTGAGCTGCACCCGGGTCGCCAGCGGGAGCGGCGGCGTCCAGGCAGCCCGATCTTAGCGAGTAACAGGGGATCGGCTTGAGGATGGATCACCCGGGGCTGGGCTTTGCTGATCCCGGTGGAACCGGGGTTGCGACTCACTTCTGCGATTCCAAACCTTTCTTCCCGTCCAGGGACCACCTCCTCGCAGCCTCTAGTATAGAGATCACCAGGCTTGCTCCTTTTTTTTTAAGATCTCCCCCTGCCCCGCACCCCAGCAGCCCAAACCTGGCCCCATCACGGTTTCCCAGGTGCACAGCTTGATGGAGCAGAAGATGTGCATTGTGAAGAGATCAGGCCAGTTTTATTAAGCGCCTGGCCCCCTTGGTAAGCACACAGCTTCCATGGAGCAGGAAACTGCCTTTCTGACGATTTCCCCAGGCTGTGCCTATCTATGGGAAAGCCCAAGCTGTCCCTCAACTGCCCCACGCACAGCTTTCTAGAGTTGCTGGGCATCTTTCTGCTCCTTCTGTTCTCGGGCCTAATTCCCAAGGTTTGAAATGCCAGGGATGCGGCGGGGCCCTGCATCATAGCAATCCAGCAATAAATAGAAGCTTGTAGGATCCCCGTTGCCCACGTTTTGGCTGCCAGAGCTGGTCGTAGGGTTTTGCTTGTAATAGGTGAGGTCTCTGCATCACCAAGGGCTGGCAAGTCGCCTCCCTTGTGGGTCCTCCGTGTTCCCCATCAACATGGTGTTGATATCGATGGGGTTGGAAATGTACGCTTCGGCCTGAGAATCTGGCAATTGAGCACATTCCTGCCTTCCTTGGATGATCACACTTGACACACAGCTTGACTGCGTATTCTTGGGCCTGAGAAGTATTTCTGTGCATGTGTCTGGCTTTAAGAAAAAAAAAATGCTGGTTTTAAGATCATTATTAGTGGCCAAGTAGTGGCCAAGGAAATACACTAAGACTATCGTGGGGAGTAATCGCAGTCAAAATGAAAATCAGAGTCTACAGTTGGCTTAGACACCATTTCCCCCGGCTTCCTGCCTCTTCTGGATGCAGAAGCTGTGTGCTGACAGGGAGCTGAGAGCTTGGCTGAAAGCAGGAACTTGGTCTTGCTCCTCCCTGTGCCTGCAGAGAGCCCAATCACAGCGCCACTCAACAAATGCTGGAGAAATGAGCAACTCGTATAAGAAGTGCTCAGGCTGTCTCAGCCCTGAGTCCCTGGAGGAACATTCAACCCCCTTTTTCTCCAGATTAAGTTGCAGGAATATTTTCTCTTTTAGTTTAATTACAATTACGTTAGAAACTTCGAAATGATGTTTCCTTATACATAACAGAGGGAAAGCCAAGGTAAAGACACTCGAGCTGGGCATGGTGGTACACGCTTGTAATCCTAGTACGGTGGGAGGCTGAGACGGGAGGATCGCGGGTTCGAAGCCAGCCATGGCAACTTAGCAAGGCCCTCTGCAACTTACTTAGGTATTGTTTCCAAATAAGAAATAAAATTGATTGGGGGTATAACTTGGAGGTAGAATGCCTCTGGGTTCCATCCCTAGTACACACACACACACACACACACACACACACACACATACACATGACATTCAAAATTAGGAATGCTTTTCTACAAAAGTACAACTTCGCTGCTAAATCTAACATACTTCTAACATGTGTGTGTGTGTGTGTGTGTGTGTGTGTGTGTGTATGTGTGTGTTCTTTGCAGAGAAGAACGTATCCGGGCCCCTCCATTTATCCCAGTTCTCGCTCTAAATACCCCACCCAAAGGCTTCCTGCCCTTGGACTCCAGATACTCACACATGACTTGCGCTGCAATCCTCTAAAGGCAGCCACTGTATTGGTCTTATTCAACGCGGCATCCACAGTGCGTGGCCCAGTCCTGGGCACAGAGAAGGGACTCTCTAGATGTGAACAGACACGCCGTTGTGCAAATATAAGGATGAGTCTGGTTCCCAAGCCAGAAAAGGCAATGTACTTAGCCAGTTCAAGAATGGGACCATTGTATGTTTGATTCAGCTGCTATGATCGAGGCCCAGTAGATCCTACCTGGCTATTCTCTCATTCTGCCTTTTAAAATGTTCCCCACACATGACTACAATGCACCAATAAAAATTTTTAAAAATATATAAAATGCTCCCCACAGTATGCCAAGTAGAGATGATGAACCCCACTGACTTACTTAACTGCCGTGAGAGAGATCTCGCTGCACTGGAGCACTTGTTGTTGTTTGTATTCTTTTTTTTTTTTTTTTTCTGGAACCCAGAAGCATTCAATCTCCGAGCTACAGCCCCTGCCCTATTTTTTATTCTTTATTTTGAAACAGGGCCTCACTGAATTGCAGAGGGCCTCACTTAGTAACTGAGACTGTCCTCAAACCACGATCCTCTGGTCTCAGCCTCCCAAATGCTGGGATTACAAGCGTGTGCCACCACGCCCGGATTATTGTTTGTATTCTTGATTTTAATAGAAGTTTTTTATTTATTTATTTATTTTTTTTGGTGGTACTGGGGTTCCTGGAAGCCCTTCTACTTCTGGGCTACACTCCCAGACCTATTTTTACATTTTTATTTGGAAACAAGGTCTCCTAAGCCAGCGCGCGGCTGGCTTCGAACCTGCTCGATCCTCCTGTCTCAGCCTCCCAAGCGTGGGGATTACAAGCGTGCGCCACCACGCCCGGCCTAATCGAAGTTTTTTAAAGGAACCCAATCATTTAGCCACTTCCTCAAAAGTGCTAGGCTGCAGACAGCACCTTTCAGCAGCATGCACCAATAAGACTGGTTTTTCCTGTGTGCACAGCGAGCCTGGGGTGGCTCTGCCAACCTCACATGGGCTCCACTTGTCCCAGCTCCAAGCCACGGTTGGCTTTAGGAAGGCTGAGGTGTCGCATGTGTCTCTCATCCCGTTGGAGCCAGCGGGCTGGTGAGAGCGCGTTCGTCTCCTGGCAGAGCAGGGATGCAATTAGCTGGGATCCTAAAGGCCTGGACTTAGGGCTCACACTCTTCTCTCTCATGCTATGGGGAGCCATGCGCAGGCCGCCTGGGCAAGCCCTGTGTGGGGAAGCCTGCACCGCTCACCGTGAGACAGTGATGAAGATGTAGGAGCAGGAAGAGGTAAGAACAGAGCCAGTACCTCCCTCTGCGGTAGTGCAGAGTAGAGGAGAAGAGGTACAACGTGACAGCCAGCAAAATCTCCAGGACGGTGGGATGATAAACTCACCTTTGGCTCAGCGTTCCTGTAGGTGCATCCTACAGGGATGAACCACACCCCGTGGGCCCTTCTCTCCACCCCCACATGACATTTTTTCCAGGAAATTTGTTTTCCCCTAGTGGGATCTCTAGTCCTTAGATCATTAAATATCTATTTACAAATATATACAAATTTGGGATGTATCATAGGACTTTTCTGTGTGATGTGATTTTAAGGGGTCCCCTCAAGGCTTGGATGGACTCAATCAGGCATGCTGAGAAGAGGCATACCCTTGAGTTAGCTCAAGCAAAGTGGGTTTGGTTGGGTTCTGGAGAAACTAAGGCCAGCCCCAAGGCCCCCCCTAGCTACGCCCCACAAAGCCCTTCCTCCTCTGTGTGCCTGCCTCCCTCTCCTCCGTGGGCCAACTAGCTGCCTGCCCACCAGGCGTTCCCTTCCTCAGGTAACTTCCGCTGGCTTAGAGGCCCACTGCACCCGCTCCAGTGCCTTCCGGTAGCAAGCAGCTTTCCAGTCTCTTTCTCACCTCTGTCTCTCCTAACTCCACACTTCCAAGATGAACATGATTGGCCTCTTTCCTTTGATTCAGCCACACAGGTTGCCTACAATCTTACAAATGAGTTCAGCGTGTCCAAAGGGCTCTGGTCAAAGTCTAGAGACTCACAATGGCGGACGTGTGTCCCTAGGTGAGTTGTTTTGCAGTACATAGGTGAGTCAGGCTCCTGGCTTTCTCCTACAGTGTCCCTTCTCCCTAAACCCTCAGGAATGCGGTCTCAGGACTGATATTCCAGGATTTGTGCTGTTCTTTTAGTTCAGTGATGCCCACACATTTTTGTCTCCAAAGGCATTTTTTAATTATTTTCCCCTATGAAGTTCAAGTGTGCTTTTTACTGTGAAATAGGCCCTATTTATTTTAATTTACCATTTGAATTCACCTGAGACATAAGGAACTATCTGTCAGAGTTCCTCAGCTGTTTAAAACAACCAGCATTCCCACAGAGAGTCAAGGGAATCCCAGCCTAAATCAACGAAACATCGCATTTTGGTTGGATTTTTTAGCTGCGTTAGAATAAATGGCTGATTTTGGAGAGAGATCTTGAAATGTGGAAATAGCTTGTACCATTGCCCTTAGGAGATGAGAGGTCAGGGGGTCTCTGCATAAGTTTAAGAGGTGTTTGTTTATTTGTTTGTTGTTTTCTGCCAACTGTGAGTAGCCCCGTGAGGGTAATTACCCCAAGCCATCACTGACCTATGTGCACATGGGCCCATGATGATTTTGTGGGCCTGTCTTGCTGCCGTGAGATGCCTTAGGATTCCCAGGCTCAGGCCAGAGCAGAGGAGGCAGCTGGGAAGGGAAATGATTGGTGGAGAAAGGGAGCAATGGGTAGTGATTCAGGACTTGGCATTTATTACCCAGAGTCCATCCGCTCAGCCATTTAGGAGCTACAGTGTGAGCTCAGGCTGGTCACTTGGTAGCTGTAGCTCAGTTTCTTCATCTGTAAGTTAAATTAGCAAGGCCTCCCTTCCTAAGGTATTGGGAGGTTATCTACTAATAGATTGTGTCTATCTATTGATTGATAGCCCTTTGATTTTCATAACTAATAATCATGGAGAACTGTCATTAGGGCAAGGTAATTTCTGAGCTGGGCTGTGAGTTTCAAGGTGGTCTAATTTAGCCAGGCACCATGACTCACCCTATAATCCCAGGGAGGCTAAGACGGGAGGATCACAGGTTCAAGGCCAGCCTCAGCAACTTAGTGAGCCACTGCGCAACTTGGCAAGATAGTATTTCCAAATAAAAAATAAAATAAAGGGAGGGAGCTGGGGTGTATCTTTAAGATAAAATGCCCTTGGGTCAATTCCTAGCACCCCCCCAAAAAAAAAAGATGGCATAACTTTCTTGTTCAGTGCCTAACCTAATGTCATGAGCTATCAAGCTCCTCGAGGAGATGATCACACAAGTAGCTTCCACGTCCCAGGGTGGGGTTGTCACAAGCATCTGCTTGTGGAACCGTCACAGCTGCCCTGTGAGGTCAGGGTTATCCAGGCCACTTTATGAATGAGGATACTGAGCGAGGTCATTTAAACTTGTCACTACCCCGATGATACTCAGCAGAGGCACGACTTGGCCTCGGGTCCATCCGCCTCTCCAGCTCTGAGTGTGGTGAATATGGCAGAAATGGATTTCTTGGTAGCTGAACTTTCCTGGGGCTTGAAAAATGTTGCTATTCAGAAGGCACAAAAAGGATATTAAAAGATAATTTTAGAAGAAAGCTGGGGGATAATGTTCAGAAACCTTTGAGGGAGATTCCAGGGCAGGCCTCTTGTTTGCAGGTTTTGAGCTGTTCTCTACCACCCAGCGCAACCGGCCTCTAGACGTGTGTACATTGCCAATTTGTAGGCGGAAGTAGTGGGAACATAAAATTTGCTTTTCAGAGAATAACAGACTCATAGTTTTGGCTACAACAAGGATGGCTGGAGTCCCAAAACATAGCCTACAATGTATGAATTTGAAAATGTATTTCTGAGATTGGTCTACTTGAACATTTTACCGTCATGATATGAATTGTGGATACCACTCAAAGGCTACTAGTGACCTTCCCCGGTCTTCTGAGTTCCCAAACAGATCAGAGGGGGTGATGACCCTGCACTCAAGCTTGTAGATTATCTAGTCAGGGTTTCTTTTTTCTCTTCTCTTCTCTTCTCCCCTCCCCTCCCCTCCCCTCTCCCTTCCTTCCTTCCTTCCTTCCCTCCCTCACTCCCTCCCTTTCTTCCTTCCTTCCTTCCTTCCTTCCTTCCTTCCTTCCTTCCTTTCTTTTTCTCTTGCTCTCTTTCTTCTTTTTTGGTACTAGGGGTTAAACTCAGGGGGGATTCTACTTCCGAGGTACACTCCCAGCCCTATTTTATTTTGAAACAGGATCTCACATAGTTGCTGAAGGTCTCACTAAATTGTTGAGGCTGGTCTCGAACCTGTAACCCTCCTGTCACAGCCTCCCAAGTACTGGGATTACAAGCAAGTACCACCATGCCTGGCTTAGTCAAGGGTTTCTCAACCTTAGCACTATTCATAAATAGGGCCAAATAATCCTCTGTTGTGTGCTGTTCTATGCATCACAGGACATTGAACAGCTGTCCTGCCCTCAATCAATAGATCCCAGAGGCACCCTCCTTGGTTGTGACTACTAAAATGTCTCCAAATGTTGCCAAATATCCCCAGTGGAAACCTGCTGGTCTTCTATAACTGCCCATCCTCCTTAATTCCCAGTGTCCACACTTGGATAGCTTCAGGGCTAGAAAGCTCAGCGTTCTCATCTTTGGAGAACACAAATTTAGAAACTTTCTCCTATTCAACCTTGTGGAGACTTCTTATAGACCTCAGTGTTGGTATTGGTTTCTAGAAGAGAGGTGTTAGTCTTTCAGCTGTGTCTTTCCCCCATCAACTGCTCCTACTCCACCCTACAAATGCCATTGTGGCCCCTTCTGATTCTTCCCTGGACTAGATGTACCCTGTGGGGTCAACAGCTGTTCCCTCCCCATCCCAACCCATCTGTTCTGAACATTTTTCATGTGACCATTTCCCTTTTAAAGCTGAGAGTGAGAGCCAGGGATGCTGAGTAGGACCACAAACTCATGATCTCTTGGATCATCTATGGAGCAAGGTGCATGTTTTTCTAGACCTTTCTATGGGTATAGTTCTATGCCAGTTGGTCTCCTAGCCAAGGGACCCAAGCCCAGGAAAATGAAAGCCACTATGTGTTCTCCAGGTCATCCCTACCCGGAAGGCTGAGGGACCTCTAATGTTATGCCCATCCCTCAAGAAGTGTGGGCATTAAAACTAAGGCAGGAGCAGCTCAGGGATCATGGTACACGAGGAGAGGGCGCCAGGGTGGAGCAGTGCTCTCTGGGGCTGAGTAGGATAGTCTCTGATCCTCGCCCCTCCCCAGCTAGCTGGCTTCCCCTGACCTCGCCTCTCAACTCTGGCCAGGCAAAGTTGCAAACCAAGTTTAGTAGCAAGTTCCCAAAGAAAGGATTATTCAGAAAACTTGAAATGCCATTAGTTTAATTTGATTTGACTTATTAAATCAGGAGACATCCATCCAGCTCTCATTCTCCTTCGTGATGGCGCCTAGCACTGAGGCGGCCAGGTATTCAGACCAGCATATTACATTAGGGCGGAAACCAGGGTGTCTGGGAGGGTGGAGGACAGTTCTTCATGCAGGGCTCCTAGGAAGGAACCGGAGGGGCCCTGCTGGTAAAGCAAGTGTCGGACAGTCTTCAAGTCTTCAGCCTGGGATCACTAAATGGGAGAGAATAAGGTCATGGCATTATTTCTACTATTGCAATCTTTACGACTCTGTCTCCCTCCTCATCTTCTCTAATCACCCTCAGTCTCGGCTCTTCTAGCTGATGTTGCCTTTATTTCCGAATACCTCTCTACCTTCCACATAGAAAAGATAACATACATCTACTCATCCTTTGGGATTGAGTGTACTCAGTGCAATGTTCTTGAGTTCCGTCCATTTTCCTACAAATGGTGCCATTTTACTCTTCTTTCTGGCTTGCACCCAATAATAAGTAAATAAATATTTGAAAACAAAAGGAACAAGGTCAGCACAGATAAGTTATCTGAAAGTGGATTAAAAATGCAGATCATAGCACGTGATATAGTAATAGTGTGACCCTCCTTCCTACCCAAATTGGAATTTTAAACTAGTGTTAGCCTTCTTCTCTCTGGGGTCAGAGTATTATGGTCCAATTTACTTATCAGTTAAGATGAAGGAGGGATGCTCTGTAGGCATCCAAAGGACAGCTCAGGAGTGGAGAGGCTGAATCCACTCCGTGTGACCTTGGGAAAGTCATCCTTTGGTAGTAAATACCACAGATAGCAGAGTGAGAAGGGCTTTATATTGACATCTCTAATCCTTATTGATGAGTAGGTGACTGTAGTGGCCCTTTCTTGGGGAGGAGGAGTCTCAAGAAATAAAAGACTGTGTGAATAGACAAGTAGCTGGCCTTAGAAACCCAGAAGTATGCTGCAGATCCTTTTCACATACTCGTCCTTAGTTCTAAGCCTTGAGTGACAACGTATACATGGCGAACCTAGATCTCCACTACTGTCGATCTACAGAACCTAGATCTTTACTACCTAGATATTCTCTAATCTCAAGCATTAGCTGTCTGTACTATTGCAGGTTCTCTAGAGAAACAGAATCAACAGGACATGTCTGTCTATCCATCCATAGATCTATCTATCTGCCTGCCTGTCCATTTAGCAATTGAGATATTTACCTTAAGGTTTTGGTTCAAGCGATTGTGGAGGCTTGACAAGCCAAAATACACAGATAGGTGAGCAGCAGAGACCTAGGGAAGAGTTTACACTGACATTCAAATCCAAATACAGGCTTTTGGCAGAATCCCTTCTTGCTTGGACAGATGGGTCTTTCTCTGTGAAGCTTTCAGCTGATTGGACATGGGCCACTCACATTTTGGAGGGTAATCTGCTATATGTAACTTCATCATTTTAAAACGCATTTGCAGTCCAGAGTGATGGCACAGGCCTGGAACCCCAGTATTTGGGAGTCTGAGACAGGAGGATTGCAGGGTCAAATCCAGCCTCAGCAACTTAGTGAGGATCTCAGCAACTTAGTAAGACTCTATTTCTAAATTAAAAAAATAAAAGAGGCTGGGGGTATAGCTCAGAGATAGGATGCCCCTGGCTTCAATTCCCAGCACCACAAAACATACATACATACATACATACATACATATATATACATACATACTTGCATACATGCATACATAAATTTATTTTAAAAATGCATTTACAGAAATATCCAGGAGAAAATTTGACCTAATATTTGGGTAGGTAGCCTAACCACATTGACAGATAAAATTAATCCTCATACTGTCCCTTATTATTATCAGCTTGGGACAACTGCTATCAGTGCTGCTATAAATTCTTGTGCATTCTGCATTTCCTCTGGGTATCAAGCAAATTCCATTTTTCCCAAAGCTCTGATAAAACAAAATTGGAATTTTCTAGAAGGAACTTACCTGGGAACGGAGAAAGTGGGGAGAACAAAACAAAAAAATGAAAAATAAAATGCAGACAGTATTTTTAATGTAAGTCGACTTTATAAAGGTAAAACTTGCATATTAAAGTATCTCCATTTTAATAGGTACTGTATTGAGTTTTGACAACTATAGACAACCACCATTCTTGTCACATCAGATAGTGCCCCCAACTTTAGAAAATCACTCATAAGCTTTTGCTATGACAAAAGAGTTTTGTCTTTTCTGGAAATTTATATAAATGGTGGCTACAGTAGCTAATCTTTTGCATCTGGTGCCTTTCATTTGCCATATGCTTTTGAGAGTCAGACCCTGTTCATGATCAGCTGCTTATTCCTCTCTCCTCATGAGTCATACTCCCTTGTGTGGCTATCCCTTGATTTGTTTAACTTATTCACCAGCTGATGGATATTGGGGCTGTTTTCAGTTTTGTGATTTTTTTATTTTTTTGTTTCTTTTTTTGCTTGCTGACTAAAATCTTTTCCTGGTACAAAAACTGTTGCTTCCTGTCTGGAGAATCTAGCAAGTCATTTTTTTATATTTGAAGATGCTGCTAATTCTGACCATGTTTACTACACAGAAATGCCTGACGGATCCTTACTGCAGTAAACCTTCAAACTCCTCTATGGGTTCTCATCTCTGGAAAGAGATTTTTTTTCCCCCAGAAAAACCTACTGCTATAGATTTGTGATTTTAGTTTCTTTTGATACTCTCTCCTGAACATCAATAAGAGGAACACCCATCTTTGCTCCCTCAGCCACACGTTAGCTAGAATATCTCAGCTGCTCACATCAAGAGAATCGGGATCCTTGGTAGAAAGGAGTAGAGAAAGAGACTGTGAGATACCATTACTGGTATGCCCAATACATACATACTGAACCTTTCTTCCTTGCAAAGAGAACCTGACGCTCAGACTCAAGCAATACATTATGCTTCATGACAATCATAGCATCCTGTTCCCTGCATCCCCAGTCTCCCTGTGGACAGGAGTGGCCATGGGAAGGAACCTAGCTTTGGCCAATGAGAACTAAGTGGAAGTCAGTTGGCAGTAGCTCCTGGAAAAGATATTCTGATAAAGCTTTCTGAGAAGAGCACAGATAAAAAAGGTACTGCCCTTCTACCTTCTTTCCTGCCTTGGATGCTGAGGTTTGGTGAGCTCTGGCAGCTATTCTGTGCTATGAAAGACGGGCCAAGAAACACACAGAGATGTCAACCTTGATGTTGTTAAAATGGGAAATCATCCCTGGCCTCTGTTCCACTCTGTCCTCCTGTTATATGTGACGAATAACGCCCTATTTTAGGTGGGCATGGTGGCGCACGCTTGTAATCCCCGAGCTTGGGAGGTAGAGACAGGAGGATCACATAGGTTTGAAGCCAGCCTTGCTGGCTTAAGAGACCCTGTTTCCAAATAAAAATATTAAAAAATAGGTGTCTGGGAGTGTAGACCGGAGGTAGAGGGGTTTCCAGGAACCCCAGTAGCACTAAATAAATAAATAAATAAATAACACTGTATTTTGATTAAGGCACCAATAATCATAAAGTTTTTGTTACAGCCAAAGAAATCCCTAGATGACATGATGAAGTTCAAAAAAAAGGATGTTGGAACAGATGAAAAACAAATATCATGTGTGTGTGTGTGTGTGTGTGTGTGTGTGTGTGTTACTGGGGATTAAGCCCAGGAGCATTCTACCTCTGAGGTACACCCTCAGACCTATTTTACTTTAATTTGGAAACAGAATATTGCTAGGTTGATGAGTCTCACTGGTTGCTGAGGCTGTCTTCAAATCCACAATCCTCCTGTCTCAGCCTCCAAGTACTGAGATTACAAGCATATGTCACCACACTCAACCATCATGTATTTTTGACTAGGTCCTTTCTTGCCTCTGAACAGAATTTCTCATTTCTACGATCTACTAAAAATCTCCCAGGTTTTCTTTAGGTTCTTTTTGCTGTCTATTTTTTCCCCCTAAGAAATATGGGTCCATCATCCTTTCTTTGCTATTTACTGTGCCGTCTTGGGGAAAGCTCTTCACCTCTCTGCAGCTCCGTGTCCTCATGTCCAAAATGTGAGTAATAATACTAGGTAGCCCCAGGGGTGGAAATAGAAAAGCAAAACAGAGTTCTCAAGACAGAGGCCAGCCTTCCTGGAGGGAGTCAGGGAGAGATGACGATGAAGATGTTAGAACCGGGCTGTGCAAAAACACTGCCTGGTGTCGCAGCCACACTAGAGCGTCCGCCTCACTGCACTACTTTCCCGTAGCAAAACTCTTCCCTCAAAACCAGGGTCCCAGGAGCAATAGGTATGCCTCTGCCACTTCCTGCTTCCCTAGCTACCAAGTCTCCTTTACCACCCAATCCACCAAGTTATTGAGCCAACTTAACAAGGTGTGTTGGAGGAATACCAAGTTTCCCTGCATCTTGTCCGCCGCCACCCAGCCTCACCTTGGCATGTGCTATCTGGTTACTCGGAGCTTCGTATATAACCAGACCTAACCCCATGATATTTCCCCTTTTCATAAAACATCTCATCTTATTGCATTCGGGCCAAAGTCCTCATCTACCCAGGTCCTTTGGTAATTGCGACTTTAATTCATCATCTACGGTGGCTATTTCTCGCTCCTTTCACATCATCCGCAAATTTAATCTCAGTCAAGTCGACTTTCCTTCCAGGTTTTCATGAGAGCTGGATATTGGATGATGCAAGTCCGGCATTGAGCCCTCCGGCCTCATTCTTGATTCTCATTCACATTTGGATCTAATTTTAGATGCCACCAATTATTATTCGGATTGACCATTTGTCAACAAAACCCCAAATGACATTACTGTCCAATCTTCCAGGCCCAACTTCTTTAATTGCTCTATGAATTACTGGGGTCTGAGATATCCCATCAAATAAAGGTTTAAATGATTTCCCCTGAAAATTCCCCTGTGGAGTTCCAAGTCCATAATTGTGTTAAAAAAAAAAAATGGTTGGGCTTGTATTAGGTAGAATAATTGAAGGCCTTTGAATCTGCCTGGCTCATGGATCATTAGATTGTCTTTCACCACGTGAAAGATATTTTCATTTTCTTATTGAATTTCATAACTTCTTACCTGTAATGACAGGCAGACCATGAAGACATTCATTTCCTGAATCATGGTGACGAATACTCTCCTGCCTGGAAAGTTTGGAAACCTGTCACGTCCCAGGTTCCGGTGTGTCTCCTCAGCTTGTGCCATGGCTCTGGGGTGCTGGAAGCCTGCGGACATGCTCCTTAACTAGTAGTGGCCCGTCCTGACATTATCTTCCAATCCAGTGGTTCTTTTTTACATATAAATTTTTATTGGTGCATTGTAGTCATACATCTCAATGGGATAAAACACTTGTGGAGATACACATGCACACATCACCCAATCAGCCCCTACCCAACCTCTGACCCCTCCCTCCCCCTCCCTCCTACCCATGCCTGGCTTCCTGATTGACTTTGATATGTTTAAGTACATCATGTGCGTTAAAGAGTTTCCTTTATCCTCCCTCTTATCCCTTCAGATATGTCACCTTCGTTGCTCCTCTGTAGGGTCCCTTCTTCATCTAGAGTTCCTCCTGTTACCCATTTCTCCCTAATATTTTGCACATTAAGAAAAGCATCTGATTTATTATTTTTGTGACATTTCACTGTAAATGCCATAATTTTGTTCTCCCTTATGGCTGGGCAAAATTCCATTGTGTTCATATCCCATATTTTTGAAATCCATTCATCCATTGAAGGACATCTTGGCTGGTTCCACGGTTTGGCAATGGTGAACTGTGCAGCTATGAACATGGTTGTTCATGCATTAGTTTGGTATTTTGATTTTCATTTTTTTTGGTAGATACCCAGAGGTGGTATTGCTGGATCATGTAGTAAGTTCGTTTTCTTTCTTCTAAGGATCTTCTATACTGGTCCCCAAAGTGGTTGCACCAACTTGCAATCCCACCAACAATGTATTAGAGCTTCTATTTATCCACATTTATTCCCACTTACTAAAAACTTGAAAGCCAGAAGGTGAATAACTTTGACAAGATAATTCACTCATCACCAATTTTTTCTAATAGAGGTCACTTGGATCTGGAAATCTGCTGAGAGATTAAGTGAGACAGTGGCAGCTTCTAGTGCTTCCTGGCCACACAGCTGAAGAAACCCACTGGCCCTTTGCTGTGGAGCAGACCCCAGTTCCAGGCCTGCCACACAACAGGCTCTGGGCCCGGCCTTGCTGGCTCCAGACCCAGCCTTGCCCCGCAGCAGGCTCCTGACCCTGTCACTACAGGCAGGACATTTACAGAGGTTCCCTTTTTTCCCCTCCCTATATATATTTCTTTAAGTAGGAGAAAACAGCACATGTCATTTTCAGAAGCTGGGAGCCCAATTCCCTAGCAGCAACGGATTTTATCTCCCCACTGAAAGCAGAGGTCACAGCCTCACCATGGAGAGCAGGATCCGCTGCTCCAAGCACACCCTGGCCCCCAGCGCAGTGCAGAGATGCACAGTGGCCATGAGCTGAGGTCTCCTGGGACACCCGGTGCAGTGAACCGGCCTAGCAATACAGGCGGCGCTCCCCTCTGACTTGCCCCAGACATTTTTCTTACATAGTATGTTGTCCAGAATTCCTGCACGTGTGAGGCAAGAGCAGTCTACTTTGGGGGAGATTTCTTCAAAAATTCAAGGTGGATTGGATTGGATCTTTTTGCCTCTCCCGAACACTGGCCGCCGCTGCCGCCATCTTGGTCCATTTCCACAAAACTTTTTCTTACCTAGTACGTTGTCCAGAGTTCCTGGGCATGTGGGGCAGGAGGAGTCTACTTTGGGGGAGATTTCTTAAAAAAAATTCAAGGTATATTTGATTGGATTTATCTCCCTTTCCCGAATACTGGCTGCCACTGCTACCGCCATCTTGGTCCGTCTCCGCAAAACTTTTCTTACATAGTCCAATCAAGTGGTTTTGGATCCTGGCCAATTGTGTCCACTCCCAGGGCCCCAGCCCCACCCAGCCCCCATTGGGACACTTGGTGATGTCTGCAGACACTCTGCCAGGAGCAGTGCTATTGGTGTTGATGGGGGAGGGTCAGGGCCACTGTGAATCATCTTCCAACAACACCAACACGGCAGCATCCCACAGCCGAGGACTCTCAGGCCCAGAATGTCAATGATGCTGAGATTGAGAGACCCTGTGGGACCCAAGCTATTCTCAGAGCTATCGTCCGAATCACCACTGAGAAGGGAGCAATTAAACTAACCAAGAAACAGGGATCTCTGCCCTGGCTGGCTACTTCCTCACTCTGACCACAGCTCTACCATCGTGAGGGTGGGGTACTGCACTGGAGAGTTAATTCTTATATCCTGCTTCAACTCTCTCCCTCCTTCCCTTCCTTCCTTTCTTCCTTCTTTCCTTTCTTCCTTCCTTTCTTCCTCCCTCTCCTCCTTCCTTTCCTCCTTTCCTTCCTCCCTTCCTGTCCTCCCTCACCTTCCTTTCTTCTTTCCTTCCTATTCTTTTTTCATTCACCTTTTCTCCTTCCCTCCCCCCTTCTTACCATCCCTTTCTCCCTTCTTCATCTTGTCTTCAACAGATACATACCAGGATCTATCCATGGGCCAAGCACTTCCAAAGACAGAGTAAATGCAGAAGTTGCTAAAAGAGATAAGACTCTACCCACAAGGAATTGATGTTCAGAGACCAGCAGGTGCTTCCAAGAGAAGAAGGCAGTGGTCTCTGCCCTGCACCATGACCACCCATTTTAGTAACCCAGGACACAGTTTAGGGAGAAATAAGCCTGAGTCTTCAACCACTGAGACATATGTTGTTTAGTGATGCCATTACTAGTATCACAAGCACACAGCCATGTTTCATGGAGAGAAAATCCTCCAGCACAGACAGCGAGTGTCAGCTGTACTTCGTGTGCAGAGCTACCACGCTCCTCGTCTGGGCCCCAGGAGGCTTCTGGAGATGGAGAGTCCAGAAATTGACTCCTGGGTGTTCTGCTTACAGGCAGTGTGACCATTATCAACTTTATTCATCTTTCTGAGCTTTGGTTTCCCAGAGAATAAGGACGCCTCTCTTGTAAAGTTGCTCTACAGATTAAAGGAGATGAGATGTTGTATATTAAGGGTTTTCAGCACATGTCCTAGTGCTTTGCAAAGTACCCAGTAAAGGAGCTATTATATGTCCCTTTGGGGACACCTCAGTTGTCTGTTATACCACAAGTCACCTCTGCCCTCTTCTTCTGATGGATACTAGGAAGCAGAGGGTTAAGAAATACTGCTCACATGGAGGCCAGGCCCCTCTCCCCAAAGGTTCTGATTTCCCATTGACTAAGCCCTCCCCGGTCACTGGCATCAAAGAGAAACAGCTGGAACCGCTGTTAAAGGCAGCAGGACTGGTTTTACTCAGATTACTGCAGCAGAGGAGAGAGATTTCAGTGTAGAACCAGGTTCAATTCCATGGAAACAAAAGACAGGAGTCCTTTTAAATTCTGGGTTGTATGAAAGGAAAAGCACAGAAGGATGTGTAAGTGTCAGGTCATCTGTGCTTGCTAATTGCTGTTCATCTGCAGGATAACAAACTTCTTGGTGCATACCTGTGATCCTAGTACTGGGGAGGCTGAGACCAGAGGATGGCAAGTCCAAGAGCAGCCTCAGCAACTCAGGGAAAACCTGTTTCAAAATAAAGAATAAAAATCAGGGCTGAGGTGTAGCTCAGAGGTAAAATGCTCCTGGGTTCAATATCCAGCACTGCAAAAATAAATAAATAAATAAATAAATAAATAAATAAACAAACAAACAAATAAGGCTGAGGACGTAGCTTGGAGGTAGACTGCCCCTGGGTTCTATACCCAGTACCAAAAAAAAAAAAAAAAAAAACCCACAAAAAAAACCTCCTCTTATATCTTTTGACAAGAGGTACTTTTATAAGTTGAAAAAAAAGGGGGGGCTGACAGGGGTCCAGAGAGCTAGCTCTTTCCATGTTTGCATTTCAAAGAGAAGGCTCCCAGGCCCTTGAGGAAATACTTTTGAGTGAAAGACTTATAGCTCAAAGGGGAAAAGAAAGGTTTTGTTTGTTTTTGTTTGTTTGTTTGTTTGTTGCAGTACTGGGGATTGAACTCAGGGGCATTCTACCTCTGTGCCACATGCCCACCCCTATTTTTTATTCTTTTAATTCTTTTATTTGAAATAGGGTCTCACTAAGTTGCGGAGGACCTCACAAGTATCTGGGGCTGGCTGCAAACCTACGATCCTCCTGTCTCCACCTCCTAAGTATTGGGGTTACAAGTGTGCACCACCACGCCCGGCTAGAAAGGATTTATAACTGTAAGCTTTCTTTCCTTCTTTCTTTCTTTCTTTCTTTCTTTCTTTCTTTCTTTCTTTCCTTCCTTCCTTCCTTCCTTCCTTCCTTCCTTCCTTCTTTCTTTCTTTCTTTTCTTTCTTTCTCTCTCTCTTTCTTTTTTTTGGTGATACTGGGGTTCCTGGAAGCCCTTCTACCTCCAGGCTACACTCTATTCCAGGCTACCACCTATTTTATATTTTTATTTGAAAACAGGGCCTCTTAAGCCAGCGCGGCTGGCTTCGAACCTGCGCGATCCTCCTGTCTCCGCCTCCCAAGCGCGGGGATTACAAGCGTGCGCCACCACGCCCGGCTCACTGTAAGTTATCTAAAGTAACTGCTCTAAGAAAAGGGAGAGGTGGCACTTAGAGTCAAGTTGTAGCTGGAACAAGTAGTAGCTTCTTGGGCAATCTTTGAGTTTTCTGGGGTTGGGATTTTAAGGGTCATCCTAGGAGCATCATCTTCTGTTGATAGAAGCCATGGTTAAGTTTGGGCAAGTGTCCTAGTGTGGGAAAGTCGGGTGGAGTCATTTGGTCAAGAGCTGAGCCGTTGTTGGTGGGCACGGCCTAACAGTGGACCAGGTCCTCCCGCCATGGCCTCTCTCCCCTCAGAGGAGAGTCTCAACACCTCTTGAGCCTTTTATTCTTTACCTTGGGCCTGATCTAACTGACAAGTAGCTTCACGTTTTGTTAATCCTCAGCTTACTGAGAGCATGGTAAGAGAGAGCACGGCATGTTATGTGTTAATAAATGTCTTCTAGTTCAGAGAAAACATCCGAGCTACCCCCAAACTCTTTTTTTTTTTAAACAGGGTCTCACTAGGATGCCGAGGGTCTCGCTTTGTTCCTGAATTTGTCCTGGAACCTGCAATCCTCCTGTCTCAGCCTCCCAAATATTGGAACTACAGGCATGTACCATCTCACCTGGCTCAAAGAACACATCACTAAAAAAATCTGTTTAAATATTCTTGTCAAAGTTATGAAAAATTAACAGGGTACAGTGGCACATGCTTATAATCCCAGCTACACAGAAGGCTGAGGCCAGAGGATCACAAGTTCAAGGGCAGCCTGGGAAATTTAGCCAGATCTATCTCAAAATTAAAAATAAAAAGGACTGGGGATGTAGTTCAGTGATAGAGTACCCTGGGTTCAATCCCCAGTACTGCAAAATACTATGGATAAATGATGATGATGATAGATAGATAGATAGATAGATCGATCTTTAGTTTAGACACATATATAGACTAGTCAGGAAGGGAATATGGTAAAAGTTAAACTTCTCCTTTCTTCAAGCCCAGCTCCCCAGAGTTGATCATCACTAATGGCTTCTCTGATATTTTTCTGAAGGCTTATTGTGTGCCTCTGAAGCAGGCACCCTTATTATTACCCATTTTTCAGAAGGGGAAAGCAAGGCCTCCTTCTCATGCCCAAGCTAACCAATTGGTAAGTGGGGCAGTGGAGACTGGAACCCAGGCAGTCCAACCGCAGAGCACATGTTCTTACCCACAGTGGCCTGTGAGGATGTGGATACTTCCTTTTTATTTTTTTCTTTTTTAGCTGAGATCCCATTTAGTTGTGAGGCTTGGAGCTTGCTTTATTCACTAAACAATATGCTAAGGATATTCTCCTGTCAACACAAATATGTCTTATCTTAAAGGACACTTACCCCCTCTCTTTGAAGGATCTCTAACTCATCGAACCTGCTCCTTGTTGATGCTTCTTTAAGTTATTGCCCGTTTCTTGCCACTGCAAACAATTTTGTGATGAGCATCCATATTCCACGGTTTCTGTGTATGTTTTTAGCTCTGTGTAGTGTAGTCCTAACAATGCAATTGCTGTATCAGAGTGTGCATACATTTAGAATTTTTTCAGTCGTTCAAAAATGGCCTGGAGGACGCCTCGAAGACTGTGACCGGGGCATGGCCATGCCTCACGTGGTTTACTTGGGCCTGAAGTATTTGGTCTTTCACCACGCTCTGAGTTCTCAGGTGAAACAACTAGCTAATGACTCTTCGTAAATTAGTGTGGAGGGTCCGGTGTGGTTGGAGAGGCTCTCTGGAGTACCTCCTTGTATTGAAATTTTTGAAGTAAATTAACTGTTAATCATTATGGGGAGAGAGGGGATGATAAACTCGGCTTCCCCTTGACAACAGAGAATCCCAGTCATCTCCCATAATTCATGAGTGCAGTTGTGAAGTTAATCACAACTCAACCTCGAATCCTCTCTTGGTGATGGGAATTTATTCTTTTTTCTAACGCCTAAAGGTTGAAATTAACATAACATCGGTCATGAGGAAATTCTTTGAGTCCCCTATGCTCCCCAAAAAGAACCACCTTTTCTCTTTCTTGTATTTTAACTTATTTTGAAAATATGAACATGGAGGAATATCCCTTAGCGTGGAGGAAGATGCCTTATCGATTCATTTTGCTTTGCTTTTCCACCCCAGGCAAAATGATCCAGGCATGAGCCCGGGGACGGGAAGACATTAATGCTAGTAATCTCATTGCTGGACTATTAGAGTGGTGTGTGTGGAAATAACAAACAACGAAAACCACCCCATATTTGTCATCATTGGCTTTACAACCTGGTAGCTACAATGACTTCCAAGGGACGGAGCTGATCAGGTCTGAATATACTATAATCAGACACTGGAGGGCAGAGCTATCTACGTATGCTTGATGCAATTGAGTGTGTGTGTGTGTGTGTGTGTGTGTGTGTGCGCTTTCACATTTAGTGATTACTCCTGTTCCACACAATCTCTCTCTCTCTCTCTCTCTCTCTCTCTCTCTCTCTCTCTCTCTCTCTCTCTCTCTCTCACACATACACACACACACACACACACACACCCTCTCTGCCTCTTCTATCTATCCACTGTCATCTAGGACATTTCTAAAAGGGCAGAGAGGAAACTTACCCCCTTTCTATGAAGGCTCTCTAACCTGTCGAACCTGTTCCTCGTTGATGCTTCTTTAATTATTTCCTGTTTCTTACTACTGCAAACACTTCTGTGCAGGCAGAGCCGCCTGCTCATCTGTGTGAGGTGTGAGGACTTCTCCTGGGTCTGCCGCAGCCACAAGTGCAGAGCCGAGCTGACAAATGGAGCGAAAGCTCAGTAACACCTCCTATCAGCCAGACCATGGGGCCCGGGAAAAGGCAGCCTCTGCTTGCTACTGGAGGCATGAACCTAATGGAACACATATCACCCTGAAAGTCCAAAGGGAAAGAAGAAGAAGGCAGCCCAGAGCATATCGAGGTAGCCCACTTGACCTGCTGCAAGGACACTGGGTAGTGGTCCTGTCCCTCGGACCTAGCCCAGGCCAGCCACGCAGGTCTCTGCTCAGACCTATTCTGGTCGCTGCATCCACGAGAGCCGCCTCTGGCTGGCACCTCAGAGGGTAGGTTTCTGGGTATTGATTTCCAGCCTTGTAGCTGAGTAACTTGCATTTCTCTCCTGTCTGTAAACACCATCTGTTTGAGAGAAAATGGGAACAGGAAAAAGAGAGGGTGCTAAGCAATTAAGAGAGGCAAGCTGTGTGTGTGTGTGTGTGTGTGTGTGTGTGTGTGTGTGTGTGTGTGTTGAGGGAGGATCTACTTCAGTGAAATTCACTGTCACCTTGTCTGTGGTTTATAATGAATTAGAATGATGATTTTATGTCAATAGGATATGCCCCTCATTCCTTCCAGATCCATCAGCCTCCCCCTGCTGTTTGTGGGGAGCCCACCTCCAAGGGGCTGATACCATGCTGCCCCGCCCACACACCCCTGTGTCTGGCAACAGTGACATCTGAGCATGAATTGAGTTCCCAGCACATGCTCTGCAGCCAGGTGATCGCCAAGCCCATGATGACGGCAGGCCACGCTCTAGGAGACGCAGGTGACTCAGTTCTAATGGAGTAGCTACTGCGCTGGTCCACACAGCAGTAGATATGCCCGGGCTGGAGCTGTGGAACTGAGCACATGGGATGGATGAAAGGAGTTTTACAAGGATCCGTGCAAACTCAGTTACACAAGGACAACACAAGTAAGACATTACAGCAGTGGTCTGGAATGGAGAAAGAGATGGGCAGTTCTTGACTAGCAGAATCTACACAAGGCAAGAGTATCATGTGACTGCTAAAGAAGCCAAGGGCAGTGTAGGCTGTGTTCTTTGATGCTCAAGTCCAGGTGAATTAGGGTGGGGCTGGTTCATAATATTGATGAGATGCTGGGTCATTGGGAGGCATCTTGGTGCAACGGAGAAGTCTGATATCAAACGTGAAGATTTGAATTTGCATCCTAGTTTGTCCACCGAAGGGTTGGTTGGTTTCCTTGAGTAGTCCTGGTCTTCAATATGCAAACTCTTATGCTGTCTTGTGTGTTTCAAAGGGTTGGAGAAAGAACCAAAGAAATTAAAATATTACACTCTCCATACCTTAGGGAGACCCTGCTTCAAAATAAAAATAATATAAAACTGGGGGTGTAACTCAGAGGTTCCATCCCTGGTATGAAAAGAAGAAAGCAAAAGAGAGAGAGAGAGAGAAAGAAAGAAAGAAAGAAAGAAAGAAAGAAAGAAAGAAAGAAAGAATTAAAATATGACGAAGGACTCCTTTCAGTCATTTATATTATATCCAGTACTCCCATCACACATCTTGGGGGGCGTGGTAGGACAGGTAGGGAGGATGTGGGTGTCGTACAAAGTTCCGTGTGCCACAGGCAGCATGGAATAGCAAAAAGCCACATTAACCAGCTCGGTTAACTATCTTGGCTGCCTTATTCGTCTTGTGACCTTAGGATAAAATACCTAAGTTCTCTGCGTCTCAGTGTTTCCATCTGTGATGCCGACAATCATGCAGAATTTGAAGATTATATAAAAGCCTATATTTAAAGCACCTGGCCTACATAGCAGAGACTCAAGAATTGCTGGATGCCTCTCTTTCTGAAGGACTTGAGGATGTGTTCCCAGGAGAAAGGGAGTCTGCAGAGGGGCCAGATTGCTGTTTTCAAACACTTGAAGGCTGTCCTGTAGAAGTGAGTAAACTTTTTATGTGTCGCTTTAGAAGCTAAAAGCAGTGGGTGAGAGTCACAGGGGCTTCTGTTTAATAGAAGCTGAGCGTCTTCTACGCTGTTCCACAGGACGCAGTGCTCCGGGAAAGACCGAACACCCGTCACCACTAGGTGTTAAAGCACAGCTTGATTCACCACCTGCCGGGGGCATCGTAAAACACCTCCCCTCGCCACTTTAAAACTCTTTGACCCATAACATGATGTTCTGTTAGCTCCCTCCTATACATCTTCACTCACAGAGATAAAAAATTAAAAAATCAAAGCAATCCCTTAGAGAGTTATGAACCTGAGTGTCCATGTGGCATTAGAAAACAAAGTCCAACTGCTCTGCTTCCAGCTCTGCAATTTGGGGATATTTTTCTGCCACATTCTTCATAGCAGGAATAGAGACCTGAGGACTCATTTGAGGCGCTAAAACTGAGACAGATCAGGTGACGTGACAGTGGCCAAAATCAGCCGCTGCCGTTGGGAGCTTAGAGTCAAGGTGACCTTGACAGAACTGATCAAAGAAAAAGTTTTTTTTTTTTTTAAGCCCTATCACCCCCAGCCTTTTAATTGGTTCTTGCATAGAATACTTGGGAGGCTGAGACAGGAAAATTTCAGATTAGTGAGACCCTTAGCATCTTAGACTCTGTTTCAAAATTTAAAACAAAAATAAAAGGGCTGGGGGTATAGCTCGGAGTTAGAATGGCCCTGGGTTCAATAGAAAGAGAGAAGAAAGAAAGAAGAAAGGAAAGAAAGAATGAACAAACAAAGGAAGGGAGGGAAAAAGGAAGAAAAGAAGGAAGAAAATATTATATATGCTTTAGATATATACAGGAAGATTTAATAAATTTTAATTTGCATCATATTTACTTTAGATCTTTTTTTTATGTACTGGGGATGGAACCCCGGGGCATTCTACCTCCAAGCTACACCTCCAGCCCTATTTTTTATTCTTTATTTTGAAACAGATTCTTACTAAGTTGCAAAGGGCCTCACTAAGTAGCTGAGGCTGTCTGCGAACTGTGATCCTCCTGTCTCAGCCTCCCGAATGCTGGGATTGCAAGCGTGCTCCGCCACACCTGGCTTGCTTTAGATCTTTTAAAATATACACAATATCCCTGATACTTCTAAAGCTTTCTCTGAACTCCTCCCCAATTTCATTCCCCTTCTCTGTCACAACTATCCTGAAGTAGAAACAACATCCACATGTTTTCCTCCATTTTATCATATATTACAATTGTAATATGTAATAAAATAACATCCATATGTATTTCTCCATTTTATTACATATTACATGTGTTTTCCTCCATTTTACAGTGTATATAAGCAATGTACGTGTGTTAGTTATCTAGTGCTGTGTAACAAATAAGCCTAGCAGCAACATAATGACTTAATGGAAGAGTTTATTTTTTCTCATGGTTTCTGTGGGCTGGGAATCCAAGGGCAGCCTGATTGAGCCATTCTGGCTTCAGGTCCCTCTGAAGATTATAAGCTATAATTCTCTCAAGGTTTGCCTGGGCTGGATAACCCACTTCTAGAATCCTCATTCACAGGACTGGAAAGGTAGTGTTAGCTGCTGGCAGAATCTCTCTCTTCTCTCTCTCTCTCTCTCTCTCTCTCTCTCTCTCTCTCTCTCTCTCTCTCTCTCTCTCTCCCTCCCTCCCGCCCTTCCTCTCTGTACTGGGATTGAACCCAGGGGCATTCTACTATCCAGCTACATATCCATCCCTTTTTATTTTTTATTTGGAAACAGGGTCTCACTAAGTTGCGAGGCTGGCTTTGAACCTGAACTCTTCTTGTTGTAGTCTCCCAAGTACTGGGATTTCAGGAGTGTGTCCCTACGCGCTGCTCAGTTTCTCTTTCCGTGGACTTCTCCATGGGGCTGTTTGGATGTTTTTGTGCCATGCTGACCGGCTTCTCCCCCAGCAAGCAAGGGATGAGAGCACTGGTTCTGCACTGGTCAAGGTAGTTTCAAGTCCCCACCCAGATTCAAGGGGGCAAGTTAATAGCCCAGTGCTTGGTGGGCCAGGTGTCCCACTGTAGTTAGATAGAAACACTTCACTGGACATATTCCATGTGATTTGTACCGTGTGCCTGCCCCACTCTGTTTTGCAAAGGGAGACCAGAAGAATCTTCCTCGACTAAACCATTGAGAAATAACATGAGTGAGCAGAGAACTTGAGTCCTTGAAAAGCTCTATGGTTGCCCCTCTTTTTTTTTTTTTTTCAGTGCTAAGGATGGAACCCAAGGGCATTCTACCTCCGAGCTACGCCCCCAGTTATACTTTTTATTCTTTACTTTGAAACAGGGTCTCACTGAATTGCAAAGGGCCTCACTAAGTAGCTGAGTCTTTCCTCGAACTGCGATGCTCCTGCCTCAGCCTCCCAAATGCTGGGATTTACAAGTGTGCGCCACCACTCCTGGCTCAGGTATTAACATTTAACTGAAAGACTTGGGAGCAAGTTTCTGCCCTCTGCTGTAGCTGACTCTCCTTAGGAACAAGCCTTGGTTTGCGAATAGCTTTGCTAGAGACTAAGCGAGCCTGAGTTTCCTACAATGAACTGTGTGTTGTCTTACATCTCTGAGTATGGATTTAACTTTATTTTTCTCATACTGTATTGGTCAGGGTTCACTAGAGTAACAGAGCTCACAAGACACACATATGGTAAAAGGGGGTTTATTAAATCAGTTTACAGAGCCGAGTGTGGTGGTGCACGCTCGTAATCCCAGCATTTGGGAGGCTGAGACAGGAGGATCCTGGTTTGCAGCCAGCCTCAGCACCTTAGTGAGGCCCTCTGCAACTCAGTGAGACCATGTTTCAAAATAAAGAATAAAAAATCGGGCTGGAAGTATATCTTGGAGGTAGAATGCCCCTGGATTCCATCTCCAGTACTGCAATAATAATAATAATAATAATAATAATAATAATAATAATAATAATAATAATAATAATAATATACAGCTTACAATCCAAAGCAGCGGAGTCCCAAGTTGCCACCTGCATGTGAAGAGCTGGGGGAACCAGCAGCTGGTCAAGCAGTCCAAGAGTTGGAGTCTCAGAATCAGTCCCAGTTCAAAATAGAAAGGCCAGGAAACTCTCCAGAGAAATGATGGGGAAGGTCCAGTTCGAAGAGCTGGGGACCAATTATCTCAGACAAGAACAGAGGTGCTTTCTTCAGGAAGAACTGTGTGTGCGTTCACATGGCTTTCTCCTTCTATCCAGGGTCTGCACCTATCAGGACCACGCTGCCCACATGCAGGGCAGGACCTCCCCTTCATCTGCCATTGCAGAAACCAATAATTTCATCAACATACTCTTACGTGTTGGACAATCCTGTCAAGTGGACAGCACAGACTAACCACCGGGCAGACCAAAATGGTATCTTTTAGTTTGAGGCCTTGTGGCCTCATTCGAGTCTGGAATATTCTTACCTATCAGATCTTCAAGTCAGGCTCCTCTGGAATTTCCTTTTTTGTACTTCTTCAGTCCTTATTGGTGCATATTGCAGTTTCTCACTATAGCGTTTGTATGTGTCTGCCTTTCTCTTTTTGTTTTTCCCCAAGCCTGTTGGTCTCTCTGACCTGCATTCAGGCATGGTACATGGTAATACCTCAGCTGCTGACCATCTTCTCCCATCTATCCAGTCTAGAATTCATCCTACCTCACTTTTTAATTATAATGATTAAATTTTTATTTCTAAGATTTATTTTGTGTGTATGGTGAGCCCAGGGGCATTCTACCTCTGAGTTATACCCCCAGCCCTACTGTATTGTATTGTGTTGTGTTGGGTGGTATTGTGTGTATTGTATTGTATGTATTGTATTGTATTGTATTGTATTGTATCGGCTAAGTTGAAGAGGTTGACCTCAAACCTGTGATCCTCTTGTCTGAGCCTTCCAAGTACTAGAATTACAGGTGCACACCACAATATCCAGCTTTTAAGACTTCAGGTTGCTTATTCTTCCCACGCCCCCATTTTTCTTTCATTTATGTTGGTCGTTTTCTTGTCCTATTTTGTTAATTTTTATGGATGGTTTTCCTTCCTTTACTTTTAATGGTCCTAAACATAATTACTTAAAAATCTTTTACTTGGTTATATTAATTTAATTTCCAAACGAATCAACTAATTGCATTGTCCTTCCTCCTGATATTGATTCTCTTCCCAGAGTTCAAGTTTCAAATTTCACTTTTTAGGCTCATCTTTTGAGAAGTCAGTCTCTTTCTCTCTCAATGTCATTACTGTCTACACCAACTGTCCACAGAACCGGCGTCTATAAAAACCTCAAAAAACTACAACGCACCAATAAAAAATTTTAAAAATCCCCCCAAAACTTGCAGGTCCAGTCCCAGTAGCAGGTAGCAGTTTTGCCAAATCCTGCTTAAAAGGATGTGTCCAGGTTCTCTTCTTTCCTGGATGTGCCTAACCAGAATCCTAACCAACGGTTGCCTTTTCCAGCCCTCTCTGCCCCCCCCCATGGATGACATCCTGCCCAACTTTGTTTTTAGGCAAAAACAAAGGTTTTTAGGTTTTTAGGTTCCATTTCCCAACTTAGAGGTGGTGCTGACAAAAGGGGACATCTTTGAAGCCTGAGCCGCCAGTGCCACCAAAGCCCAGTCATCCCTCCATTTTGGCAAATCCTGAGCCAACACTCAGGTCCCTAGAGCAACAGCTCCAAATAGCCCTTCATATCAGACCAGGGCGCTCCACGCTCCGTCTGAATGCTCCCTTTCCACACGGCATTCTCCCGACCCCTTAGTCTTCTCCTTGCAACAGTTAACTGACTCCTTTCATTGCAGTTGGAGGGAATTAGACTTAGGGAAAAGGTGGCCACAGAGCTATTCTGTATTTGTGGTTGGCATCCCAAGATGAAGGAACATAGCTGAGAGTGTTGGTGCATGCCTGTAATACCAGTACTTAGGAGGGTGAGACAGGAGGATCCCAGGCTTGAGCCAGCCTCAGATTTTATTTCTAAGATTTATTTTGTGTGTATGGTAAACCCAGGGGCATCCTACCTCCGAGTTATACCCCCAGCCCTACTGTATTGTATTGTGTTGTGTTGTATTGTGTTCTATGGTATGGTATTAAAACATGATCCACTAAGTTGAAGAGGTTGACCTCAAACCTGTGATCCTCTTGTCTGAGCCTTCTTTGCCATTCACTCTTTTTTTGGGGGGGGGCTAGGAATTGAACCCAGGGCCATTCCATCTCTGAGCTCTACCTCCCAGCCATTTTCTTTTGTTTGTTTGTTTGTTTTGAAACAAGGTCTCACTAGGTTACTGAGAGTCTTGCCAAGTGGCTGAGGCTGGCCTTGAACCTGTGATCCTCCTGTCTCATGCCCAGCTTCCACCAGAACTTTTAATAACTAAGTACAAAACATGCTAACCTCTCCTCGTTTTTCATCCTTTGCATTCATCAGCCAGAAGCAGGTGGCAAGAAAAGACAAATATCTGGACCATTTACAAACTGGGTCACTAACTCCTGAATGTGTCCTTTGCCTCTTTATAGAATTTTAAAACGGAGATAGAGCCAGGGCTTCTGACGGATAATAAAAAAAAAAATAAGGGAATTAGAAGAATAATGTTGGCCGTAGTGATGAAAGAATCCCGAAACAGCCAACTGAGAGCTAATACACTTCTGTAGATTCCAAGGAACAAAGATCAGCAGCTTCCATGCAGACCAGCTCTGTGCTCATCTCCTACCACGAACAACTAGCTGTGCTCTGGCCTCTAAAACAATTTTTTATTAATATTTCATTTTTCTCCTGGTACAGGAACTCCACTCATCATTCTTGATATTCTGCTTTATCTGGGGGCTGTCAATAGTCATATCCTTGTGGTTAGGGATGCAAATAGCCCCAGCCTTCCGCAGGGGTCATCAAAGCCCTGCCTAATCCCTTTGCAGGGAGAGCTGGCTTCGTGCATAGAAGCTGGAAACGCAAGAGACTGACTGCTCAGCAGCTAAGGAGAGCGGTGTTCAGGGAAGAAATGGAATCCAAGAATGCCCTTTGTTGAGCCTGGCGCAGTGGCGCACACTTGTAATCCCAGCATTTGGGAGGCTGATACTGGAGGATCGCAGTTCGAGGCCAGCCTCAGCTACTTAGTGAGGCCCCTTGCAACTCAGTGAGACCCTGTTTCAAAATAAAGGATAAAACATAGGGCTGGGGGTGTATCTTGGAGGTAGAATGCCCCTGGGTTCCATCCCTGGTATCGCCAAAAAAAAAAAGAAAAAAAATCCCCCTTCGTGGAAACTCCCATGGAGTGCTTGCAGGATGGGGTGTTGCTTGATCATTCCTGTTAAATAATACCACTGCAACCTGATGCTTATGCTGTGGAAATACTAAGTGTAAGACTCAAGCAAATTATTTTATTCACGCTCACTCAACAAATTTAATTATTGAGCAACCACTCTCAGCCACAGACGCCTAGACTGCTCTCCTGGAGCTTTAAGAGAAAAGGGTGGGAGCTGGCAGATGGTGGGATGCCCCAGCTGTAGCAGATCAGACCAATATAATAAGCAGGTCAGCCTGAGTGCAGAGGGTGGCCTTACGTGCAATGGAGACTGTCCCCTGTGTTTCCCTGGGGTTGTGGTTGATTTTCTGTGGATAAGCCTTGTAGCCCTGTTACCTTTTCTGGGCACTAGCCTTATCATTGCCCTATCTGAGCCAACCAGTACAGCCACAGTCTATTCCAAGCGAGGATCTCAGGTTCGTCTCATTCCAGGGACCCTTGCCCATGAAGCCACAGAACCCAGAAGGCTCATTTTAGGCCCCCAAACATCAGAGGGAGTGGCCCAGGATGATAGTACCCTCGGACCTTGTTCTTTCAAGAGGGTCCTGACCTGCAGCATCAGGGTGACCTGGGAGGTCGTTAGACATCACAGAACCTCAGGTCTCACCCCAGACCCTCTGGCTCAGGCTCTGCACTTAACAAGATCTTCAGATGATTCCTGTGGACAAGGAAGTTTTGAGAAGCGCTGATTTTTAGAGCACTTATATATGTGGGAAGCGAATTGCGAACCTCCCTACCTGATATAGACTGGGATGTTGAAACCTTAACCCATGTGATGGGATTGGGAGGCGGGTCTTTGGGGGGTGATGACTTCGGGAGGTTGGAACCCTCTTGTAAAGGCGATTCAAGCCCTTATAAAAACAATTCCGGAGGCTCCCTATCGGAGCCTACCATCGGAGGAGGACACAGTGCAAAGGTGGCTGTTTATGGACCAGGAAGAGGGTCCTTGTCAGACACTGAATTTGCTGGCACCTAATCGTGGACTTTCCAGACTCCAAAACTGTAAGAACTCGATTTCTGTTCTTTGGCTGCCAAGCCTGTGGTCCTTTGTCACCGCAGCCCAGGTTCACTAAGGCACTGCATCGCCTGCTGTGTACACACACCTCCCGAGCACCTTCTCAGATACTGTACTGATGCAGGGAGAGGGGCTCGCTAAGGATGCCCCCAAGAAGGAGAAGATGGAGAGGGTGGCTCTCAGGGGAAGCCGCCTCTGAGAGCACATGGTGAGGTGGGTTAAACAGGTTCTAGAAATTCTGGCAGTTGAGAAGGCAGGGGATGCAGGAATCACTTACCCTAGGAAGATCCTCCTTCAAAAGAGGGAGTCCTGGCCAACATAAAGGAGACAGCGTCCCACACCCAGGGCAAGAAAGCCACGCTGCCCGCGGTGATGCTCAGCTCTGGTTGCCCATTAGGTTCCCCTGAGAGCTTTAAAAATAAATACCCCAACTAAGCATGCTGGGGCACTCCTGTGATCTCAGTACCGGAGAGGCTGAGACAGGAGAATTGCAGGTTAGAGACCAGCCTCAGCAACTTAGGGAGACTCTTTCAAAATTTAAAATAGGACTGGGGATGTAGCTCAGAGGCAGAATGCTCTGGGTTCAATCAAGGACAGAGAGAGAGAGAGAGAAGGAGAGAAAGAAGGAGGAAGAGGAGAAGGAAGAGGAGAAGGAGGAGGAGGAGGAAGAGGAAGAGGAGGAGGAGGAAGAAGAGGAGGAGGAGGAAGAGGAGGAAGAGGAGGAGGAGGAGGAGGAAGGAAGGCAGGAAGACAGGCAGGCAGGCTCTATTTGGCTTCACCTGCATAATCTCTTTGAAATTTTCTGAAATGGGACCTAAAAGGTGATTCCAAAGGGCATCTAGTGATAGGAATCTCTCAGGAAATGAAGTTGCCGCCAGGAAATCCGAGGCCGCCTCTGGCTGCTTCCTGCCACTTCCGGCCTCTTCCCTTCTTTTCGGGAACTCCCCACCTGGCAAAGCCAGACATGGTGGGAGACGAGGGAGGAGTATGGCGACTCTAAGCACAACTCTAAGCTCCAGGAGTGTAGGTCCTAGCAGGGGACATCGTGTCTGATGTTCCAGGGCCCCAGAGAACAGAGGTTTCTGATAGGAAAACTCACAGCTTTCTGGGAGACATGGCGGCTCCTACCTGCCGGAGCTTGTTCTACTTAGAGCCAGGAATTACAGAAGGTGTCTGGAGCGCTGCTCCCAGGCAATTTGTTACTTATCTTCTTATCTTTGGCTATTTGGTTTTCGAATTTCCTCTTAAACCCCTTAATCTCCATTTTACATCTTACCTGTCACAGCTCTTGCTATGATTTCTCATTTTGTAAGTTCCTAGGAGCTGCCTGAATTATTTGCACTCTTTCTTTTTTTATGGAACCAATTTGAACCAAAATTGTAAACTAACCAATGCATCAAAAATGATTTGCCTGTGTGTGTGTGTGTGTGTGTGTGTGTGTGTGTGTGAGAGAGAGAGAGAGAGAGAGAGAGAGAGAGAGAGAGAGGGTGACAAGCAAGACTTTTTTTTTTTTGGTGGTACTGGGGTTCCTGGAAACCCTTCTACCTCTGGGTTACACTCCCAGACCTATTTTTATACTTTTTTATTTGGAAACAGGGTCTCTTAAGCCAGCACGGCTGACTTCGAACCTGCGCGATCCTCCTGTCTCTGCCTGCCAAGTGCGGGGATTACAAGTGTGCACCACTACGCCCGGCCAGCAAGGCGTTTTTGTAAGTCATTCCCCAGTGGTTGTAAGCAGAGCTCACAGGTGTGTGTGGTTATGTAAGTCATTGTTGCCCAACTAGACCCAATCCCTGCTGTTCAATGAAAGCAAACGTGTGACTCTGTTGACTTAGGGAGTTCATGCTGCTCCACGTCCCAGGCTTCCCCATCTCAACTGCCAAGGTATCTGCAATGACCCCATTTGCATGACATTCCTGGGGAGATCAGAGGAATATCTCTCTCTTTCTCTCTCTCTCTCTCTCTCTCTCTCTCTCTCTCGATCAGAGGAATATCTCTCTCTTTCTCTTTCTCTCTCTCTCTCTCTCGATCAGAGGAATATCTCTCTCTCTTTCTCTCTCTCTCTCTCTTTCTCTCCTCTTGTACAAGTTCATCTCTGTATATAAACACTCCTGAGAGGTAGATTTGAGTCCTCTGTAGATTATTATTATTATTATTATTATTATTATTATTATTATTATTTTGCTTATGAGGAGCTATGCTCTGAAGTCCTGCGACTTCACAGAGGCAAGCTGGGGAGCCCAAGGTACCTGGGAAGGAGCAGAAAAGGTGCCCAAGGGATTTTATTTTTCTTCAGCTTTTTCTATGGCTGACTCTGAATAAATTCCCACAGCCCTACAAAGTACTGAGAACCCAGAAAGAGAGTGAAGGAATGGTCAGGAATAAAGGGTAATAATTCCCAGGACACAGGCAGAGCAGGAAGTGGGTATCACAGCCTTGTGTGTAGAGGACACCATGCCACTACCCACCTCCTCCTTCTTGCGCCCAGCACTTAAGGCTGGCCCCGGCCAGACACCAAGACTCACTCTGTCTCCACACAGCTTAATGACCAGGACTGAGGATGAGGCCACCTGTGTGAACATAGCTTCACTGGCTCAGGAATTACTCTTGGAAGAGGAGAGGCAGAGGCACCTCAAAGCTTGAGGAAATCCCCAACTCCGCGCCAAGAGGGATGACTCTGGGCTCTGCAGCCCTACATGCGCCCGTGGTCACCTTCCTTTAACAATGCAGTCGTCTAGGATTCCAGAGATGCTGCTTCCAGAAATCTTCCAGGAAAAGTTTGTTGTATTCTGATGTAACCCCCAAAATAGCCCAGGTTTGGTGTGTGTGTGTGTGTGTGTGTGTGTGTGTGTGTGTGTGTGTGTGTTACACCCATCTTATCATCGGAACCTAAGTATCTATGTCTTTCTGTGATTCTGCCATATGAGTCTTGGTGGAGGGCGGAGCCCCAAAATATTGGACTTGGAGATCATTAATATAAAGTGTCAAGAAGAATGTTTGTAAGAATGATGAAATGGCTCCAGCATGAAGGTGATCTCTATGGATGAGACACAATTTCAAGAAGATGGCATTGGAGAGTCTTCAGCCAAGGACTCCTCCCCGTGGTCAGAGGGAGAGGAGAGGGGAGGCTGGGTCTTACCCGGGCCCAGCCTGTGTCTTTGCTGGGTAAGAACTCTCCTGTTGGTCATGACAAAAAGGACTTGGGGATCCTCGGGGACACAAAGGAATGCTGAGTCATGTTTTCTGACCTTCATAGCTAACGATCAAACTAGAATAAGAAAGCCAATGAAAAAGAAATTGGGTATCCTGGCAGACTGCTCAGAAGTCCAAAGACAACAGGAGGGCTTCAAAGCAACATTCTTGTTTTGTGTAAATCCTTGTCTGTCTCATCAGAGAATGTGCTCTCAAGCCCAGTGTGGTAGCACACACCTGTAATCCCAGTACTTGAGAGGCTAAGACAGGAGGATCGCAGGTTCCTCAGTAAGGCGCTCAGCAACTTAGCAAGAACCTATTTCAAGACAAAAAGGGCTGTATCTGAGGGTAGAACTCCCCTGGGTTCAATCTTCAGTAACCAAACAAAGAAAAAACAGAGACAGAATGTGTTCACAAGTATCACTTCATTGCATCCTCACACCATCCCTATTATCTAAAAGAATAATCCAGGTTTGGTGAGATTGTGTGTGTGTGTGTGTGTGTGTGTGTGTGTGTGTGTGTGTGTGTGTGTTACACCCGTCTTATCATTGGAACCTAAGTATCTATGTCTTTCTGTGATTCTGCCATATGAGTCATGGTGGAGGGTGGAGCCCATTTCCCACTACAGCAGCTGAAAATATGAAGTATATTCTTTCTTGGCCTCATTTTTAATAAGGTACAAGCATGTGACCTCAATCAGTCAAATGAAACTCATCTTGAATTTTTGCTTCTGGAGAAGCAGAGACAGAAGGGGGTGGTGGGCAGTCATGCCTCAGGCAGCATTCAAGCCAGAATGAAGTTAGTAGTGAGAACGCTGGCTTCATGACCCGGAGGGTCACGTGATCCAATGGACACACCCTGTATCCATGGGAATGTGTATTTGTGCTCTGCTTTTCTTTTATGGTAAGCTTACTTCTAAAAATTTAACCTCTCTCTGTTCCTGTTTTCTGAGCCTGCATCTCCAGCACTCATAAGCAAATTGAGTTGCCAAATAACCTTCCAACAAATTGTTTTTCTAAATGAGTGAGAATCAGTTTCATTATCTGCAACTTAAACTGACCAAATATATCTAGAAGTGAAAAATAAAATAACTGAAGTAATAACCACTTTAGAGAAGAGTGCGCACTGCAGAGGACACGACTAATAGTCTTACAAATATAGTAATAAAATTATTTAAAATGAAGTAAGCTAACAAATTAAAAAAAAAACTTGAAGCCTGGGTGACTTTGGAATATTAAGTATATGTACAACTCAAGTCTGAGAAAGAGACGAGAGACAAGGGAACAGAAAAATGGCCAAAAATAGTCCAAATGTTATTAAGACAATACAATCACAAGTCCAAGATGGCCAATAAACTCTAATGGAATAAATACAGGGGAAACCATGCCAGAGAGTATTATATACAGATTGCTGAACACCAGCAAATGCTGAAAGCAGCCAGAGTGGGAGAAATGCTTTATGTGCAGAAACAGCAGACTTTATGTTTAAAATAATGCAAGCCATAAGACAATGGAAATTTATCGTTAAAGAAAGGAAAGAAAAGAAAACTGTCAGCCCAGATTTATTTATTTATTATTTCCTTTCTTTTTCAGTACTGGGAATGGAACCCAGGGGCATTCTACCTCCGAGCTACACCCCCATCCCTATTTTTTATTCTTTATTTTGAAACAGGGTCTCACTGAGTTGCAAAAGGCCTCACTAAGTAGCTGAGGCTGGCCGCAAACCGAGATCCCAAATGCTGAGATTACAAGCATGCACCACTATGCCTGGATCCCAAATCTTTAACCAGCAAAAATATCCCTCAAAATCAAGGCAATTGAAGGCTGTTTCAGACAAATAATAGCTGAGAAAATTCATTGCAGGCAAGCCTGCAGTACAGAAAGTTTTTCAGACACAAAGAAATGCCTACATTCATCCCTTTAATGACCGCATCCAGTTTTATGGCACTAAAAGTTCTCTTTTAAACCTTTTTTTTTTTTTTTTACTTCCAGAAATGGACCATTTTAGAGCCTTTCTCTATCATGGCCTTCTCTGAAACCATGCCCCCACTTCTCTAAGGAAACCTCTTATATTCCCCTAAAAATAAATAAACAAAAAGCATTATTTGCCTCCCCAGCCCCACAATCCTCCCTGAACTCCAGCCTAGCGCATGCAATCGCCTCCTCAACATCTCCCCTTCAGTGTTTAATAAGAGCATCACAGGCAGGACCTGTCCCAACTGGGGGCCCAATTTCCTCCCCCAGTCTTCACCATATAGGAAAATGACAGCATTATCCTTCCGGTTCCTCAGACCCTAAACCCTTCAAAGTATATCCCGAGTCTGACCAATTCTCTTACCCTTTTCTTTCTTTCCCAAAGTCTTTTATAGCAGCCCCTCCCTTGCTCAAAGCCTTCCAGTCTTCCGGTCTCAGAGTAGCAGCTGAAGTCCACTATGAGCTTGTCCCTGCCTGGGTTACAACTCCTCCAGTCCAGCCCCAAGTTCACTGGACTCTGGCCACGCTGACCTTGCTGCTCCCCCAGCTTCCCAGGGCTTTGCCCTTGCTGCTCCCTCTGCCTGAAAGCCCTTGCCCTCACACCTGCCCCCTTGCTCCCCCTCTTCTTCAGTTTATACCTTTTTAGATGCTCTTCCTGGCCATGATCATCAACATCACAGCTGCCACAGCACTTCCTGTCTTCCGCTCCCATTTTATTTTTTCTCCAATACCTAACACCTTCTGACATTCCACATATTCTGCTGAATTCTTCCTCTTTCATTACCTTTCCCTATTAGGAGGTTAATTCCATGAATGAAGGATATTTTTCTTGCTTGCTCACTGCTCTGTGAGCAGGACAGAGATCGGGGGCTGGAGCCTAGTTAATGCTTCTGGAATATTTGCTGAATAAAGAATAGAACACTGGGCTGGGAAAAGACTTTAGGTGTCAGCCCATTTGGCCTCCGCTCTCCCCAGCTTACTATGAAGAGACACAGTACACATGAGGGAAGGCCACTCTCTTGTTGCATTTTTTTTTTCTTTGCACGAACATCCCTGGACCTTGTCAGAATTTTTGGGAGCAGGACCCAGGGATCTGCATTTTTTTTATAGTACTGGGGATTGAACCCAGAGACATTCTACCTCCAAGCTATACTCTCAGAGCCCTGTTTTTTATTCTTTATTTTGTACAGGTTCTCATTAAGTTGCAGAGGGCCTCATTAAGTTGCCAAGACTGGCCATGAACCTGTGATCCTCCTGTCTCAGCCTCCCAAGTACTGGGATTACAAGCATGCGCCACCACACCCGGCTTGCATTTTTTTTCCCCCTGTCATTTATTTCCATTATCATTTGAGAGCCCTTCTGTATGCTTCTAGTAGAATTCAGTAGATGAAGCCCACCCATGAAAGGGTTACCTGAAGGAAACACCTCAGCCACCAACTGCCTGCCATGTTCCTGGGTCGGTGGGGATAGCTGTCATCATGGCACATCTCTCTGAGAACCTCACCAGGAGACGATCCGGGCCTTGGGCCTGTTCCTGAATGCCTGTGTGCAGCAGAGCAAGTTGGGGGCTAATGTCAGCGATCCAAGTATACCAACAGGTTGTGGAAATGCGTTTGTTTAGTAAGAGAAATGCATAATCAGGTGCCCCTTTGTTTAGGAGACATCTGGGAAGAGTGTATGTAGAGTCAGGACCAAGACCAGCAGGGCAGGATCACTGCCACCTGGCTTTAATGCCCTGCTTAGAAAACCCAACAAAATGGTACCATAGATCAAGCCTCTGGTGTGATCTGCTCCTCACCCCACTAAAATCTAACTCTTACCCCTACCACCCTCATAAACCAACCCTCCCCCTGGCCACCAGTGAGAACCTAGCAAACATCTTTCTTTTTAACTTGACTGATTGTGACTAGTCGAACCTCTTGGTGTGACCTCTGCATCAGCCTCTGTTCTAGGTCATTTTTGTCATGACAGCCATTCTTTGTCATGCTCCTAGTGAATGTCTCCACTCACTCTTTCAGTGTCAATGCTACCCCCAGAAATCTGTCTTCTTCACTACTAGGAAATAGTTGCTGTGGGTAAGCCCAGTTCATTCTCTAGTTGTATACCTGGAGAGTTGTTCCAGATGGTTCCGCTGATGGAACCTAACAGTTTACCACATCAGAATGTATCTGGAACATGGAAATATATGAGTTCAACACAAGGCATTCGCAATTCTCCAGAAGTTCCAACACTTCTTTGGACCCTATGAGGACCCTCTTGTCCAAACATTCTACCTGGAGGGTCTCAGTGTGAGGTTACATCTAGAAATATCTCAGAGCAGAATGTGGTAAGAAAGATCATTGGTGGAGCAACACATTCAAGAGTTTCTTTGAAAATAAAATTTTAAACCACAGTGGAGAACATTTTCCATAGTAACCAATGTACTCTAGTTTCTTAATAGTCAACATTACCCCGACACCTTCTAAGGTAGCAGACTACCTGCCTCCTGGTGACCAAAGAGCGAAGGACAAGAAAGTGCTTAGCAAACTGTGACCTCCTACACACAGCCAAAGAAGCTCTTTTTATGGACCTCTGTTCAACTTAAAAACATTTCATGGTGGCTTATTCATTTAGCCATTAAACATCAGAAAGTAGAAAATACAATATTATAAGTATAAGAATGTGGAAGATGATCTCTTAATGTCGTTTCTCATTTTCCTTTCCCATGTCAATTAAAAGGGCATCTGGCCTGTGTGCGGTGCATGACATGAAACCAGAAGGCATAGCTTTGCATTGCAGGGACTAAAATATCCCAGCTTAAAGATGCTTAGCTAAATTTGAGAGTGAATCACCAGGTTCTCTTTGGGTTTTTAATCCACTATTGAGCTCCGGGTGACTGCTCCCAATGCCACCAGGTATGAGCTCTAAATGTCAGGCTGATTCTGTTACAATCTGCTTCTTCCTTTGTAAGAAGTCACAGTCAGTCTATCTGCCTTTAAATCCAGTGATCTAATCAGGAACGCTTGAAACCGATAACCAAGAGGGAGGGGGAATGTCTATCCAGCCACAACAGATTAACCGGATGCTGTGGAGGATATCAGGCATGTCACAGTGAGACAGAAAAATAACAGAGGAAGCTCCCAGCAATTATCAGGGGAGGAAGAGACTCAGATGTTTCCATCTCAATGCACAAGTCAGAAAAGGGAGCTAAAAATCAACTTGAGATTTTAATGAAGCGGGGAAGTCTTTCTCACAGATGGGCTGAAAAATAAAATTTACAAAGGGATATGGCAATGAAAGCTGTATGTTTTCCCCAAACGTAAATACTTGTAGAAATTCAGCAGTATGGATATCAACAAACTGATTCTAAAGTTTATATGAAGAGGCACAAGATCTAAAATTGCCAACATGCTATTGAAGGTGAAGAACACATATAGTATCTACAGAACATATTATAAGTATCTGACTTAATATTTCCTATAAAGCTACCATGATCAAGAAAGGGAAGGATTGGGTAAATGAATCCATGGAACAGCTTAGAGAGCCTAGAAATAGACCCATGTGAATACAGCCCACTGGCCTCTGATGAAGGAGCCATAGCAACACAATGGAGGAAAGACGACATTTCAACAAATGGTGCCGACAACCTCACGGCCACATGCAAAAAAAAAAAAAAAAAAAAAAAAAAAAAAATCTAAATACAGATCTTACACCTTCTAAAAAGCTAACTCAAAATGGATCATAGACCTAAGTATAAAATGCCAAACTATAAAATTCTTAGAAGATAATACAGAAAAAGGTCTTAATGACCTTGGTTTAGCATTGACTTTTTAAATATAACATGAAAGGCACAATCCACAAAAGGGTTATCTGATGAGCTAGTCTTCATTAAAGTTTATAACCTTCACTCTGCAAATGACAATGTCAAAGGGATGAGACAAGCCATAGACTGGGGAGTATATTTGCAAAGAGATCTCTGAGAAAGGATGGTTTGGGCCAGCACTGTCACTGTTGTGACTCCAACACCTGACACGCAAACTTAAAGAAGAATTTTATCTGCTCACAGTTCTGGAGATTTCAGTCAGTGTTAGGCCAGCTTCCAAGCAGAAGCCGGGGCTGCAAGTCCTCAGGGCATAATGATGGGGATCAGAGAAAGAGGGTGAGAGATTGTATCAGCTCATTGTGGCAGGGGAGAGAGGAGCAGGAAGCTGTAGCAGCTGGCCTGGGAAAACACTGATCCTGCCATGCCCCAGGGACCCTTCCCCAGCAGCCTAGTCCCACCTCCAAACACATCTACTTCGTCTAATACCTGAGGTCTGGGGAAAATTTTAAATCCAAGTCATAATAAGCATTCTTATTCAAAATAATCCAAAGAACTCTTATAACTCATCAGTAAAATAAATCACCCTGTTTCAAAAATAAAAAGACTGAAAAATAAGGCTGGGAGTATAGCTCGGAGGTAGAATGCCCCTAAGTTTCACCCCCAGTACAGAAAAAAAAAAAGGCAAAAGAGCTGAAGGGACACATCACAAAGAATACATAGATTGCAAATAAATATGAAAAGATATTCAACATCATTAAGTCACTAGGAAGTTAGAATTTAAAACACTTGCACACCTATTAGAATGGTCAAAATCTAAAACAAACAACGAATGCTGGTGAAGATGTGAAGCAATAGGAATTCCTATTCTTTAAGGGATTGCTGGCAGTTTTTTTAAAAAACTAAACATGCTTTTATCATAAGATCCAGCAATCACACTCCTTGGTTATCTATCCAAAATAGCTGAAAGCTTCTGTTGATTTTAAAAAAAAAAACTGTATACAGATATTTATAGCGGCTCTATTCAAATTGCCCAAACTTGAAAGGAACCAAGATATCCTTCGGTATGTGACTGGATAAACTGTGGTACATCCAGAAAATGGAATATTATTCAACACCAAAAGAGAAATGAGCTATCAAGACATGAAAAGATAGGAGTGAAACTTAAATGTATATTACTGAGTGAAAGAAGGCAATCTGAAAAGGCTACATACTTTATGATTCCAACTACATAACATTTAGGCAAAACTGGAGAGTACAATGATCAGTTGTTGACAGGAGTTGGAGGCAGGAAGAGAGAAACAGGCGGGACACAGCACTCGTCTGTGTGTGTGTGTGTGTGTGTGTGTGTGTGTGTGTGTGTGTAGTACTGGGAATTGAATCCAGGGGCATTCTCCCTCCGAGCTATAGCCCCAGACCTTTTATTTTGTATTTAGAAACAGGGTCTCACTAAGTTGCTGAGAGCCTTACTAAGTTGCTGAGGTGGTCCTTGAATCTACAGTTCTCCTGTCTCAGCCTCCTAAGTACCAGGATTGCAGGTGTGCATCATGATGCCAGCTACAGGGCAGTTTGGGTTTGTTGTTGTTATTGTTGTTGTTTGGGTTTGATTTGGTTTGGATTGGTTGTTGTTGTTGTTGTTTTGCGGAACTGGGGATGGAACCCAGGGGCATTCTACCTCTGAGCTATACCTCCAGCCCTCTTTTTTATGCTTTATTTTGAAACAGGGTCACACTGAGTCGCAAAAGGCCTCACTAAGTAGTAGCTGAGGCTGTCTGAGATCTGTAATCCTTCCGTCTCGGTCTCCCTAATGTGGGGATTATACGCATGTGACACCACACCCAGTTTACAGGGCATTTTTTAAGGCAGTCAAATGACTGTGTACGGTGCTATGATGGTGGCTCTGTATCCTTATACGTAGATCAAAACCCACAGACGATACAGCACTAAAAGAGAACCTAAGGTTTGGGTGGTAGAGACATTTCATCAGCTGTAATAAAGGTACCACAGCAGTTCGGTATGTTGGTAATGGGAGGTGTTGCGCCTGTGTGGGATCTGGGAGTAGAAGAGAAAGCTCTACTTTGCGCTCCATTTTGCTATAAACCTAAAAGTACTCTTAAAAAAATCTATAGATTTTTTAAAAAGGAAAAGAAAAACCCTGCAGTGTGGAAGGAGCCATACACCTGTGGGGAAATGGTAAAACCTGGGAAGCAGCATATGGCGGCGCACCCGTGGGTGGTGACTGGAGGAGGACGCTCAGAGGGTGTCCTGCAACAGAAGGCCCAGCCTCGCCGCAGGCGCGGGAAGCAGCCCGTGCACTGGCAGGGAGCCGGCGCAGAGGCTCCTGAAGCTTCATGTGGCTAAAAGCAGAGGCTCCGGAGAAGTGTCCCTCTCCTCTGAGGTGTCTCTTAGCGGACACTAAAAATTCAGAGAAAACATAGGTGGAATTTTATGGCGAAAGACAATGAAAAAGAATGTTGAAAAGGGGGCTGAGGAAGAAAGAATAAAGTTATATTCAAGTCTAGGCAATGCATCCAAGATAGATAGATGAGAGATGAGAGATAGATGATAGATAAATAGAGATGGATGGATGGATGGATGATAGGTGATAGATTAGATAGATGATGATGATGATGATAGATAGATAGATAGATAGATAGATATAGATACTGAGGAGTGAACCCAGGGGCACTGTACCTCTGAGCTTAACCCCCATCCCTATGTTATTATTTATTTTGTAACAGGATCTCACTAAGATGCCAAGACCAACCTCAAACCTGTGATATGCCTGTCTCATCCTTCCAAGTACCAGGATTACAGGTGTGCACTACCACACCCAGCTCCAATAAATTCTTGACCTGCCCTGATACAAATTCTGGAGATGAGAAAACTGAGTCCAACTCAGTTACAGACTACCCAGGTGGTAGATGGAAGCAGAGTCTTACCCATACTATGACTCCAAGTCCCTCTTCCTACTCCACCCCCTCCATTCCTTGCCTCTCATTTGAAATGGAAGGAGACTGTTGAATCCAAAGGTTGGTGAGAGATGGACCTCTGCCCAGAATTTCAGGGTAAGACTAAACTGATTGTCCAGGGCTCTGAGCCAAAGGCGACTTCATAAGATGTAGTACTCAAAGAGAAACCAGATGACCACTAAAAGAGGTTAGCATCAGCTTCAGTGGGAAATAGCGGTAAGAGAGTAGCATGCAGAAACAGTGTGCTCTGTTTTTTTTCCTCTCGTGCAGTCTGAAAACGAAAAGGAAGATATAAACCACCAAGCTTCCTAATCACATTTATTCCCCAACTAATTTGCGCAGCTGTTTCTTGCTGGTTCTCAACTCTGCCTGAGTATTAGTCACCTCGAGAGGTGCTTAAGAGTGCAGATGCCTGGGCTTACTTCCCCTCATTGAAAGATGATCTTACCTTGCATGCTTAGAAAGGCCACTCTTCTTCACAGTGATGCTTTCTTTGTAGGTTAAAAGTTTTCATTGAGTGGCAGGACCCAAATTTTCATTAAGGAGCTGTTTAGTGTGTACAAACTGGTGTGTGCATGTGACACTGTATTCGTCTAGTATTTGCATAAGATTAACACCTTGATTGTCAAAGGGGGAGGAGTGGCTATGACCTTTGGGTTAGGAACTCTTGAAACAAACAAGCAGAAAACAAACCTTATCTCATAGTAGAAACTTGGCAGTTTTGATGGAAATAGAAATTGATATTAAACTCAGTATAGCAAATGCCACGTAACTTCTTCATATGCAACCTTTTAGAACACAGGCCCCTGCGGGCTGTCCCTACACTTAGTAGTGTCCTGATGCCTGTCTTTTCTCCTTTGTCCTCTCTGTTCTTGGTGGATATCGCTTGTTTGGCACTTACACACCACACACCTCTGCTCTGATCCTTCTAGACTGTTGTGAAGTGGAAAAGCAGTTGCCTGGTCAGGTGAGAAATCTGGGTCACACTGTCCCAGGGGAAGAGCAGGTATGATTCCATGAGGGGTCCAAGGAGTTCCCAGAGAGGGATACCCCACTCAGCACCAGCAGGGTCCTTGTCTTAGGTGATGTAAAAGAGTTTCAGTACGTGCCAGTCAGAGACACAGACAAAGATTGATTTAGGAAAGTAGGAAATAATACATAATCAAGGGAGAACACGGGCCACCCAAGAGGGAGATGCGTTTGGGGTCCATGGCTCTTCTTTTAACAGGCACACGTTGAAGGCAGGGCATAGAGAGGGCTGCAAGGATAACCTCAGTCCAACAGTCCCAAAGCCATTTCTGATGTCTGGCCAGTCTTAGGGTCCTCAGGCTGATCAGGTCTCTATTATGTGATCAACAGAGAAGCTGGAGAGTTCCAGAAATGATAGGTTTCTCAGGATACCTTATCTGTCTTGTTAACAGTGCACAGGGCAATTGTAGATTTTGGGTTAATTTCTAGGATCTACAGATTTCTCAGGAATTTTGGAGACAGTCCTGGGAAAGAGAACTAGTTTGGGGAGTGAAGGTAGAAAAGGTTAAGCACCAGGTTCTTATATTAAAGTTACATTTTACTACTCCTTCCTGTCTCCTTTCTACCTATTTATTTCTTCTATCTTATATCAATATAACATCCAAAAGCTACCTGGAAAAGATTCTACTTGATGGATAGACTACCAGCTCACATGCGATTCTTGTCCTTGTTGATTGTTCCAGACATTGAGATACAACTGAGACCTCCAGATAAAGAGAACTTCTATCCAGCACTAATTCCCATCATGTCCACTTTTGGGCCAACAGTACCAAAAAGGTAAAAGAGAAAAAAATCTTAAGAGCCACATTAGGACTCTTAGATTTCTTCGTAAAGCTTATTTCTGAACGTTGGGCATGTTTAAGAATTGCCAAAACACTTGGCCATGTTAAGAGAGCCTGTTTAAGGTTATATTAACCAACTACAGAGTCTTGAGAAGATGATATAAAATAATCAAGTTTTGACCCAACATTTTAAAGTTCTATTTTTAGGAAGAGTAAGAAAATCTGTTTTTCTTATGAAAACAATTTATTAAAGGGCACAAGAGAATAATGTATTCAGAAAGCACTCTGTAAATATTTTTTTCCTTTCACTTTGCTGATTTCAACAGGATGGGGTCCATTATTGTTGCAATAGCCTATTTAGTAGAGAGAAAGGATTAGAGGGCAGGTTGCCCCCAACGGAGCACTCCTGCTGGTCTTTGCCAAAGGAGGAGCTCACTAAGGGAAGAAGCCATACAGGTGTGTAATGTGGAGGGGCTCCCACTGAAAAGAAAGTACCGAAGAGAACACTCACTGAATGTGTGCTACATGCAAGTCAAGTGCCTTGCTAAGACAGGCAGTGTGCTACCTACTTATTTATTATTCATGACAGCCCAGTTTGATAAACGCAGTTCCTACCCTCTGTTTAAGGCTGAGGGAAGACAAGTAACTTGTGTGGGGTCACACAAGTGGTCGTTAATAATTGCATACAAATGTTCCCAAAGGCTCATGTGTAGAAGCCATGCTCGGAGGTGGGGCTTGAGGGTGAATTATAAGGACTCTGATCTCATCAGTGGATTGATCCATAAATAACCCAGTGGACTACTGGGAGGTAGTAGAAACTGGAGATGGTGGGGCATGGTTAGAGGAAGTAGGACCCTGGGGTGTGCCCTTGAGGACTCTTATCTTGTCGCTGGCTTCAATATCTCTCTCTCTCTTTCTCCCCCCCCCCCACCTCTCCAATCTCTCTCTCTCCCCGTTGCTAAGAGCTGAGCTTTCCTCTCCCATGCCCTTCCACCAAAATTCTCTGCCTCACCTCAGGCCCCAAGTGATGGAGCCAGCCAACCATGGGCCAAAACCTATGACACATGAGCCCAAAAATCCTCCTGTAAGTTCTTTCTTAGGTGTGGCTGGGACAGCAACAAAAAGCTAATACCAGTAAGGAAAGGACTTTTGTGGATCCTGAAAGGCATAGATTAGAACTGGACAAACCTAACACAGTGAGGCAGATTCGTAAGTTCTGACTGACTAGGTGCCAATATCATACTGTTCCATGAAAAAAAAAAAAAAAAAAAACACTTTTAGCCAGGTGTGGTGGCATATGCTTATAATCCCAGTACTTGGGAGGCTGAGACAGGAGGATCATGCTGGTTCAAAGCCAGCCTTAGTGCGGCTCTCAGCAACTTAGTGAGATCCTATTTACAAATAAAGTATAAAATGGGTTGAGGGTATAGCTTGTAGGTAGAAGGCCCCTGGGTTCCATCCCCAATACCACCAAAAAAAAAAAAAAAAAAAAAAAAACACTTTTGTGAAATTGAAATCTATTTTCTTTATTGGGATTTGAACCCAGAAGCATTCTACTTCCTAGCTACATCCCCAACCCTTTTATTAATATAATTTTTTTGTTTTGAAACAGAGTCTCACTAGGTTCCTTAGATGTTGCTATGTTACTGGGGCTAGCTGCAAATTTGCCGTCCTCTTATCTCAGCCTCCCAAGTACTGGGATTACAGGTGTACACCACCATGCCTGGCTTAAAGAGTGTCTTGTCAAATATCACTGGCTTTTTTATTCCTCTCTTCCAAGTGTGGTCTGGGTGCCCAGCAGCCTCGGCACCCCCTAGGACCCTGTTAGAAAATGCAGAATCTCAGCCTCTCCAGACCTCGTGAGTCAGAAGTTATTTAAGCACAGCCAGGGAATGGCATCCTCTGGGAACTGGCTGCCAGCTTCCCTTCTCGGGGCTTCTGTACCTGCTGTTCCCACTTGCTGAAATGCTCTTCCCAGAACTGACACATCTCGCTCCCTCTCATGTCTTCCCTGATCTCCATGTGAAGTCTTCGGGCTCTCTCCATCTTCTTACTATTTCTTCATAGCAATTACCTCTCCTGAAAATCACAGATTTGTTTGTTATTCCTTCCGGCACTACACTGCGACCTCAATCTGGACTGGGACTTCGTATCTCTAGCCCTGAAGACGGTGGCTGGAATTTAAGTGCTTGATAAGTATTTGCATGCTGGACTATTGGGAATGCAGGGTCATCTATAGTGCAAACATATGACTTAGCAGCAGGGATCCCTGAGGAAGAGAGAGGGGACCCTTCTGTAGTTTTTAAAACTTTTTCAGAGCGGCCGGGCGTGGGGGCGCACGCTTGTAATCCCGGCATTTGGAAGGCAGAGACAGGAGGATTGTGCAGGTTTGAAGCCAGCCTCCCTGGCTTTAGAGACCCTGTTTCCAAATAAAAATATAGAAAATGGGTCTGGGAGTGTAGCCCAAAGGTAGAAGAGTTTCCAGGAACCTCAGTACCACGAAAAAAAAAACCAAAAAACTTTTTCAAAGGTGTCCATCTATTTTCATAATTTATTAAACACTTCTAAATAACTGAGCAGACCATCTCAAGACATATAACTGCAAGAGCAAAGCAGATCTCTTCCTTCTAAAAGGTCTTGGGCTTCATTAATTTATCAGATTACCCTTTAATAGCTAAGAAGCCATGTCCTCTGAAGGACCTGCTTGTGTTCCCCAGAAATGTCATTATATTATGCTAGGATTTTTTTTACAGTACTAGGGATTTTTTTTTTTTTTTACAGTATCAGGGACATTCTACCGACAAGCTACACCCCCAGCCCTATTTTTTATTCTTTCTTTGGAAACAGGGTCTCACTAAGTAGCTGAGGCTGGCCATAAACCTGTGATCCTTCTGTCTCAGCCTTGCAAGGATTGGGATTACAAGCATGTGTCAACGCGCCCAGCAAAAAATTTCATTTTTGAAAGTCAGACAATACTCCTACATCCCATGGACCAAGCCTCGTCCCCGCACTGCCCGCCTGGTCCTTGAAGTCGCACCAACCCTCCTACTCAGTTTAGAGTGACTCCCACAAGCGGCAGAGGGATGGAACAGATTCCAATCAGAGTCCACAAAAGAAAACCATCTTTACTGATGAATCATTTATTTGGACAAGACAAAAACGTCCCCACACAGTCTCCTTTTATACAGAAAGTGGAACATCTCAAATATATTAGTTTTTCTCTTTTTCAACAGAATTCGCTTCAGTCTGGTGCCAGGAACTGCTGCTCACGTTAGGATTCACGTTTTAGTAACACATACGCGCCCATCACAGCCAAAAGAGCATACTGTAAAGAAAACACGGTGGAAAATTACTGTGAGGTCTACAAAGAAAGCTGGCCTGTACATGTATTCAGATGAAGTCTATTCAATACTAGATGGAGGAGAGAATCAAAAGGCGACCTCTCCACTTGGCCCTGTTCTCCAAGCTAGCTGCTCGATGCCACGCTGCGGCCACAGGCCCAGCACCTGAGGACGGGCCTCAGATCACGCAGCAACAAGCATAGCCAACCGAGTGCTCGGGCCAGGGAGGTTTCATATTGTTTCTCAAGTGGTGTTTAAAAAAACAGAGATAACGTTTCTGTTGAATTCGTTAGACAAACATTACTGGGTTGACTGTGTTACTTTTTTTGTATGTTTTGAACATTTCCATAAAAATAAACAACAACAGTACGTGCCCTTTGTGGACACACTATGAACATAACAGGTGAAAGCAGCTATTTCAAATCATTAAATATCAACTTAAGTGATTCTGTTAATTTGTAGTTAGCTACAAATGCTGAGCAGGAAAATTAATGTCAGGGAAGTTCAAGGAAACGTATTCTTTATAGTTGCACACGTAAAGGCTCCAACATCTATAGGAAAACTAAACAGAAACACACAAATTCCTACCTTGAATTTTGGGTAGTCATTCATTATTATGGTGACCATACCAACATATGGCAAAAACCTACATTGTGGGGATGAAAAACAGGAAATATAAAAAGATTGTTTATAAGATGACAATAGCAACAACTGACTATAAATCAGCTCAGGAAACAAATCTTTCATGGACACACCCTAACGAGGGCTGATGGGATGATATTCACCCTGTCTCAGTTTTATTAGTATAAAGCTTCAGAGGTAACAGCCAGGATAACTTTTGTTAAGCAGGTATGTGATTTGAGTTAGCAATGCTACATGTCTTTCTGTGCTACAATAAAAATCATTAGTTGGCCGGGCGTGGTGGCGCACGCTTGTCATCCCAGCGCTTGGGAGGCTGAGACAGGAGGATCACAGATGTTTAAAGCCAGCCTCAGCTACTTAGTGAGGCTCTCAGCAACTTAGTGAGACCCTGTTTCCAAATAAAATATAAAATAGGTCTGGGAGTATAGCCTGGAGGTAGAAAGCCTCTGGATTCCACCCCCAGTACCACCAAAAAAAAAAAATCATTAGTTGATTGAGGAGTGTTTGCACATGCCTGTAATCCTAGTACTTGGGATGCTGAGACAGGAGGATCCCAGGTATTGAGGACAGTCTCAGATAGTAGGGAGACTCTCGTCAACCTAGTGAGACTCTGTTTTAAAAAATAAATAAATAAATAAACAAACAAACAAACAAACAAATAAATAAATAAATAAATAAATAAATAAATAAATAAATATTGGGCAGGGAGGTTTAGATCAGAGGTAGAATGCCCCTGGGTTCAATTTCCAGTACCATGCACATACACAAAAATCATTAGTTGGGCCATTCATACAAACATAAGAGGTACCTTTCACAAATCTAATTATTATTGTTCTGGGAGAAAACTTAAGTTTTAGGTAACCTATATAAAAACTGCTGTTGAAGCTTAAAAAGCTTAAAAACATATAGGTAGTTTGTAATTTAAAGAATCATCATTTTTATTCCACGGTGCTTTTCAGATGAAATAAACAGTGATTATGCTGACAAAACTAACATCAATAAGGGATCAGTGTGGCCCCAGCCTCATGGTCTGTGCTGATGACAAGCAAGGTCCACCCACAGCACCCTCCAGTCCACAACCGGAAGCTGCCCCTCTCCCTTGCACACAGGAGTGACAAGTAGAAGTCCTCCTCATCGTCCAGTAGATATTCAAGAGGAAATGCAAGCCACGTGTGGTGGCGCATGCTTGTAATCCCAACATTTGGGAGGCTGCGACAGGAGGATCCCATTCTTGGCCAGCCTCAGCTACTGCCCTCTGCAACTTAGTGAAACCCTGCTTCAAAATAAAGAATAAAAAAAAATAGGGCTGAGGGTATAGTTTGCAGGTAGAATGTCCCTGGGTTCCACTTCCAGTACTGCCAAAAAAAAAAAAAAAAGGAGGAAATGTAATACAGAAAAATGGTAAAGGGGTAGCAAAACCAAGGGTTGGCCTTGAAACCACAATCTGATCAATAAAGCTAAATGTCAGACAAGGGAGCCCAGGGCCTCAACTTACATGGCAGTGTGGCTGAGATCACAAGCAGACATTTCTAATAAGGGCTAAATATAAAAAGAGCCACTGAGAGAGGAAAAGAATCTCTCTTTTTTAATAACAGGAAACATTTTTTTTGCTGCATCAATCAGAAGCAAAACTCATTGCTAGGATAATTATGCAAAAATTAAAAGATTTGTCACAGAACTGTTTTTAATTGTTAATACTCTCCTTCAAAAATAAATAAATAAGACTAGGAGCTGGGTGTGGTGGCACATGCTTGTATTTGGGAAACTGAGACAAGAGTATCCTAGGTTCGAGGCCAGCCTCAGCTACTTAGTGAGGCCCTCCGTAATTTAATGAGACGTTGTTTCCAAAGAAAGAATAAAAAATAGGGCTGGGGATTAGTTCCGAGGTAGAATGCCCCTAGGTTCAATCCCCAGTACCACAAAAAAAGGGGGGAAAAAAGGACTGGGGTGTAGCTCAGAAATAGAATGTCCCGGGTTCAATCCCCAATACCACACAAAAGAAGAGAGGAGGGAGGGAGGGAGGGAGGGAGGGAGGGAGGGAGGGAGGGAGAGAGAGAGAGAGAGAGAGAGAGAGAGAGAGAGAGAGAGAGAGAGAGAAATAATCTAAATGTCTACCACAAAAAATATCTACCAAAAGATGCTTGGTTGTAAAAGTTATAATTATTAGTAAAACAGCACACAGCCATTTATAAAGATGTCTGGGCGTGGTGGCACATGCTTGTAATCCTAGCATTTGGGAGGTTGAGCCAGGAGGATCATGGTTCGCAGACAGCCTCAGCTACTTAGTGAGGCTCTTTGCAACTCAGTGAGACCCTGTTTAAAAGTAAAAAAAAGGGGGGGGGACTGGGGGTCCAGCTCAGAGGTAGAATACCCCTGGGTTTCATCTCCAGTACCACAAAAAATAAAATAAAAAGATAAAGATGTAAATTTGACAGTAAAAGCAATTTCCCACTTACTTCTAGGTAAAATTGTGTAATATGGACATACACACACACACACACACACACACACACACACACACACACACACACCTGCTAGGCACATATAGTATCCAGAACATTCACTAAAATGTTCAGCAGTGGTGATGGCTAAGAGGATTTCTTGTAGTTATTATTTAAGACTCACAAATAACTAGTCTCTAAGCAAGGATCCATTTTATAATAGAATTAAACCTATGACACAGAATGACATAGATACTACTTCTGGATTCAATTTTAGATGTTAGGTCCTTAGAAAGTTCTAAGGTTTCTTTAGTCTTCGCAGCACAGAGTAGAACTACTTAGAAGGCACTTGACACTGCATACAGGCAATGAACGATTCTAGTATCGGACACACTTAATTCATTGCTAAGTATTATCCTGGTTTCTGAACCACCTATGTAACTCAAAAGTTCATCCTCAGCTTGGCACAGTGGTGCACACCTGAAAGCCCGGTATCTGGGAGGCTGAGACGGGAGGCTCTTAGGTACAAAGCTGGCCTCAGTCACTTAGTGACACCCTCAGCAACTTAGCAAGACCCCGACTCAAAATAAGAAATCCTAAGGTCTGAGGTGTAGCTGAGGTGCAATGCCTTCCCCAGCAACACACACACACACACACACACACACACACACACACACACACACACACTCACCCGCGTGCTCTTCCCACCACGTCCTTCTTTTCCAGCCAGTTCTGGCCTTCTTTGTACAAGCCTCTATCATCGACTTCATTATTATCTCCTTTAGTCAGAAATTTGATGTCTCCATTATCTCTGGAAAGCAAAACGATGTCCTCTCAAAAATTACATTCAGCACAGCGTCATTAAAAAAATATTAGCTTCCACAAGACGTTATGGTCAGCCATGAGCATTCAGAACACAGCCAAAGAATACTTGACCTTCCTTTGGTCTGATTGCTCACAGCTAACCCGCAGCTGAAGCCCAGACATAATGACAATTCTGTAGACTTAAATTCTAAAACACTCTCACGTAACCCTGACAACCAGGAATCACAGCCATGCGCAGGTCACCAGGAAGGCGACGCCCGGGCGCCCGCACAGCGCTGGGTTAAGAGCCACTCCAAGGGTCATGCCACCCTCGAAGGAGGGGAAGGCTGGTACCTTATATCCCAATGTGGAAACAAGATTATTTGTGTCTTTCATCAGCAGACAAAATCATGTGAATGACCCCTGAAAGAGTCTGGGGATGGAACCCAGGGGCATTCTACCTCCAAGCTACACCCCCAGCCCTACTTTTTATTCTTTATTTTGAAACAGGGTCTCACTGAGTTGCAAAGGGCCTCACTAAGTAGCTGAGGCTGGCCATGAACATTGATCCTCCGGTCTCAGTCTCCTGAATGCTGGGATGACAAGCGTGCGCCACCACGCCCAGCTCCTGTGTGACTCTTTCAAATCCAGATTTCTAATACACCAAGACGTTGTTGGCAACGTGCTTCTCCGGCTTCCTTTGCTCGCTCACTCAGGTCACAGGAGGCCAGACACAGGCAAGAAGCTGACTGAACAACCCAGGCTGGACCTCCACCGTTTTCTATTTTTGTTCCTTCTTAGACCTCACGGACCCGTTTGCTGACGTGGATCAGACTCTTCACTCTAGACGTGAGCCTGCTCCCAGACCACACGGACGTGAACACCAGGTCACTCAGATGCAACCGTGCTCTTAGCTGCCCTCAAACTCTTCCCTGCTGGATGTGGAAAGTGCTAATGCACTTCTTGTGTTAGCACTGAGCACAGATGTAAAGTCCCTTTTGCAAGGAAACAAGAGTCACGGGTGGCCCAAAGTGGTACATTCAAGAGACATGTGGACTGGCGTTAAACCATTCTAAACGGGTGCTTGAATGCCTCCGGGCTACAAACACAAAACCCGAGAATTATGGAGCTATGGAGAGGGTGGTCTTTCAATAGGGCAAATGGGGGGGGGGGGGAAGCATTAGAATGAGATGAAGCCAGGCGTGGTGGCACATGCTTGTAATCACAGTACATGGGAGGCTGAGACAGGAGGATTGCAGGTTCGTGGCCAGCCTCAGGAACTTATAAGGCTCGCAGCAACTTAGTGAGACCTTGTTTCAAAATAAGGGATAAGATCGATCTGGGAGCCCAGCATGGTGGCGCACACTGGTAATCCCAGTATTTGGAAAACTGAGACAGGAGGAGCACAGGTTTGTGGGCCAGCCTCAGCTGTGTAGCGAGGCCCTTTGCAACTTAGTGAGACCCTGTTTCAAAATAAAGGATAAAAAATAGGGCTGGGAATGTAGCTCGGAGGTAGAATGCCCCTGGGTTCCATCCCCCACGCCTCAAAAAACTGATCTGGGCGTATGGCTCAGAGGTAAAATGCCTCTGGCTTATGGCTTCAATTTCTAGTACCATAAAAAAAAAAAAAAGGAATGAGATAAAATATTTAAAGCCCACTGAGATTTGAAAGCATGTCAAAAAGAGCATGCTGACTTCAGCCATGATTATTTAGGAAATTGAGAAGATAAAAATCCCCACACTCTCTCATGATTCATGCAAGTTACAACAAATAATCATCGTTTCCTCATCTTTGAGTAATTTTTTCAACTTCAGAAATTCTTTTTAAATCAGGTGAGAGTACTGTCACTCATGAGGGAGCTTCCCCAAAAAACTAACAAGCGGATATCAAGTAGCGACTGGGAATGGCACCAGCAGACCAGTACAGACTGACACTGGATCGTCCCAGGGTTTAGCCTAAAGTGAAGCGAATATTTTAAGTATTAACTTTTTTGTGGAGCACCTGGAAGCAATGAGTGAAATAAGAGTCTAGTTCCAGATATGTATAAGTAGTTATCCCCCAACACACACAGAGTGAAAAATATTCCATTATTCAAAGACACAGTCATAAACACCTAATTTTAATTCTATAAATCATGTAGGTAAAAACGGTACACTGAGCTGCATAAGGTAAATGAATAACCAAGCACATAAAACATAACATCTTCACTGTCTCATGGAAACTTTCTATATTTGAGCTAGAGGTAAATGGCTGGGTTCCAAAAAGAAACCAGACCTCATTAAGGTCTTGATACGTCATCGCAGCATTAAGGGGAAGGCGAGGCTGTCTGCAGAGGGAAGAATTAATACAGGATGTGCACAACCAAAGCAGGAGATGAGTTGGGGAAAAAGTTTTATCCGTTTAGGGCTAATATTATTGCTGAAAATGCCACTTTGGCCAAAGGGACAGAGATAGCTTTTTTGAACTTCAGAAAATAATTCTCCTGCCAACATAATCCTCAGTTACAATGGGATTCGATTTTGAGACTCTTTCAAATAACTAAGAATACGTATTCCACATTATACTTGGGCAGCAATTCAAGTTTTTAAAGTGCTTTAGTAAACAGTAGTTTATTGAATTCTCCTCATCACCCTGTGAATTATTACGGTCAGTAGAATATCATTCCTGACTTATAGAATGAGTTAGCTACCTAGCCCACTTCACTAGCAAAGAGCAGAACTAGTCACGATCCAGCAAGCTTTGGTTAGCTTCTAATTAACCATCACGACCACCTGCCAAAATTTACAAAAGTAACCAAAAAGAGAAAGAAGAAAGGCTTCTTTACTTTTCGTGAACTTTGATTACTCTGTGAACTATCGGAATGTCTCGTCCTTCGACTTTAAAAACAACTATTTCACCAGCTCTGATGGGATCTTCGCGGAAGTTTGTAAGGAACAGAAGGTCTCCCCTGTGAAAAGCCGGCTCCATGCTGCCACTGGAAAGAAACACAAAGTGAGCATCAGTACTGCCGGGTCACCTGGAGCTGATGGGAAACGTACCCGGCAGGGCTGAAGGTCCAGCGGCAGGTAAGTCTCCTACAAACCCAGCCCCTGAGGCTTCCTTCTGGCTCAAATGAGGAAAGGGCTTCTACTCAGGGTTAAGCATGCAGAGGACACTGAGCAGGCCCCTCTGCAGTTTGCATAAGAAAAGAATTAAGAGTAATGTGGACTGTTTAGCCTTAAAACAAGTTCTATCTCAACGAATACATTACCAGCTTTATTCAGAATTGCAGATGACTGCAGCTCCTTAATACTCCAGGGCAATTCTTTCATTTCATGATCTATTCCCAGCACCTAGAACACTGCAGGATTTGTTCAAGGAAGGAGAAGCAGACAAATAATTAACCTTAGAGAACAGGCCTGCCCTGAAGCCACACGTAGGGTCAGGACAAAGCTGGAACCCTAGTCTTGCCTCCTGCGACATCACCCTTTCCACTATATCTACAAAATCCCAGTGCTAGTAAATACTGACTGGTTTTTATGTGTAGGGCAATAAATCCTCATGATAACAGCTGAAACTCGTATCAAAATCTTTAGTGAAGTCGGGTGTGGTGGCGCAAGCCTGTAATCTCAGTACGTGGTAGATGGAGACAGGAGGTTTGCAGGTTTGAGGTCAGCCTCAACAAGAAAGTAGTAAGACTCTCAACAACTTGGCGAGACCATTTTTAAGAACAAAAAAATAAAAACTTGGTTGGAGGTATAGCTCAGAGATAGAATGCCCCTGGGGTTCAAGTACCCAGTGCCACCACACTCACACACAAAACAGAAATCTTTGGTGAATTCAAAGTAAATTGCAATCTACTGGGAAAACTGAAATTAAAAAACAACTGAAATTCATTGTACATACACTTGTGCTTTGTTTTAATTCATGAAAAAAAAAAAAAAAGACCAAGAAGTATAGTTTGACAGGGGCCGGGCAACCAAAAATGAGAGGATAATGTGTGTTGAGCAGGGAGGAAGAGGACAGAGAAGCAGGCTGTTAAAGCCACGTGGCTCCTGGAAGGCGAGTCCGGCTCTCCCTTCGGGTGCCTCAGCTCCAGGGACCCAAAGCTTCCCGCAGACACACTGAGAAGACACAACCATCACTGAGCACCTGCCGAGCTTTATTTCAAAATGAAACTGAGGGAGAAGAAATAAAAAGGTCGAAAGAAGACAGAAGGAAAGACAAGGAAATATCATTTTCATCTAAAGTTCCATAGACCTGTCCAGGTCTGTCACCCCCAACTGAGTTCTTCCCTCAGGCCTGTCATGCCCAAATGTCTGGGAAACCTGTCAGTCTTGGGGTTACCATAAACTCACCCACTTATGAAAATTACCTTGTGCACCATTAGTCCACATAATAAACAGATTTATAAAAAGAGAGAGGGGGCCTTTTTTTTTTTTTTTGCGGGTCTGGGGATGGAACCCAGAGGCATTCAACCTCCGAGCTACACCCCCTGCCCTATTTTTGATTCTTTATTTTGAAACCGGGTCTCACTGAGTTGCAGAGGGCCTCATTAAGTAGCTGACGCTGTCCGTGAACCACGATCCTCCGGTCTCAGCCTCCCGAATGCTGGGATTACAAGCGTGCGCCACCACGCCCGGCTCGGAAGAGGACATTTTAAGAAGCCTATTAATTGAGGGCACCGTCTAATGTTGTTTACTGGTCAGATAATGGAGACCACATCCGCGTAAGAATCCTGAGACTCGCCAGACCGTCCTAAACCCTCTTGTGGCCACGGGACTGATGCTGTCCTCACAGACCTGCCCACCTCTCACCAAGCTTCCTTCAAAAAGAAGGGGGAAAGGAAAGCTTTTCCTCGGCATTGCCTGCGGAGGTGGCAGCATCTGTCACTCGGCACCGCGGCTGCCCTCAGACCTCTAGTGAAGCCCAGATTTGTCCAAAAGAGGAGCAAGAAGTTCACCCAGCACCAGTGTAATTGATAAGTCGAAATTAAGCGTAACTGGTGGAGATTCTGAGAACGGGCTGTGGGGGAGACTCCAGAGCCACCTCTTGATGCTCAGTAGGGTTAAGGGAGCAACCAGAAAACGCGGCAGGTGCTACCCAGTGGCTCCCAGAAGTCACTGGTCCACACGCCAAGGAGCTGGAAAGGCTCTTGATGTGCAGCAGAGTTTACTGTGCTGAAACTGCTCACAACGTTTCCTCCAAGAACCGCAGAGCCCTTGTGCACAGAGCAGCCCGGCAGGCCACCGGTCACCGACCCCGACGCCAGGCTGAGCAGGGAAGATGAATACACGCTGACAAGCATGCTGTGTGTGTGTGTGTGTGTGTGTGTGTGTGTGTGTGTGTGTGTGTGTGCGCCCGCACGCGCGCGCACTTAAACCCACAAAAACTGTCAACTGACCAAAAAAAAAAAAAAAAGTAAAAAAGAAGATCCTGAGAACCCCGAAAGCATCTCTCACTTTTGAGGTGCTCTACTCCGCCTTGATGTGTCTCTGCTCCCCTAAATAAACGTGTCTGTGCCTCTTCTGACACATTCTTGAATCCATTCCTGCAGTGTCCGTGAAGACCCCCGCTCCTCCTGCGCTGAGGTCCCCTCTCTGGGAACTCCTCGGAGCTGCACTGTTGAACAAAACCAGTGATGCTAAATGCGGCACCAGATCCACGCTCAGAAACAAGAAATCTGCATTTTAAAAGGAGAGACGGCTGGCAACAGAAATGACTAAGAGGGAAAGAAAAACATCTCAGTAAAACAAATTTGGAGTTCTTTTATTCTCCAACATGGAATTTTATTTTGTCTTCTGAAAGCGAAACATAATAGCTTCAGGGTTTTGTTTTCTTTTATGGAATAATAGCTGAGATGCTTAAGATAATTTCTTCATCCTTCAACAAAATTCCTGAAGCCATCCAGTGAGAAGACATAGATAAAAACGGTCTTGGTCCATAACAGCTGCTGTGAGGAAAAAGCTCTCGGCAAGCGCCCCAGAAGCCAGAAGACTGTATCGGGCTGAGTCGCGGGTGCAATCTGTCCTATCAGGAAAGCAGCTATTTAAGTGTTTCTCAAATATCAACTTGTAGTTGCTTTCCTCCTCGGCCAGGGATTCCCCTAAAGCCACACCGTGCTCAGGATGTCAGCCCAAACTGCTTTAGTTTGACAAAGGATGCTTTTTAAAAAGTCCCTATGGCGCATGCTTGAAATCCCAGTGCTTGGGAAGCGGAGACTGGAGGTTAGCAGCCAGCCTCAGCTACTTGGTGAGGAGGCCCTGTTGCAAAATAAAGAATAAAAAATAGGGGGCTGGGGTGTAGCTCAGAGGTAGAATGCCCCTGGAGTCAACCCCAAGTACCACAAAAATAGTTAATTAGTTAACTAATTAATAAAAAGTTCCTGTGCCCTGCAACCTCACAATAACATGCGTGCAAGGAAGCCAGTGTGATCTGAGGGGGAAGGGCCGGTGACCTCAGACCCCATCTCGATCTACAACCCTGGGGGTGCTGTGACTTGTGCGGCTCCTTATTTGTTAGGCCCATCTGAGGCTGTGGCTTCCTTTCCCTCCTCCCCTTCTCGTCCTCTTCTTCCTCTTTCTTTCTTTCTTTTTCTTTTCAGTACTGGGGATGGAACCCAGGAGCATTCTACCTCTGGGCTACACTTCAGCCCTATTTTCCATTCTTTATTTTGAATCAGGGTCTCACTGAGTTGCAAAGGGCCTCACTAAAGTAGCCGAGGCTGTCCGCGAACCGCGATCCTGTCTCAGCCTTTCAAATGCTAGGATTACAAGCGTGCGCCACCACGTCCAGCCCTCCTCTTCTTTTTTTATAGGCAGGGTATCAAACCCAGGGCCTTGGACATGCTAGGTATGTACTCTACGACTGAACTACATCCCTAGCCCCCTTCTTTAAAAAACAAAAAACCAAAAACAAGCCATATCATTCTCCCTTCCAATTGAATATGACTACAGAAAACACACAGCAGTGGAGCTGCTGCAGTGGAAGCCAGCCTGGTCCCCTTCTCTCCTACCCAGCAGACCCGGGCCCTCTCAAGGCACAGTGTGAACAGCGGGGAGTCGGGGGCCCCCTGACCCTGCTGAGCTCTGCTGCCCCGGGCTTCTGCCTTAGGAACTCAGCATCTTGATACACGTGTCCCTGGGCCGGGCACACGAGGCTGGCCTGGGGAGGCATGGACGTGGCTGCGGTAAGACAAGGCTGCGGCCCGTGATGGGACAGCAGGGCCCGTGCGAGGAGGGGAGCTGGTTTGGAGCCCTGCATTGTGGTCTGGGCTCCTGTACCGTCAGCCGTGACGCTGTCCACGTGACCCCAGAGCACAAAGGGGCTCTACCCCGCCAGCAGCGAGGTCCAGGGACCTGAGACACGGCTCCCAGACGGTCAACTGATTTCAGCTTACTTCATGCTCCCCCTTGAATGGCTCCATGGCTGTGAGGGGTCCACAGTTGTAGTCACTCTTGGCAGTAGTCACTCTTCTAAAATAAGCACGCCATACTCTCATAAGGTAATGGCCTCTAGAAGACAGCAGCCACCTACCACAGCATCACTGGAGAAGCTTTTAAAAATGCCAGGCACTAGCCGGGCGTGGTGGCGCACGCTTGTAATCCCCGCGCTTGGGAGGCAGAGACAGGAGGATCGCGCAGGTTCAAAGCCAGCCGCGCATGCTGGCTTATGAGACCCTGTTTCCAAATTAAAAAGTATAAAAAATAGGTCTGGGAGTGTAGCCCGGAGGTAGAAGGGCTTCCAGGAACCCCAGTACCACCAAAAAAAAAAAAAAAAAAAATGCCAGGCACTTGCTAGGCACTAGGGATATTGCCCTGCCTGCTATATGAAGAAAACCGAGTAACATTTTTAAATTCCTTATGTTTCAAAATCAGTTTTATGCCAATAACATATTAAAACCATTTTGCTACATTGTGGTGTTTGTGTTTAGTACAGGGGACTGAACCCAGGTGTGTTCTACCTCTAAGCTACACTCCCAGCCCTTTATATGTTTAATTTTGAAACAAGGTCTTGATAAATGACCACACATTGGCCTCAAACCCATGATCCTCCTGTCTCAGCCTCCCAAGTACTAAGATTACAGGCATGAGCCACCACACCCAGCCTAAATTGTCATTTTAAAGTGGATTATATGCACTAGCATAACATGATTAAGACTCTAAAATGTCTGCTGAAAAGATAAAATTTTTAAACAAAAGCCAGAGAAAACTGAGACATTCTCAAAGCAGCTATCAATAAAAAAGGCTCTACTCAAAAGACTCTACACTAGCAAAACAAACAACCCAATCAATAAATGGGCAAATGAACTAAATAGACACTTCACAAAAGAAGAGACACAAAGGGCCAATAGATACATGAAAAGATGTTCTACGTCATTGGCCATCAGGGAGATGCAAATCAAAACTACACTGAGATTCCATCTAACCCCAGTCAGAGTGGCAAGCATAAAGAAATCAAATAACAACAAATGCTGGCGAGGATGTGGGGAAAGAGGAACTCTTTTACAATGTTGGTGGGAGTGCAAACTAGTTCAGCCAATACGGAGATCTGTATGGAGATTCCTAAGAAAGCTAGGAATAGATCCACCATACGATCCAGCTCTACCACTCCTGGGTATTTTTCCAAAAGGGTTGAATCCAGAGAACTACAGCAACATATGCATACCTATGTTCATAGCAGCACAATTCGTAATAGCCAAAATATGGAACCAACCCAGATCTCCATCAACAGATGAATGGATAGCAAAACTCTGGGAAATACACACAATGGAATTCTACTCAGCCATAAAGAAGAACAAAATAATACCATTTGCAAGAAGATGGAAAGTCCTGGAGAACATTATGTTAAGTGAGATCAGCCAAGCACAGAAGGAGAAGGTACATATGTTCCCTCTAATATGCCCAAACTAGGGAACGTAGAGGATACCAGTGGGACCCCAGGTTATGGAGGGGAAATACCAGCAAAGCTTGAATGGAAAGATAGGAGAGGAGGAAGACTGAACTTGATTAATGAGGGTCTTCATCTGAATATGTGTAAAATTATGAATATGGCATGGTTACCCTAGACAATCATTGGTGGGAGGGGGGAAGGGAAAAAGGGGGGGAGGGCACCAAGTATAGTTTAAATTTATACCATTTATGTTCAATAAAAAAAATTAAAAAGAAAGAAGAAAGAAAGAAAGAAAGAAAGAAAGAAAGAAAGAAAGAAAGGAAGGAAGAAAGAAAGAAAGGAAGAAAGAGAGAAGGCTTTACTGGCTTATCCCGTTAACATCTTGAATTACAGTTGTCACGAGGTCTTCACGGAGGGTCACGGAGGGCACCCTCGAGCCCCAGGGCACAGTGACAGAGAGCGAGGGCAAGAGACCGCCATGCAGGACCCACCTCAGCACCACCACGATCGGGCTCTCGCTGCCTGTGAGGACAATCAGGCCTTTCCAAATCATGAGCGCAGACGACACGATCATGGCGAAGTTTAAAACCTGGTAGTAGAGCTGGAACGAAAAGGTGAACCGAGGTGAACACCAACAGCAGAACCAGCACCAGCCAGAAGCTGGGGATGCACCTAGGCAAAAAACAAAAGTAGCCGGGCGTGGCGGCGCACGCTTGTAATCCCAGCATTCGGGAGGCTGAGACAGGAGGATTCACGGGCAGCCTCAGCTACTTAGTGAGGCCCTTTGCAACTCAGTGAGACCCTGTTTCAAAAAAAAAAAAAGAGTAAAAAATAGGAATGGGGGTGTAGCTCGGAGGTAGAATGCCCCTGGGCTCCATCCCCAGTACCGCAAATAAATAAATAAATAAATAAATAAATAAAGCAAAACAGATGAAACACTAAGGCATGAAGCTAATTCATGCAAGGATAGTAAAAAATAAAATGAGGCAGGATTGCAACTTTTATCCAGGGACAAGCCTTCTAAGTATCATAGTCAGTGAGAGTAAAGGGGGAGGGTGGCGATCTGTGCGGTGCGCTGTTAAAGCCCTAGTGAGGCTTTGCCAGCCAGCCCCTCGGGATTTCCCAGGGTCCCACTACTTACGATCCACCGCCGGGGCCCCTCCCTCTAGTCTAGGCTTGCATGCAGCTCCATGAAAAGGGCCTGGGTCTCACCCTGAAAACCCGCCCACCTAGTGGGAATCCACCCAGAACTGCCCTTCAGCACCATGGCCAAAACCACCTCAAATGCAGGTTTCTCGGGTTACAGAACACAGCAAGGAGGCCTTTGCCTATGAAAAGGGAACCACAGCCAGGCTTGGCGCACGCTTGTAATCCCAGCATTTGGGAGGCTGAGACAGAAGGATCGCGTTTCACAGACAGCTTCAGCTACTACTTAGGTCCCTTGCAGCTCAGTGAGACCCTGTTTCAAAAAATAAAGAATGAAAAGTAGTACTGGGGATGTAGCTTGGAGGTCAAATGCCCCTAGGTTCCATCCCCAGTACCAAAAAAAAAAAAAAAAAAGGGAACCACAGTGTTAAATACCTGGATACTTAAGCTTTCCATAAACATTTATTTATTTATTATTATTATTATTTTTTTTGGTGGTACTGGGGTTCATGGAAACCCTTCTACCTCTGGGCTACACTCCCAGACACCTATTTTTTATATATATTTTTATTTGGAAACAGGGTCTCTTAAGCTAGCGAGGCTAGCTTCAAACCTGCGCGATCCTCCTGTCTCTGCCTCTCAAGCGCAGGGATTACAAGCGTGTGCCACCACGCCCGGCTCTCCATAAACATTTTAAAAGGTGAACAGCACATATTTGAACAGAGTGGAGAGGGGAGAATTTCTCAGGTCAACATGTAATGGCTAGTTGCTAGCCGTGAGGAAGGTTGTGAGCTGCCCTGGCCCCTCCTGTGGCAGACCCCAGGGCTCCCTCCCTGCTCCACTGTGTGCCGAGGCAGGACTCGTCCTCCAGATAGCTGCCCATCACACCTGAAGCCCTGGGGACTGAGGGGCAAAGCGCCACCTCACACGGCCCCCCTCCCTCCACCAGCGACCCTGAGTCCCTGAGGATTCTGCAGAGCAGAGAGTGAGCCACGGGTCCTCAGCCCCCCAGGAGCACCGGGGCCTTGGACTCTCTGGGTTGGCCAGCCGCCACTCTTCCATCTATTTTGCAGCCACTAGTATCTAGATTCTCTTCTTTTCTTGCCTGAACTCCTTATTTTGGAGTAACTGTGACTCTTAAAATCTCCAGCGCACGCCGGTGATCCCAGTACGTGGGAGGCTGAGACAGGAGGATCACAGGGTCAAGGCCAGTCTCCGGATCTTAGTGAGACCCTTAGCCACTTAGTGAGACCCTATTTCAAAATAAAATATAAAAAGGGCTGGGGATTTTGTCACAGGTAGAATGTCCCTGAGTTCAATCCCGTGTGTATATGTGTGTGTGTATGTGTGTATGTGCGTGTGCATAAATATATGTATGTGTATATACATATATAATACATAACATATCATAGGTACATGTATATTGTATTACATAATATATATGTTGTGGGTTTTGGGTTTGGGGGGGGATTGGAAGGTTTTTTTTGTTTTGTTTATTTGTGGAACTGGGGATGGAACCCACGGGTATTCCACCACTGGGCTACACTCCCAGTCCTATTTTTTATTCTTTATTTTGAAACAGGGTCTCACTGATTTGCAAAGGACCTCACTAAGTAGCTGAGGCTGCCCGCGAACCCCGATCCTCCTGTCTCAGCCTCCCGAATGCTGGGATTAAGGCGTGCCCCACCACACTGGGCTTATAGAACAGTTTATAAATGCACAAGGCCTGAAGAAATATGGCTAGAGATGGCAGGAAGGCCTCGTGGGGACAGGCCATGTGGTTTTCCAGAGTCCTGACATCTGAGTGTGGACCACGCTTTACAGCAGCGGCTCCCGTCAGCGCACGAGCATCGTCAGGTGCGCCTGAGAACTGCATTTCAAAACAGCTCCCGGCCCACAGTTCGAGAGCCATTCCTCTAAACCATGGGTTCAACCTTATCTGTACAGGAGAGTCATACGGGAAGTCTTCAAAACGAGGGACCTGGTCCCCACCACAGACCCACTGAATGGGCGGGAGGGGAGGGAGGCGCATCTGCGTTTCCCAAACAGTGGTCAGTGAGGCTGCCCTGCTGCCCTGCACCTTGACCTTCCTGTAGTCGGTGTCCGTCACCCCCCGTGCAGCCCTTCTCCACGTCACATCTTCCACCTCCACACTCTTCCCCTTCAAGCCAAACTTCTCAAAAAAGCATCTACTCCAAGGCGAAATCCTGGATTCTTCTCCGAGCACCTTCTCCTGCCGGTTCTTACTCCTCCACCTGAACCCTCAGTGCTGACACTGGTCCCTTCATGCCGGCTCCTCCCAACACGGATCCGGGCCGCCCACCTGACAGCTCCACCTGGGGGCGGTCTCTAAAGGCAACCCCAGCTCCACGGGTCAGAACTGAACCTCTCCAGGAGGCTCTTGGTGCTGGTGACACTCATCTCAGTAAGTGGTATCACGGCTCCACTGGACCAGTTGTTCGGAGCCACCCTTACCCGTCTATGCAATTGACCTTCCAGACACCTCCGGAATTCCTTCCGTTGTCCTTGTCCCTACAGCCCACACCCTCATCCCGGTCACCAGCAGAGAGAGCCCACTGGACCACTCAAGGGCCTCCGAGGGGTCCCCTGATGCCAACACACCTTTGCCAACTCATCCTACACTCAGCACTTGTTTACAGTGTGCATCTGGTCACATTGATGCCCCACTTGAAGCCGCCCAAGTGTATCCCACTACTCTGAGGATGAAGACCGAACCTTACTATAACCCCACAGGCTCTGACAGAAGCCCTGTTTCCTGGTTGCAGTCACGAGGCTCACGGTGCCCATGTGCACTTCACAGGGCGCATGCCCCTGTCTATCTAGGGCCTTCCCCAGCTCTTTCCTCTGCACAGAAGGCTCTCTCCCTGGGCCCTGGGGAAACATCGGTGCCCAAGGGAGGCCTTCTGGATCTGCTAGACCAGGAGTCAGCAAACTTTGTGTAAAGGGCAACAAATATTTTCAAATATTTTACATTTACCGACCACATAATATCTATCAAAACCACTTAACTCTGCCACAGTAGTGGGAAAGTGGCCAGAGACAATATGTAAAAGAAAGCACACAGCTATGCTCCAATAAAATTGTATTTATAAAAATAGATGGCACATTAAGATTTGCCATTCTTTGCTGCAGGCCAGCCCAGGTCTTCCTGCTATATATTCTCACTGCATCTGTACCTCTTTGCAGCATCCATCATAATGATAATTATACCTATAATTACTTAATGTGTCTTCACACTAAACTGCAAGTTCCCCAAAGACGGGGTCATTTCAGTCTTGTTCGTAGCTATACCCTCAATGTTCAACACAGGTCTTGCAAAAGTAAGTCCTCAAGATGCTGAATAAATAGTGATTTAAAAAAAAAACATCTTTAATGTGGGGTGACTGCAAACAAATCAGCGGTGAGAGAAACACTAACATTTCAACAGGAAGAGTTAAGAAAAAAACCCACAGCATTTCCCAGTGAAGAAGTACAAGCAGTAAATAGAACAGTTACAGTGTTCACACTAATGATCCTGCCTCTACTTCTCTCCCAGCCTCCTCCCTCCACCAACAAACTTAAATTTCAAGATCTTGTTCAGGCTTAGACCGGGTGCTAGCAAGAATACACTGATAGGATGCAAGTCGCTCTATCACTCTGAAAGCAACATGTCTTTAGCATCAGGTGTTACGCCAGTAATCCTACTTCCAGAATTAATTCAGTCTAAAATAAAAGCAGGCAGGGAATTATGGTGCAGAGATACTTATCAGTCTTCTTTTTTTTTTTTTTTTTTTTTTGGTGGTGGTGGTACCGGGAGTGGAACCCAGGGCCTTTCTACCTCCGGGCTATACTACCAGGCCTATTTTATGCTTTATTTGGAAACAGGGTCTCACTAAGTTGCTGAGAGCCTCACTCAGTAGCTGAGGCTGGCTTTGAACCTGTGCGATCCTCCTGTCTCAGCCTCCCAAGCGCGGGGATTACAAGCATGCGCCACCACACCTGGTTCTATCAAGTCTTATTTCAAATAATGTGAAAAAGGAAATAAGTGACCGATGACAGGGAATGACTGAGCACAAAAATGGCAGATTACTATTTCAAATAATACATAAAGAACTTTAATGACTTGACCAAATGCTAAAACATGTTGACTAAGCCGGGCGTGGCGGCACACACTTGTAATCCCAGTACTTGGGAGGCGAGACAGAAGGATCACAGGTGTGAGGACAGCCTCAGCAGGAAGTGACACTCTCATCAACCTAGCGAGACCCTGTCTCAAAATAAAAATAAAATAGGGCTAGGAGGGTGGCTTGGAGATAGACTGCCCCTGGGTTCAATCCCTAGTGCCAACCCCCCCCCAAAAAAAAACATGTTGAACAAACAGGTAAGCAGCAGTGAGGCCTCAAAAGACCATAAAATAAACATGAGCACATGCCCCAACATCCCACCAGAAGAAATCTTAGGGAGGAAGAATCCTCAGTCCCTGAATTTCTTCTTTAACTTCTTTAAACCAACTCTCCATTCTTTAAAATGCCAGTAATGAACATGGATCAGTTCCAAAATCTAAGGGGAAAAAAGTGTTTAAAGGAAGTGCAGCTTGACAGAATATTATATGGCCATTAAAATAATCATTTTGGAGAGCGGCAAGCATAAAAACGTAAACTGATATGATGCGACGAGGGAAAATCAGAGCCCGAAACTGTCCCCTGCCGATACGACAACTAAGTGAAAATATGTCATCTGAGGCAACTGTAAGGAATATGAGTGAAGGTGGAGACATAGATACAAATTAAAACAACTGCTAAGGCATTTTGGTGCAGTCAGTGCAAGTAAGAAAATAAATATAATCCAGTCCTAATAGCCACACACCATTTTTTAACTACTTGGCTAACTTTGTTGATAACGAATAAGGAAATTATCATTAGATGCCCAGGAGAGCGGAGGGGAGACTGCAGTGCTGCGTGGACACTGTCAAGCCACCGCTTCTAAAGTAAAATGAGCCTCGCAAGCCGCATCAGCCTAAAGCAGAAGTTGGCCAGGCGTGGTGGCACGTGCTTGCAATCCCAGCACTTGGGAGGCTAAGACAGGAGGAGCGTGGGTTCACTGCCAGGCTCAGCAACTTAGTGAGGCCTTCTGCAACTTAGTGAGACCCTGTTTCAAAATAAAGAAAAAAACAGGGTTGGGAGTATAAGTCAGAGGTAGAATGCCCCTGGGTTCAATCCCCAGTACCATAGTTAGAAATTAAAATTTAAATGGAATTTGTCACTGGAGTTCACATTCAAAAACTTTCCTACCTGCTCTGTTTGACTTAAAGGACTTGTTAAACAATGACTTTCATTATGAATGACAGTTTGGGTTAGGAAAGCCCCAAAGCATGGTTTTAAACAAAGAATGTCATTTTTAGACAAGTGTCAAAGCATCGGACTTCACCGTCAGAGAAGCAAATTATAAATTCTTGCCACTCATCTAATAAAGACCTTGTACTAAGAAAGCCTTTTCCAGTGTGATTGTCTATGCTTGAAAAATTCATTGAGAGAAAATAAAAATCAATTCCTCAGAAATACTTGTGAAAGCATCTCTCTGCCATGGAAACAGCCAAATGCACAAAAAGCTGATAATATTCAAACTGCAAAGCCACAAATCACATTTCCAATGCCCTGCCTTTGTAGATGAATCTGAGTATAGGTTTGACACCCAGGAACCTAGAAGTATAATCATGGCCAAACGACAGACGAGCTGAATGGGATCTGAAACATCCACTCCACCACGTTCCACCGGTGCCTTCTGTGGCTAACCGTCCTCGGCTACCAAATTCGTACACTCAGCACTTATCAACTCCAGCAGAGTTCAGAAGCGAGCCCGCTCTGAGTCGTTGTCAACCAAAGATGAAATAGCCACTCCATAAGAGTTTTAAGGAAACATTTCAGACCAGATATTCTGGCTCCAGAGCTGAAGACGTGCCAGTAGCTGTATTTCTTCCGCCTTTCCTCGCCACAGAAACAAAGAGCCCTTGTTTTGCATGTGGCTCTCACTTTAATTAATAGTAAGCAGGGCAGCAGAGAAAGGAGTTCCTGCTTCCAGGATCAGTGTAGCACGCTGGACAGTCAGAGGATGCTGGTTTGAAGGGAAAAAGAAAAAGATACCAGAAAAAGGACGAAATTTTAAGGGGGAGCGTGTACTAAAACACAGGAGACTTGAACTTCCGGTTTTTAAATAGAAGAATAGCAAGATTGTCAATGCAGCCAGCTACTGGCAGGTCTAGCACTGAGGTGAGCATACAGAGGTCTTCCAAAGGGCAGACCATGATTGTTACACTCACCAGAAGGCTTCTGATAGTCTTCAATCATAGCCAAAAATAATCAGTTCTAGTTTGAGGAACATTTTAAAACATCTAACTAGAGCCGGACATGGTGGTGCACGCTTTTAATTCCAGTACTTGGGAGGAGGATCGTGCAGGTTCGAAGTCAGCCTCAGCTACTTAGTGAGGCTCTCAGCAACTTAGTGAGACCCTGTTTCCAAATGAAAAATATATAAAATAGGTCTGGGAGTATAGCCCGGAGGTAAAAAACAAACAAACAAACAAACAAACAAAAAAAAAACCCTGGCTTATATCCCTAGTACCACACACACACACAAAAAAAATCTAACTAATAATATAATTTTTTTTTTTTTTGCAGTACTGGGGATGAAACCCAGGGGCATTCTACCTCCAAACTACACTCCCAGCCCTGATTTTTTTTATTCTTTATTTTTTGAAACAGGGTCTCTCTGAGTTGCAAAGTGTCTCACTAAGTACCCGAGGCTGTCTGTGAACAGTGATTCTCCTGTCTCGCCCTCCCAAATGCTGGAATTACAAGTATGTGCCACCATGCCCAGCTTACCCTAGATTTTAAAATAAAGCCCTATGTCCTGGAAGATCTTCCGGAGAACAGCATGGATGCTCAGGACATTAGCTCTTGGATGTTTCCAGCTGGTGTTACTCTCTACTAGAACTCTTAAACACAGAAACTGCGGGAGCTCATCAGCTATGCACACCTAGACACAACTAGATCCTAAATACAGATCATGAAATCAGCCACCAAACTCTGCCATACTGCTACACTAGTCTGAAATTTTGCAGAAAGAAAGATAGATGCCCAAAGGAGTACCCAGTGCCCTGTCACGGATATAACAAAATAATAGATCTCAAAATAGTGGCATCACAAAATAATTTCAAAAATAATGGAATCCCAAATAATTTGAAACTGGAAGCCATCAAAACCAGGGAGACTAATACCATAGTCAAAGACAATGAAAACTCCACCTCAGAAAGGTTCCATATATCTTACCACAACTTAGTAGTAGTAATAGTAACAGTATCCATCATGACATTTGGACACTACAGATCCCCCAGAGTCTCTATCCAGCTTAAGCAATCACATTTTTCCTAGCTGAGAGGGCTTTCAGTCTATATTCGGTCTTGCCTTATATTAAAGAGATAAGGACTCAAAGACACTGATTCTGGCTAATAAGTGACTAAAGAGATGCAAGAGGGAAGTTTTCCTCTGAGGTCCTCTCACAGATGAATAAGAGATCAATCCCAGCGGACCAAAACCCCATCTTCTGTATTCAGGGTGCAGCCAGAACGGTTCGATCTGGGAAGTTAAGAGAAGGCTTCTGGAACCCCTTTTGGAACACTGCTTAGTCCACAATGACTGAGCACTCCCTCTGAGCTCACTAGGTACCAGCAGCATAATTGAGTCCTGATGCACGCCCCCAGAAAACCCTGCTCGGCTGGGAAGCGACTGCGCCGGGAGGTACCACTGGACAGCTCCCCTGGTCAGAAAGTTCTTCCCTTCCGTCGCCCTCTCTGCCACTCGCACCTGCGTGCGTCAGGCCTCTGGGGCGCCACCAGACAATTTCTCCACTGAGTGGCCCCTTGAACACGCGCAGCCAGCTGTCACTCGCTCTAGTCGTCTCTCCCCACTTTCCCCAGCGCATCTGACATCCATTGCACGGGTGTCTGTTCCCTTCCCTGATCAGCTTCCCCTCATTTGCTCTTGTCCGTGCAAGACAGCGCACTCGCACACTCGCCCCCACGTGGGTCTGGGAGGGTTTGAACCCAGAGCCTCCGACAGCCGAGCTCCTGGTCGCCCCTCGCTGCAGTCACACGGGGCTGCCCTTGCCCGAGCCCTCCTCGGGAAGCCCGGGCTCGAACCGCCGCAGCGGGTTCCGGCCCTCCGTTACCTGACGCTTGTTCATCTTCCTCAGGTCCCCGAAGATGTCCAAGCCCGACGCGGGGAGGTGCGTCCCCACGCTGCCCGCGCGTACCATGGCGGGGTCTCCAGGGGCCGAGGACGCCCGCCGGCTCCGGGTGTCACAGACAGCTGCGGAGCCCCGCCGCCCCGCCCACCAGCCCCGCGGCGGGCCACGTGACCAGCTGCTCGCGTGGGCTTCTGGGAATCGTAGTCTCGAGAGTCTTCGCCCCCAGTTAGCCTGAAAGGAACTTAGAAGAGGAAAACTACCAGTCCCAGAATGCCACGGGCCGAGCGCCTTGGCCAGTGAAGACCCTGGGCTCCTAGGGAGGGTAGCGGCGGGGCTCTGGAGCCTCCAGTGACCCTTCGGAGGGACTGTAAGGCAGTGGGGGATTCCCGCATAGCCTAGCGTCAACTCGGGGACATGACTGCTCAAGAGGAACTGAGTTCCCAAGACTCTGGTCAGGCGCCAAGAGGACACCTAAGGCTCCCTTGCAATCACCTAGCCGTGTATCTCGGCCATTGGACGACTGCGGCAAGGGAAGGCGGGGCTTCTGCCCTGGGGCGACTTACAGAATGGGGCGGGACCCGAGATGGGCACGCCGGTGGGCGGGGATTGGAGGAGGCGGGAGGTTTGAAGATGCGGGGCCCTGCACTCTGTAAGACTACTGGGAACTTGAATTCACCTGAGCATCTTTGAATGATCTTGAACAGAGACGTGTCAAAACCGATATTCATTGGATGAATAACCACCTAATTTTATAAACGTGGAGACAGAGGCCCAGAAAGGCTCAATGACGGGGCTAAATTAAGCGGCATGGAACTCAGATTCTAAAATTCCAAAGCCTAGATCACCAGTCCAGATCCTAGAATACCTTTAACTCATTCATTCGGTGCTGTGGGCTCTTTTCTTTTATTCAACTAAAGTTTGTTGAACAGGAAAATTAAAACTAATAGACAGCTTGGTGCAGCTTTAACAAGTCTTTATTACAAAATCAGTAGGAAATAGAGAAGAGAAGAAAAAGAAAAAGCAGTATGCTGGTATGCATGCTGGAGAGCCTGAAAATGGAACTCTGACCCCTTCTTGGGACCTCAGCCTTTAAGTAGATTTTGAATTGGAATCTTTTTATCAGTGTTACCAAGGTATTACTTAGGTAGGTGGTGCCTCTGTCTCCAGACAGTGCACTTACTAAGTGCAGGGGTCAGTAATCTACCTGGTCTCTGCCTTGCTCGTATTGGACAGGATAGGTTGCTTATCAACTATAGGTGCTTTGAAGCAACAGAGTTTACCTTTCCTATACCCAGGCCAGGTCATGGAGGAGAGGAGGTAAACAGAGGCACTGATTGCCTCTATATATTTTTAGGGCTGAAGGGCTTTAATTGTCTCTACGGCTTATACTATAGATTAATCATTAGAACGAAGGGCAAAGGGAGAGAGGAACTCTGCATTGTAACAGCCGCCACCCCTCCCTGCCTGAGCGCCTGTGCAGCACCCAGGCTCTGACTACTTTTTATATTTTTGAAATTAATACCAAAGCAATTTTCCAATACCAGCACACTGTCTGCTGTGTTTATTTTATTCATTTATTCATAAATCTTCACATAGCGCCCACTGTTCACCTGACCCTCTTGTATGAACCTGAGAAACATCAGTGAACAAAGAAGCAACAATCCTTGCCTATAAAGCCTACATTCCACCAGAGGCAGGAAAAAAAATAATAGATGAGTAAATCCTACAGAACCTAAAGGGCGGTGGCGCTGTGAAAACAAGATAAACAGAGAAGCCAGATGGGGAACTCTGGGGAAAGGAAGCATGTTACCATTTAAAATATGCTGGAAGAGCCCGGCATGGTGCCACATGCTTGCAAACCTAGTACTTGGGAAGCTGAGACAGGAGGATCGCAGGTTTGCAGCCAGCCTCAGCAACTTGTGAGACCCTTCGCAACTTAGTGAGACCCTGTTTTCAAGATAAATAATTAAAAAATAGGGCTGGGAGCCGGGCATGGTGGCCCATGCTTGTAATCTCAGCATTTGGGAGGCGGAGACTGGAGGATCATGATTCAAGACCGGAGGATTGTGATTCAAGGACAGCCTCAGCTACTTGGGCCCTTTGCAACTCAGTGAGACCCTGTTTCAAAAAATAAAAAGACTAAAAAATAGGGCTGGGCATGTAGGTCGAAGGTACAATACCCCTGGGTTCCATCCCCAGTACCAAAATTAAAAAAAAAAAAAGAAGATGACTTACCATGAAGCTAATGAAAGGTAAACTTCTGAACTCTACTTTTGCAAAAGCCCTTTCCAAGACCTGGGAGAAATGAGAAATGTGGCCATAGAGTTTGTAAAATTTTCCAAAGAAAGGTATGCAAGTTGTTACTGGTTAAGAGCTCTGCTTCTTTGCATTGCAACTTCCCCTCCATCACATTTCTTCTCCTGTTGGGGGACAGTGAGCATTTTGATGATTTAACTACGGAGAAGTTGAGTTGGAGATACATCTTATGTGGATTTAGTGGCTAGATTTACGTGGCTTGTGGCCATTTTCTGCCATCCTGGTATGGAATGGCTTCTGGGAGAACTGCCACCCAACAGATTCACCTGACATCATGACAAGAGGCTGCACTGGAGGTGGTATTTGAGATGAGGATTCCTCCAGCATCAATAAACAAGGCCTGAAATGTGCATGTCCAGAAACAAGTCTGTGTTGCTTGGGGACTGGAAAGGGAGCATCAGTACCCATCCCCACCCTGACACATGGCATGGGAGGCTGCTTTTTATTGCAGTCTTTTCTTTCTCCCTTTCTTTCTTTCTTTCCCTTTTCTTTTTTAGTACTGGAACCGAGGGACCTTCTATCTTCAAGATAGACCTATTGAACCTTCTATCCTCCTGTTTCAGCCTCCCAAGTACTGAGATTACAAGCGTGCACCACCACGCCCAGCTTATTGCAGTCTTTTCCTCTCTGAGGGAAGGTGAAAGGTGAGCTTCTGCACTGCTCAACAACTATTATGAGTAAAGGGGAACAACATCTGTTTGGCCTTTGGGGAATCTGGAGGCAACATAGAGCACTTTGAGTGCATTACTTTAACCCATCCACAAGTGACCCACAAGTCTGCCAGTTTTAAGAGGCGACCCTGACAAGAAATGGCTCTGCAGGAAACCCAGCTCCTGTGCAGGCTCCCGTGCATTTAGGTCTCATGGTCCAACCGACACAATCATAACTCAGCATGCTGCTGACAAATCAGAAAGCTGTGTGAAAACTCCAGCAAACGCCAAATAAGCAACAGAAGAGATCCAGGAGATGTTGGGAGACATTTATGCCGTCCTCCATAGATGACTGCATTCTTTTTGAGAGACAGCTTCTGTGTGGCTATTGGTCCTTGGGAGAGACTGAAAGCCCAACAGTGGCACCTCAGATGAGCATAGAGCCCAGCCTTCTATGGATGGATACAGCAGCAGTTTATTATCAAGCAAAAGTGGTATATTAGAGACTATACTAAAGCAGATCCTGAAGGAACAAGAAATTTGAATAATCAGGTGGTTCCAACTCCTTCAACAGCACTATTGCATTGCTTCGCTCCTGCAGTCCCCTCCTAGGAATTACCATACTTCAGTTAATTGGGAAAGAAAACACTTAAGACTGGTTTACAATTGGGTCTAGGTAGTATTCACAGAAAGTGGACAGTTATGTAACATAACAGTTCCACAGAAGCCATCTTAAAGGATACCCAAAAAGAAAATCTTTCCAGCAGGCCAAATTACAAGTAGTGCACCGGGTTGAAAGATGGCCAGAAGTATCACAGGGTTAGGGTTGGGAATGAAAGATGGCCAGAACAGTAGCTATTTGAAAAAAAATGTTCAACATCATTAGCCATCAGGGAGATGCAAATCAAAACTACACTGAGATTCCATCTAACCCCAATCAGAGTGGCAAGCCTAAAGAAGTCAAATAACTATAAATGTTGGTGAGGCTGTGGGAAAATAGGCACTCTTCTACATGGTTGGTGGGATTGCAAACTTGTCCAGCCACTATAGAGATCAGTGTGGAGAATCCTTAGAAAACTGGGAATGGATCCACCATATGATCCAGCCATACCATTCCTGGGTATCTTTCCAAAGGAGTTGAAACCAAAGAACTACAGTAAGAAATGCATACCCATGTTCATAGCAGCACAATTCACAATAGCCAAACTAGGTGTCTATCAACAGATGAGTGGATTACAACAATGATGGGAAATACACACAACGGAATTCTACTCAGCAATAAAGAAATAAAATTACATCATTTGCAAGAAAATGGAAGGACCTGGAGAACATTATGTTAAGTGAGATCACAGAGAGTGAAGGGTCAAATGTTTTCTTTAATATCTGCAGGACAGGGAGTAATTGGGATACAAGAGAGACTCCAGATGATGAGGAGAAACCTCAGGGGAGCCAGGGATGAGATGACATAAGGATAAGGGTGGAGGAAGACTGAGGTTTATTAATAGAAATAGTACCATAGACTGTTTGCATACATGTGACTATACATAGACATGTGCATACGTGTGACTGGGTACTCTGTATTGGGAGGGAGGGAAATGGGGAGTAGGGCACCTAGATCGTGTGCATGCATGTCATTGTCAACATGGTTTACGTTATGAAGTGAGACGCTAATGCACCAATAAAAGCTAAAACAAAAAAAAAATGGCCAGAAGGATCTTAGGGTTAGGATTACTGCTACATAATGTGGCCAAAGATGATTATGTCTGGAATCCAGTAGATCATCTGGGATTCCTTTTAATTCATCCATGTCCCCCCAAAAAATTGATGAAAATCTAAGCAATCAAAAATGTTTTAAAAGCAGGACTGTTGAGGACTCAGACCCTACAGAAATAGTCTTGGTCACTCCACCATATAAATAAGCCTGATCCACTGAGGTTCCAGTTGAAAGGAAATGAACTATTTAGAATGAACAGTGAAAGGAGAATGTCATGCCAGCTTGACCCTGCAGCCAATTACAGAAATGAGTGCTGTAATGGGCACTATGAGGGTTGCATATCTTCTTTTTGCTTTAATTTTAATTTTTACTACACTTTAATTTTTATGACATCTTAGTTTGTTGTTTCGGTACTAGGGATGGAACCCAGGGGCATTCTACCTCTGAGCTATTCCCAATCCCATTTTTATTCTTTATTTTGAAACAGGATCTCACTGAGTTGCAGAGGGGCTCACTAAGTAGCCGAGGCTGTCCTTGAACCCCGATCCTCCAGTCTCAGCCTCCCGAATGCTGGAATCACTAGGTTGATAACAGTCTCACTACTAATTTATTTTTTAGAAATTTTATCTTACAGAAACAAGATACACACACACACACACACACACACACACACACACTCACTCATTGTGACATTGTTTTCAGAAGATTTCAGGGCTTGAAAGACACCCGTCAAGCTCTCAGCACCAGGAAGTAATTGAGATTGTCCCAAGAGTAGAATGGAGTGAAATGGGATTTTATTTGTGTGCAATTTGGGTTTTCAGTGTGAACATTGAAAATTTAGATGTTCATCCAGAAAGGTTAAACTAATTTCTGACCTCATACAATAGAAATTTGACATCATGAGATGTCCAATTTATAAGGAATCATAAAAATCACATGATTAGCCAGGTGTGCTGAAGAATGCCTGTAATCCCTGTAATCCTAGTATTTGGGAAGCTGAGATAGGAGGATGTCAGGTTTGAGGACCCCCTCAGCAAGTAGTGAGACTGTTATCAACCTAGTGGGATCTTGTTTCAAAAATAAAGAATAAAAAATAGGGCTGGGGAATGTAGCTTTGAGGTAGAATATGACTCTGGTAGAATAATCCCCAATACTGCAAAAAAATAAAAATAAATAAAAATAACATATGGCTGGGGTTGTATATCTGAGGTAGAATTTCCCTGGATTCATTCCTCAGTACCATCAAAAAGAAAACCAAAAAAAATCACATGACGAAAATATTTTTACCTTATTGGTGCTGAACCCAATGACAGAGAGAAATTACTTTCCAGTGTCACAGAATTAGCCAAACCTGAGGGGGGCAGGGGAAACTGGAGTTGGACTGGGCTTGAAGGAATTTCATTGAAAATAATTGAGCATTTAAGTATATATCAACTCAACACAGATGGAGAACAAAGGCATTTCTTTATGTTTCATTCTTCTAATAGTCCTACACTTCAAACAAAATAACCCGTGTTTGAGCCACTGTGATTTGGCAACCTGAATCACCCGGCTTTTGGCCAATAGTTCTGTTTAGGATGGTAACATCTTGTGCTTTAAAGGTGTTAGGTTGAAGGCCCAGAGGTACCTGTCCAGGCAAGAACGAGGAGAGGGGAGGAGCCGTTTTATTCCAACATCCGCAAGCAGACAGGCTGATACTAGGAGTGGCGTCAGCACCGAAAGACAGAGCGAAAGTATGATTTATAGGGCAGAGGTCTGCAAGCCACACAAAAGAGCTGCGAGTTTGTGAATTTCTTTTTTTATCACAGCCTGAAAGGGGAGGGTGACACCTTCTCAGGGTCCAAATGGAGGAAGTACTTGTCAGTGCATCTCAGGACAGGAGGGAGCTGGCTTCTCCAGGTCCACGCTGGAGGGGCCCAGACTTCTCACCATTGACACGAGAGAGTCATCTTTGGTAGAGTAGGGCATGGAATGGGAGGGAGTCATCTTTAGCACAGCTCCTGTAATACAATAGGAAAAAATCCCCAAGGGCAACTGCCCAGGAAAAATTAAATAGCATAGAGTGTTGTTCTAACCTTTTCAAACATTTCAGCCGTGTGTGTGTGTGTGTGTGTGTGTGTGTGTGTGTGTGTGTGTGTGTTACTGTGGGTCAAGTTTCTACCCAAGCTGGCCTCTCTTCTGGCAGACTAGACAACCATAAACCTTCTTTTGAAATGTTATTGAACAGCACCTCAGTTCTCTGGTAGAAACAAAACAGGGGATAACTACTTCCCCCAAAATTTGCTTACCGCTGTTCAAATCCCACCTCATTATGTAGTACCCTTAAAAGGGGAAGAAGCCGGGCGTGGTGGCGCACACTTGTAATCCCAGCACTTGGGAGGTGGAGACAGGAGGATCGCACAGGTTCGAAGCCAGCCTTGCTGGCTTAAGAGACCCTGTTTCCAAATAAAAATATAAAAAATAGGTCTGGAAATGTAGCCTGGAGGAAGAAGGGTTCCATCCCCAAAACCACCAAAAAAAAAAAAACGGGGGGGGGTGAGAGGGCCCTTTTTTTTTTTTTTTTTTTTTGCAATACTAGGAGATGGAACCCAAGGGGCATTCTACCTCTGAGCTACACCCCCCAGCTCTACATTTTATCATTTACCTTGAAATAGGGTCTCACCCAGTTGTGGAGGGCCTCACTAAGTAGCAGAGGCTGGCCGCAAACCCATAATCCTCCTGTCTCAGCTTCCCGAATACTGGGATGCCAAGCGTGCACCACCGCGGGCTAAGAAGACCCACTTGGTGAAGACAAAAGACAGAAGCAGAGACAACAACCGCCCAGCATCTGGCCTCACACCACCACCCACAGGGCAAGGTACCCAGCACTGTAGCCACGACTTACGTGATACTGGAGATCCCTCTTGGGCCCATTTCTGTTCGTGTCAGGCCCCAGTTTTCTCCCCTTAATTCATTCGTATAAAGGAGGTCATTAAATTCAAGCAAGGTCTCAATATATCATAAAATTCCTGAAGAGTCTCCGCCCTACCCCACCCTGCGCTGGGGCTCAGCCTCTCTCAGGCTCTGTTCACTGTTCCTCATCTCCACTTCTCCATCTCCCTTTCTGCTGCGATATAGCACATGCAGAGCTTCAGCCTCCTGGGCCTATTTCTCCAAAGGCCCATAAAAAGAAGAGCAGAGTTTGCTTATGAGTGGCTTGACGGCCAACCTCTGGGGAAATCTAGTTTAACTAGTGTTGGGAATCGAGCATTCCTCCACTGGCCTTGCTTACCCTAGTCACATGTGACAGCCAACAGCCCCTATAGTTATAGCATTTATTATATATTTTAAGCCAAAACATAATATTACTTTCTTTACTCTCTTATCCGTGGAGAAATAAACATGAATTTTCCTATGAAGTTCCATAAAACACAAGCTGACACCACACAACCTCTTTTAATAATTCCTAGATGACCTCACTCCCCCTTGGGTGAGATAATCCAAACAGAATTTTTAAAATCTAGCTGGGCGTGGTGGTGCATTTTTATAATCCCTGCGCTTCGGAGGCTGAGACGGGAGGATCCCACAGGTTCGAAGCCAGCCTCCGCTACTTAGTGAGGCTCTCAGCAACTTAGTGAGACCCTGTTTCCAAATAAAATATTATAAAATAGGTCGGGGGTGTAGCCTGGAGGTAGCGGCCCCTGGGTTCCATCCCCAGGACCACAATAAAATGAATAAATAAATAAATAAAATCTGCCATACAACAGCTGGCTCACTCCCTCACTTATTAAATTATCTGTTCCATTGGGCATTAGAATTCAGAGCTAAATAAGGCAGGTCTTAGGTATAGTTGAAGCCCAAATTGTGCAGATAGTAGTAGAATATGGTCTAGCAAGCGAGCTAGGTATGCACTCTGGCTTATAACCCATTATTAGCACATCAGCATGGCCTTTATTTTTGTTTTAATCTTCTCTACTTCCTTGGGGCATTATAGCCTCACATCACAATGTGGTTCGTAGTGATAGCGGCGTACATGCCCACCGCACATGGGCTTCCCCCCTACTCTCTGCTCCCTCCCTTTTTCCCCCTTCCCCACACAGGGCATTGACATTGACAGTGGCATTCTCACGTGATCCCCATGGCCGTGATGAGAAGACAGAGTAGTTGCCGCAGATACAGTGCTAGCTAACATGATTCGCATGTTTATTCTACATCAAGTATATCTTTATCATCAACTTTATTTTTACAAAACACCTATTTTCTAGAAAATGAGAAATAATCCTCAAGAGAGTTATGCAACTTGCCCACTCTCGCAGAGCTAAGAGAGGACAGAGCCAGGACTAGACTCCAGGTCCACTGAAGGCAAACATACTGTCATTCTTTTCTGCCCTTGGAAACCACGAGGACTGCACGAGCAGACACAGCTTCAAGTGAGTTTCTTTTTTTTTTTTTTTTTTTTTTTTTGGTGGTACTGGGGTTCCTGGAAACCCTTCTACTTCTGGGCTACACTCCCAGACCTATTTTTGTACTTTTTTTATTTGGAAACAGGGTCTCCTAAGCCAGTGAGGCTGGCTTCGAGGCTGCGTGATCCTCCTGTCTCCGCCTCCCAAGCGTGGGGATTACAAGCGTGTGCCACCACGCCTGGCTCCAGGTGAGCTTCAACTTCCAGTTTACAGGTCAGGTGTGCTGGTGCACGCCTGTAATCCCAGGACTTGAGGGGGGCTGAGATAGGAGGATAACATGTTCAAGAACAGCCTCAGCAACTTAGCAAGATCCTGTTTCAAAATAAAATAAAATAAAGAGCTAGGAGTATTAGCTTAGAGGTAGAACACCCCTGGATTCAACCCCCAATACCAGATTAAAAATTAAAAGCAACCTTGTTGTTCATAGTTACTGCCTACAGATGAAACCAGCCACAGCCCCAAGTCATGAGCACTGCAGGATCTTGGGGACCCTGGGCTTCTTGTACCTGATGGATAGAGGCAGGACTCATTGTTAAAGGGAGCAAAACTGGGGGTGGGGGGCATTTAATGAAGGACTTGGACTTTGGTGGGCTCCAGCAGAATCGTGGGAAGCATCTGGGTAGGGAGGAGTCCTGATGTCTCAGGGCTGAGTCAGAGGCACCAGGCTCATGATGCCAGGCACCAGCTTTCTGAGTCGCTCCCTGCCTTCCCCAGCATTTGCATCTGTGCAGAGGAACTGCACCGTTACCCAGGGATGTCATCACCAACTGGTGGGAACTGGGGCTTCCTCACCCTCCTCCGCAGCCCTTCTTACACTCTGTTGCCTAAGTGCGCCTGTCAAAACAAGCCATTTCTCAAATTACCACCCTCTCCTACCCCAGCTGACTGTTCTGATTATCTTTTTCCTTGGAGTTGCTACAGCCCACCACGAGGAGTTTGATGCTTAGGGATGTGTCAGAAATAGTAAGGGGAGCCGGGAAGTACAAAGAAAGAGGGCACCCAGGCACGGTGGCACACACCAGTAATCCTAGTACTTGGGAGGCTGAGGCAGGAGGATGGCAGGTCTCAGCAACTTAACAAGACCTGTTTCAAAATTAAACATAAAATAGGGTCCAAGGGGAAAACGCTGTTAGGTTCAATTCCTAGTTCAAGGGAGAGAAAAAATGAGGAAGGAAGGAAGGAAGGAAGGTCAATAACAGAAGGTGCTCATTTTGATTTCATGTCCCATGCTACTTGACTTTGATAAAACAACAAAAACACTTACAATTTTTCTTCAAGGGCTCTTAAAATTTGGCTTTGAAAGGGTAATTAAATGCTCTATTTAAAAAATGCTAAGGAAGCCGGGTGTGGTGGCACACACTTGTAATCCCCTCGCTTGGGAGGCGGAGACAGGAGGATCACGCAAGTTCGAAGTCAGCCGCACTGGCTTAAGAGACCCTGTTTCCAAATAAAAATGTAAAAATAGGTCTGGGAGTGTAGCCTGGAGGAAGAAGGGCTTCCAGGAACCCCAGTACCACTAAATAAATAAATAAATAAATAAATAAATAAATAAATAAATAAAATGCTAAGGAAACCAGACATGGTGGCGCATGTCCGTAATGTCCGTAACTCTACTACTTGGAAGGCTAAGATAGGAGGATCGCAGACTCAAGGAGAGCCTTACCAACTTAGGAAGACTCAGAAACCTAGAGAGACCCTGTTTCACAACAAATATAAAAAGGGTTGGGGTGTAGTTCAGGGGTATAATGGCTCTGGGTTCAGTCTCCAGTGCCACAATAAAAAAAAAAAAAATGCTAAGGACGCACTTTCTTATGCTCGCCATATTGAAGAGACTTAAAGAGTCTACAGGAATTTGATAGATACAAGAACGCCATCCACTGTGTTGCAGAGAACCTTGGACCAAGACACAGAACACCTAAACTGTCCTCCAGATTGTCCACTCAGAGGGAAGTCACCTTGAACCAACCTTTGTCTTCTTGAGGCTCAATTTCCTCATCTGAAGAGAGGGAGTTGTCACTTCTACTATTCTGTGACAAGTTTCATAAACAGAGCCTCTGGGGGAAAGAGATGTTGATTTTACTCTCCTGTAACTCCGAAAAGTTCTAGTAAAGTCCGTTCTGTCTGGTTAGCAGCCATGGGATGTAATCACTTTCCGATTTAAAACTGGGTCAACTGGAGATGATTTTAAAACTCTCTCTTCCCCCGAGATGCAGGTGAGTTGAGGGAGGTACGTCAGGACCAGCAGGGTACCATTTTGGTTCTGCTTCTCCCTCTAATCTCCTGGCCTAGCATCCTTTGAAGAATAACCTGCCTCATCTGGTCCTCAGTGTGACCTTTCTTCACAGGGACGCTCTCTGAGCCCCTGGCTTCTGTGTTTGATGCCCCACAGAAGTGCAGGACGTACTGTCGTGGCCTCTGGCCTTCCTACCCACGTGCATCATTAGCAGACCCACCGGAAGCCCTGGGCTTCTTTGAATCCACCAGTTCTTTGTCTTTGGAGCCTTTCTTAGCTAACTTTCTGAGCCCATCTCTATTATCCTACACCATTTTGGCTCAGGGGATACTAGCAAGACGGTTGAAACACAGAGGTCCAGATGATGCACTTCCGCTCAGGAGTGATCAGTCTTAAAAAAGGACAGGTATTTTTATACCTCACTCCACCTCGGGACTCAGCTGGAAGAGGGCAGGTGCCAAGACAACCTTTGCAACCTCTGCCGATTTTCCTCTGACTTTTCTTTCTATATCTTACTTCAAGAGCCTTTAAAAAGGTTCAAAGAAAAATGAATGATTCTTTTTTTTTTTTTTTTGTACTACTGGGGATGGAACCCAGGGGCATTCTACCTCGAAGCTACACCCCCCAGCCCTATTTTTTTTATTCTTTATTTTTTATTTTGAAGCAGGGTCTCAATGAGTCGCAAAGAACCTCACTAAGTAGCCAGGCTGCCTGCAAATGACGATCCTCCTGTCTCAGCTTCCCAAATGCTGGAATTACAAGCATGCACCACCACATTAGGCTGAAAATAGATGATTCTTGCTATTTTTCTCCATTAATATTTCTTTGGTCTTGCATTTGAATGGTGCCTTCAACCTTAGAATTCAAGAATTCACCACCACTGCTGGGCGTGGTGCCACACACTTGTCATCCCAGCATTTTGGAAGCTGAGACAGGAGCATCATGGTTCACAGACAGCCCCGGCTACATAGTGAGACCCTTTGCAACTCAGTGAGACCCTGTTGCAAAATAAAGAACAAACCCAGTACTAAAAAAAAAAAAAAAATTCATCACCTGGGCCTCCAAATCTTCAGTAACCCCTTTTTCTCCAAAGCAAGTAACTCATGTGTCTATGCTGGCATACAAACAGTGTCTTTGGAGTAGAAATAACAGTACTAAAAGAGTGGGATATAGAGAAATAAAGCAGTTATTGATACTACCCACACCAGTGTGATAATTCAATGACTGAGTGACCTGACCCCATGAAACAACAATTCTAAGTTCAAAATTAAAGGTTTGCTACTCTTTCAAGAAACCTACTAAAAAAGCATGTAATTATGAATCCTTACTACTGACATTGTTCTAGAACCCCAGGGATTCGGCAGTGCAGAGGACAGACGAGTTCCTTTCTTGCATGGTGATTTATTCTGGTAAGGTTTGGAGGGTAGTGATAGGCAGTGGAGACATAGCACAGAGGCCCAGGTGGTAAAGAGAGAGCCGCAGGTGTGCACCAGAGCCCTCCACTTTGGGTGACCAGTGTCTAAGAACAGAGCATCTAGTCAGGCGGGAGCGCTGGGGAAGGAGACAGGGAACCCAACAGGTTGTCTGACTCCAGGCAAGGAGCAACTCGCCACCTGTCAGAGTCTTAGGACATTGATTTGGCTCTTAAGCTGTTCCTATAACAAGGACAAAAATGGATAAAGCCTGTGTTTTTTGTGAGATAGGGACCAGGTCTCAGACACAAAGCAGAAGGCAGTTCTCAGAACTGGAGCTGGGGTCACCCAGCAATGGAGCACTGGGACAAGGGCTTCTCCTGCTCTTTTGGTCAGGATGAATCCCAGATCCTGCAACAAGGCCGAGCCAGACAGCCATGGGAAGAAGGAGTCAGCCAATGGTGGTCCTGCACCAAACCCTGGACTAAGTCATAAAACTAAGGGAGTTTTCGTGGCTGAAAAATTAAATGTAATCATGAGTGTGATAAAAGAGACCCAAAGTGAGAGTAATGAAGGGAAAGTGGGCTTCAGACTGTCTGCAGCAATGAATTCATTCTTCTCTGGGCCAATGCGGGCCCCTGGAGCAAGGTTTTCAAGGCCCATCAACTCTTTAAGAGGATCCTTGACAGAATGCAGCACATCAAGAAGAGAGCTTTGAAAATGGAGAGGGAGGACTGAGCAGCAATATAGCACATTAGAAACAGATGAGAAAAACAAGAATTAAAGGGCCCTTGTGTGGCAAACAAGAAGATGGGCGAAAGGGGAAGTAAGAACGGAATTGCAACCGCCTTAAACTAGCTGGAGGGAATGGCATTGTACCTCAGAAGGAAGGACCAGGACCAATAAAACAAAGACGTTACTTTACAGGGAAGACAAAGCTGACAATCCACGGCTGGAAAACAGAATAGGATTTCTTGTGAAGGTGGTGAGTTCCCCGTCCCAGGAGGCATATAAGCAGAGGTTGCTGGGAAACTGTAGAAGAAATTCATGAATTTGATAAACGCTAGGTCAGGATGAATGCTCCAGATACGTACATTCAGAGTTTGTAGGTCTCTGAGACCTTAACGGGCAGAGGAGTGAAAGCAGAGAACAGCCTTAGCAGAAGAGACACATTTTTTATCATCTGTCATACACACATACACCTTAACCTGTGCACTTTTTCTTTTTAGATCTGAATTTCATAACTCAATTCCTCTTGGTAAACTTTTTAAAGACTTTAAGGAGGGTTCGCAGGAAGGTTTAGAATCTGAATGCTCGGCAGGTTTGGGAGATAGTGGTGGGCAAGTAAACTAGCGTGGGGAGTGAACGAGGTGTAGTGGCCAGTCAGGCAGCATAGCGACCATTTCCTCTGGGGTAGAGTGCAGGTGTGAGCTGCAGGAGGTTTGGGAAAGTGGGGGTGTTAGGAAGCTCTTATTAAGCCTCTCAGGCTGAGTGACTCAGCAGAAAGCCATCCCCATGTTACATCCCAGCTCAGGTGGGGACAGGAAGGGGCAGAGGCTCCCAGGGAAACTCAGCTCTGTGGGGAATCAGGAGACAATCTGTCAGGTGGCACCTGACCCTGTCCAGGGCTCCCTAGGATCTTGTTCAGTTTTGACAAACACATAACCCCACTGCTGGCAAAAACATATTTTGGCAAATGCAAAATCTGCTAATGCAATTAAGTAATTAATTGCAGCCTCAACCAGCCTCAGAGTAAGTTGGCACTGGAGCATCTTCTCAGGCATCAGCCTGGGGGTCTCTGTGGGGAGTCAGACAGGAAGCGTCACCGCCCAGCCATTTGGTCTGTTATTGAAGCCAGCACCCCACTTCCTTTCCCAACAGCCCACAGTGAACACAGTCCTAACAAGTCCAACCCTCTTCGTGAGTAAGAGGCCGCACCCTTACTGGCAAGCATGCTCGCGGGGCTGATTTTTGTCCATTTTTGGATCATGTGTTTACGAGAATGCTTTCATAGAGTAGAACTATACGTGTCAGGTCACATGTCTCTGTGTGGGCCTTATCCCTGAGCACAGAACTATTTGCCAACAATAATTTTGCCATGCATCTGCACAGTACGAGTAGCTTAACACATTTTCAATAATCTTTAGTCTAAAAAGAATAATCCCTCCTGTGGTCAGGAGTTGTCAGAATTTTGGGGGTGGTAAGTGACAGGAATCTGAATCAAAGTTGATTAAGCACAAAGAAGACATTTCTATTGGTTTCTGTAACCTATGGGAAGACAGGTTGGATGAGTCTTGGAACTATCTCACTATCTCTCTCTCTCTCTCTCTCTCTCTCTCTCTCTCTCTCTCTCTCTCTCTCTCTCTCTCTCCATCTTCCAAACACATTAGTTTCATTCTCTCAGACTGGCTTTTTTTCACGGAGCCAAAATCTAACCACTAGTTGTTCATGAAAGTTCCCAGCCTCATCCCCAGAAGGAAAAGAAATGATTTAATTCCAGGGAGAAAATTCCAGAAGATTCTAACTGGTTTGGGATACATGCTACCTCTGTGGCCAGGAGTAATGGGAACTCTATGCACAGAGCCCACCCCGTGATTGGAAGCTACAGCGCAAGGACGGCTGGTCCTCAAGCAAACACTTGGTTCCCACAAGATGCAGGATGTTCCTGGTGGAGCCAAACAACAGGTGTCCACCTGGAGGCGGGCCTGCCTTTTACAGAAGAGGAGCCTGAGGCTGAGGGCGTGGGCGCCTTATCCGTGCTTATTCAACTTATCAACAGCAGCTCCCAGGCTGGAACGGCTGAACTCCTCTGGGTATAGTCACGGTTTGTGCTCCAAAAGTGAGGCGAAGTTCTGGAGACTAGCCTGACCTCGGGGTTGTTGAATATTTGAAATTACAACTGTCTCGAAAAAAATCTGGAGTTTCTTCTTAAGAACTGTAGAACTCCCAGAAGAGAACTTCGCAGGTGGTGGACGTTCAGAGGCATTGAATTTTACAACCTGACCCTGGGTAATTATTTTCTACTTACTCTTAAATTTCTCGTTCTCTTCTTTGGGCCTCATACTGTGACCTCAGTGGAAGCTCAACCCTAGGACCTTTTCCCTTCTCTCAATCTGCGTCTCAGAGCCAGCTCTTCAAATACTGCAAAGCAGGCAGGACTTTGGAAGAATGTGGGTGAATGCATCACAGCCCAATTTTTGTGAAGAAAGCAAGCAGTGGAGATGCCCTGTACCTAGGAACAGCAGAGGAATCACTGCTGGCCTGATAGCTCAGGGGCAGCAGGTGTGACCTCTTTACCCTTGAATAGTTTCAGGCACATGGCAGTTTTAAGTGTCCCTCTAAGAAGGACCTCAGGCATGGGTAGGAAACACCTGACCCTCCTACAACTCTAACCTTCCTCTGTCTCTCTTCCCCTCCAGTGCCCCAAACCCTCCGCCTGGACCAGACCCGCCTCAGCTGAGACAGTCCTTGAACCTCACAATGCTTCCCGAGTACTGGGATTACAGGCATGTGCCACCACCCCCAGCTTAATTTATCGTTAATTTCTCTTTCCTACCCCAGCCATCATCTCATTCTTCAGGGCCCTGAGATAAGCTGAAAGTGAGGGTGATAGGTAGCCCATGGAGACATCCTCCTTATCCAAGAAGTCCTTAGTGGACAAAATATACTGGGTGCTCAACTGCTAAAATGTCAATGGAAAGGACTTTCATTCTGATCAATATGGCAGACGAGCTTTTAGAGAGACGCTTTTTAGTACAGCACAATGAGCTAAAAAACTGAATGCATGGTCTAACTGTCAGGAAAATAAAGGGATTCTTCAATAAAGCTCAACCCCAGCAGGCAAGCAAAACTACTGACAGATCCCTGATGGCACAGAATTTTAATGGGTTGCATGCACAGGGGCCAAGAATATATAATTCTCATCCGATGAGAACATGCCAAAGTTTTGTTTAACTCAGCAACAAGAGAATCAGCACAATGACAAAGCCAGTTGGAGGAGAGATACGAGAAGTGTATGGAACAATTTGGGAAAGTGGTTATACATCTCTGAAGAAAGTAGGCAGAAAATGAGCAGAGTAGGCTCCGAGAGAGTCAAACATCTTGGTAGTGTTTTATTTCTTAAAATTGGTAGTGGGAAGCCGGGCGTGGTGGTGCATGCTTGTAGTCCCAGCATTTGGGAGGCTGAGACCGGAGGATCGCGGTTCGCGGACAGCCTCAGGTACTTAGTGAGGCCCTCTGCAACTCAGTGAGACCCGGTTTCAAAATAAAGAATAAAAAATAGGGCAGGGGCTGTAGCTCAGAGGTCGAATGCCCCTGGGTTCCATCCCCAGACCCTCAAAAAATAATAATAATAATAATTGGTAGTGGGATCCAGGCGTGGTGGCGCCCACTTGCAATCTCCAAGCTTGGAAGGTGGAGACAGGAGGTTCGAAGCCAGCCACGCTGGCTTAAGAGACCCTGTTTCCAAATAAAAATTAAAAAAAAAAAGATGTCTGGGAGTGTAGCCCGGAGGTAGACGGGTTTCCAGGAACCCCAGTACCACCAAAAAAAAAAAAAAAAAAAAAAAAATTGGTAGTGGGTGCCCAGTGTGGTTATGGAAGATTATAACCTCAGTGCTTGGGAGGCTGAGACAGGAGGATTGCAGGTTCAAAGACAGCCTCAGACACATAGTGAGACTCTCAGCAACCTAGTGAGACCCTGTTTCAAAGTAAAAAACTAAAATAAAATTGCAGGTTCGTGCCCAGCCTCAGGAACTTAATGAGACTTTGTTTCAAAATAAAAAATTTAAAAAACTGGGGGTGTAGCTCAAAGTCTGAATTTCCCTGGGTTCAATCTCCAGTGCCACAAAAATAAAAGCAAAATGTAATAAAATAAAATAAAGGGTTGGAGATGTAGCTCAGAGGTAGAACACCACTGGGTTCAATCCCCTGTGACCTCCAAAAAGTGGTGGTGGGTACATGGATATTCGTTTATTTTTCTTTAAACTATAAAGATAAATTAAGCTGAGTATGGTGGCACACACTTGTAATCCTAGTGCCTGGGAAGCTGAAAGAGGAGGACCGTGAGTTTGCAGACAGCCTCAGCAAGTAGTGAGACTCATCAATCTAGTGAGACCCTGTTTCAAAATAAAAATAAAACAGGTCTGGGGGTGTAGCTCAGAGGTAGAACGCCCCTAGGAACTGTGCAGCTGACTTCCTCCTGGAACTTTCATCACTCCTTGCCCTCTTGTGGATGAGAGAAACACTCTCTCTCCCTCTTTCTGTGTAGATCAGCTTCCTCTCCATGGTACAAATACATCTGAGACCTCTCAAGTTTTATGTTTTCTGATCCCACCACTGGACAGAAAGAGGTAGCAATGCTTTTTCTTGGTTCAAGTTTCCCTATCGCAAAACAAGCTCTCCTGGCCTGACTTGGGACAGAGGCCACCCCTCACTAATTACCAGCTCTTGTAATTGGCCCAGTCAGGATGGAATCCAAGGCCGTTCTGAGTCCAGGAGTGCAAGGACCCAGCAGCTCCTCCTGGGACCTGCCGGAAGGGGGAAGAAAGCAGATCCCCAAATGTCCGGGGAGCTGCTCTTACAGGAAGGACAGATGCTAGGACAGACGTTCACTCTGCCTCCCGCAGCATTTAGTGCTTTGTGTCATGAGCAGATGTCCAATCAGTGTCTCCCCCATGAGCTGGGCTCCTGGGGCAGAGAGCAAGGGGACAGTGAGGTGCAGTGAATGACCTCCCACACCCGGCCAGGCCTGGCTGTCAGTTGTGTGGCCTCAGGTGACAGCCTAGTCTCTGTGTGACAATACACAGTGTGTCAACCAGGGAAGCTCACCCACCCACGCCTTAAGATGTGGAGTTGTATTGGGGCTCCATCATGCAGATGCTTTCAAATTCCCCTGTGTCTGAGCTGCTCCAGCCTCTCCGGAGGTCAGGCTGATACGATGTGCATTCGTCAGCACTTCCATAACTATAATCTAAAAGACTTGACCATGTGTTAGCGCACAGTTTGGGGGTTCAGTCCATGTGAGGCCAGGGACCGTGGCTCTCAAGGTATGGCAGCGGGAAGCAGGTAAAGAAAGAGAGAGAGTGCAAGCACATGGGCTCTGCTCCTCTCATCATGAAGGTAGCAAGAGAGAGCAGGGGGAGGAGGAACCTTATATATAATCCCCAAGGACCCACCTTCTCCAGCTGCACCCAACCAGCCACCCAGATAAATCCACGATAATGAATATATCCACAGCTGGGATTACAGTCCATATGGCTCCATTACATCAACTACATGAGCTCTACAGAAACTATTCTCTACATCTAACTATAACACTATGTGACCCAAAGTCCCCCACCCACCCCAAGTCACATTGTTAGACTCTGGGGTCACCAAAGGCCCCCAAGGAATCACTTTTGTTGACATCCCGATCCAGGGACCTGGAGGTCACGTTGCAGGAGCCACGCATGAAGGGGAGCCGCTCTAGGGGTAAAGTTGAGTCTTCACTACACAGTCGTAAGTCCTGTATATTATTAGGTCTAAACAGTGCGTCAGTAAACCCTGCAGGCAGCAGCTGTGTTCTGTCTCACCTAGCCATCATTCCACCTACTCTGGGATAGAGTCCTTGGCAATTGTTCACCAAATAATTGTACCAGATCCACTGAAACCTGACATACTTCAGCACAGACAGGAACAGGAACAACCCTGTGTGCAAGAATGGTGAGAACAAGACAGAGGTTGGTGGGAGGGGACCGTGGAGGGAAAATCTGAGAGAAAGAAGGCAGTGGTATTTTCTGAATCTGTAGGCAATTTAAAAAATCAGTTTAATTGGATTTGCTGTTTTAGTAAGTCTATATTCACATACTCAAGTTCAAAAAGCACAAAGGGTACACAGTGGAAAATCTCCTTTCCAGATGGGATGTTCTAAATGGAATTCAAAGATAGATACAGCTGCTCATTTATTATTCCCACCCGTTTCCCCAAAAAACATTGTTCTCAAGAATGATGTAAGGCAATGTAGTTCATGTTTTGTTTTTACCAAATAAAACAATAAAACATTTGTTTTACCAATAAAATCAACCATCTCCACTTTAGTTGTGTGTACTGTTCTCCGCTAGAGAGAAATGGGGTAGAATTCATTAGAAAATGTTGTCCTAGAGCCGGGTGTGGTGGCTCAGGCTTGTAATCCCGCGCTTGAGAGGCTGAGACAGGAGGATCACACAGGTTCGAAGCCAGCCTCAGCTACTTAGTGAGGCTCTCAGCAACTTAGTGAGACCCTGTTTCCAAATAAAATATAAAATAGGTCTGGGAGTATAGCCCAGAGGAAGAAAGACTCTGGGTTCCACCCCTAGTACCAAAAAAAAAAAAAGAAAAAAGGAAAAAAAAAGAAAGAAAATGTCCTATCAACTATGTTAGAATAGAATAGAACAGAATAGACTATTCTAACATAGATTATTTTCTGTCCTTGGAACAAATTCTAAACCCACTACATGATCTATCTAGCATCCTCTATTTCTCTAAGCAGCTAAACTTTATTTTAATTTGCAAAATAATGTGTTTTCTATTGCTTTATTTGTCTTGAAAACTAGAAGCCCTTATAACAACACAGCCTTTCGGCTATTTGCCTGGCAAACAAAGCAACAGTACTCTGTTTGTCCTTGGAAGCTTGTTGAAGTGCTGGGAGTCAGGAGAGGCTCCTGAAATGAAGTGTGCAGGTTAATAGGGACCAGGCTTTGCAAACAGCAAAGCCCATGCGGTGGAGAGCAAGAACAAAGCCACATTCTCCATTACCTGTTGTTCTGAACTTAGGTGGCCTGGGTCTGGGGTTTTGAGGACACAGCACTGCGCTTCCCTTGTTGGCATCCATTGTCAAAGCTGGCAGCAACTTTGCGCCTTTTTCCTGTCTCTTCTCACCACCTGCACCCATCAGCATTCTTGCAGCTATAATCTAAAAAACTGACCACGTAACTTAAAGGAAATACTTATTGTCTTGTGGTTTCAGACTCATTCCATGGGAGACCAGGAACCACGAATCTCAGAGCATGGCTGCTGGAAGCAGAGAACGTACATGGCTGCGCTCCTCACATCATGGAAACTGGAAGCAAGAGAAAAAGCCAGTGTGGAGAAGGAACCATATATATAATCCCAAGGCCGCACCCCCAGGAACCACCTCCTCCAGCCCCGCCCACCCTACCAGCCTACCAGGTACTTACTGCCCAGGTAAATTCATTACAATGGATTTATTACAACCCTTATGATTCAATTATACCAACCCTGAATATCAATAAATGAACTCTTCAGGGGATATTTTATAGCTAACTCTGACATCATTTGTGCCAGGAGCACAGAAATATAGAAGGCAAGACCCTGTGGGTCAGTTACCAGACATCGCCTCTCCTCCTGCCCAGCTTCTAAACTCCCAGAAGCATCTTTTCAAAGTGCTGTTTGGGACTCTGCCCCCCTTACTGCATAGGTACGCTGATGCTACACTGCCTATGCAGTCCGCAGCGGGACCATCAAGTCTCACCTGCACCACCTCCTGATTCCACAGGCCAGGTATACTGACCTGCCAGGGCTGCCATGGCTAAGTGCCACCAACTGCGTGGCCAGAACAATGGACATTTATTGTTCCCCAGTTCTGGAGACTGGAAATGTGACTGGAAATGAGGGTGGGTTCCTTCCAAGGGCCATGTGGGAGAATCTGCAACCTTCTGCTAATTGCTGATGCCCTTTGGTCAGCATCAGCTTGGCCTGGAAATGTCTTGGTCTCTAATTTCATCTTCATATGATGTTCTCATGTGCATGCTGTCATTGTGCCCAAATGTCCCCGTGCATAAGAACACAGTCATGTTGGAGTGGTGCCCACTCTTCTTCAGGGCGACCTCCTCTTCACTAGTTATATCTGCAATGACTTTATGTCTAATGCAGTCACATTCTGGGGTACTGGAGGTTAGGACTCCAACATTTGAACTTTAGGGAGATACAGTTCAATTCTGGGGAGACACAATTTAACACAGTTATAGGGTGATCATTTCTCCTAGAAATAAATCACTATAGGGCAGTTATCTCTTCCTGGATTCTTACATTTTCTGAAAAAAATTTCAAATGGAAAGCACAAATATGGGAGCATACAAGGTTTATTAAAATCTTTATAAAGGGGTTACACTCCAGAGAAAGGATTGGGTTATGCTCCTGAGAAGGGTCCAGAAAGGGCCACTTCCTCAAGGCAGAAAATAGCATAAAACAAAGGGGTATGTGCCAGAGAAAGGGTCTGGAACAGGCCAGTTTCTGGAGTAGAAAAATGGTGGCGAGTCTTCCATGTGGTGAGCTTTATTTGACCTGAACACCTTCACCCTCAAGTTTGAAAAGGTCATCATCTCTTTTTGCACCATGGCTTAGTGCCTCTGGGCAAGTCCCCACGTTGGAAATGTTTTCTACTGGTGGCCCAGTGAAACCCTGAAGGGGTTCTGCATGTCTTTAAGTTAAGCTTCCCCATATCCCTGCAGTTATCTGAGATTCTCTACCCACAGCTAGGCAAGGAGTCCTGTGTTTCCATTCATGAGGATCTGCTTAATCTTTTTCCTCCTGTGCATCCCAATTCTGTCCTGACCTGTTCATTTCTACCTCGCTACCTAAGACCACCGGGTGAGTGGTCCAAACAGGTCTCTCAACCTCAGATCCTCAGCTTCTTTAAAATTAGAAGACTATGAGCAGGGTGCGGTAGCACACACCTGTAATCCCCAGTACCCAAGTACTGAAACAGGAGGACTGCAAGTTTGCGACCAGCATCAGCAATTTAGTGAGGCCCTCCACAACTCTGTAAGACCCTGTTTCAAAATAAAAATTTAAAAAGGACTAGGGGTAGAGCTCAGAGATATAATGCCTCTGGGTTCAATCCCCAGAACTCCCCCCCCAACACACACACACACACACACACACACACACACACAATTAGAAGACTATGGCTTCCTGTGGGCACCTATGAGCAGTGACATATTTGACAGTGCGAAACCTATTTGACAGTTTTGCATAGTCCCTGGTGCACAAAGGTCATTCAATATCTTCAAATAAGCGCAGGGCTCCTAGACCCTCATCCTAAATTTTTGTCAGTTTAGTTGGGCCTCTAAAGGCTTTAGGGTTCTACTTCTATTTAGAAAGAAAAAAAAGCTCTGATGCTTAAAAATATGTAGGGAAAAAAAAACCACTGGTCTAAAAAGGGGAGTGCTTGACAATGTAGAGTCCAACACAAGATCGGAAAACTCATGTTGGCCAGGTACCAACTGGCAGGTGACCTTGAGCCACACAGCACCCACATATGGAATCGAGACATCCCTACCAGCCCTCTCACTCTAGGGAAAAACAAGCAAAAGAAGGTACGTACATCCATTCTCATTCTTCTGAGGAACCTCCACCTAGCTATACAACTCGTGGGTAGCCTCCCAAAGGGATTAAAGCCAGACTACTATAATAACACATGCATATCGATATTTATAGCAACACAATTTACACTAGCCAAATTACAAAACCAGCCTAGGTGTCCATCGACAGATGAATGGATTACAAAACTATGGATACACACAATGGGATTCTAGTCAGCCACAAAGAAGAATAAAATGTCATTTGCAGGAAAGTGGGTGGAATTAGAGAGTAGTATTAAGTAAGGTTAGTCAGTCACAAGATTGAATAAATTGGGATACAAAAAAGGAGACTCTTGACAAAGGAAGAGAAACCCTAGTAGAGTGGTGGAGGGGGTGGTAAAGGGGGGAGAGTCAGTGAAGGAAACACTTCAGGGGACATGATGGACAGACACAAAATTATCAGTGCCAATCTCAAAGTCATGTGTGGGGAGGGGAGAGAGAGGGACGGGACCTGGAGGAGGATGACTGAGTACCGCACGTGTCTCTCTCACTCCGAACTTGACCACGATGTATGATTACAATGCGCCAGTAAGAATAAATAATACTGCCTCTAACAAATAAAAATAAAAAAATAACTTATGTAAAACCAGGTGTGATGGTGCACGCCTATAATCCCAGTACTTGGAAAGCTGAGGCAGGAAGGTCGCCTCAGCAATTTAGCAAGATTCTCAGCAACCTTGCGAGACCCGGTTTCAAAATAAAAATTTTAAAAAGGGCTAGGGATGGAGACCATAGTTAGAATGTCTCTGAGGTCAAACCCCAGTACAACACACACACACACACACACACACACACACACACACACACACACGCACATACACACACACACACAACAACTTATGTAGAAGCCTCTATAAAATGTGAAAAAGAACTTGACCTGCTGTCTGGCCAGGTGATGAGAAATATGGGAGGGATTCACTGCTCATCCACCCTGGTTCACCCCTGTTTGTCAACTCTAGGTTGCATCGATCCCAGCAATCTTTGTCTCTATCTTTTTGCACAGATTTACAGGGTAAGAGGACACCTGCCATGTCTGTAGCGTTCATTAGCCCTCACAACACCACAAAATCAATATAAATGTTTCAGGGAAGAACACATCTTCACAGGCTGCACAACCCATAAATTAAGCAAAGTTGTGAGCGTGTCTCTTCACTGGCAAAAAAAGAGAACAAGAGATTGAATGGAAGGGAAGGGGCAGGGTCAAGGGACACGGGAGACTGTGGCTCAGCAGGGGTTCCTGGCTGGCAGCGGCTAGTTTTGTGACCTCTCACAATGAACCACATCTCCGGATTCACGCCTTCAGAATTCATCCAACTTCAGCAGCCTCTTCCAGACCCACTTTGTCCAGATTCAGCACATACATGTCCTTACCTACCTCCACAGCGGCCCAAGTAAGCTCTGGCTGCAGACTTTTCTCCCGCCAGGGACTTCGCCATTGCTGCTTCTCACACTGCAGCATGGGCTGTCGGCTGTCGGCAGACCCTCCCTTCCTCCACGGGCCCCACCACACTCCTTCTGCACTCCCTCGGTCCTTCTACCCAGGTCTGACCTCCGCGAAGCTGTCCCAGCTTCAATATTCCTGGTCAGTATATATAGCCCAGAAAGACTTCCCTGAGCAACGGGATGATCAAGACAGGTTAGAAGCCCAGCTTCAATATTCCTGGTCAGTATATATAGCCCAGAAAGACTTCCCTGAGCAACGGGATGATCAAGACAGGTTAGAAGCCAGGACTCAGCTGTAGTGTGTGTGTGTAGGGGGGTGAAGCAAGCCAGGCCACAGTTGAGGAACAGACCCTCCAGGAGAACACGGACGCTGGAGAGAGAGGCAGGACAGTCGGAGACTGGAAAACATTAGGAATGAAAACATTAGGAATTCCAGAGAAACTCTTAAGACATGGTTGGTGAGGTTGCAAATTAGTGCAACCACTTTGGAAAACAGTATGGAGGATCCTCAGAAGAATGGGAATGAACTTACCATATGATCCAGGAATACCACTTCTGGGAATCTACCCAAAAGAATGGAAACCAAACTACCAAACCAATGCACGCGTATCTATGTTCATGGCTGCACAATTCACCATTGCCAAACTATGGAACCAGCCAAGATGTCCATCAAGAGATGAATGGATTACAAAACTGTGGGATATGAGCTGGGCGTGGTGGCACACACTTGTAATCCCAGCACTTGGGACACTGAGACAGGAGGATCGCACAGGTTCAAAGCCAGCCTCAGCTACTTAGTGAGGCTCTCAGCAACTTAGTGAGACCCTGTTTCCAAATAAAGTATAAAATAGGTCTGGGAGTATAGCCCGGAGGTAGAAAATCCCCTGGGTTCCACCACCAGTACCACACACATACACATACAAAAAAACTATGGGATATGTACACAATGGAATTTTATCAGTCATAAAGAAGAACAAAAGTATGTCATTTGCAGGGAAATGGATGGAACTGGAGAACATTATGCTAAGTGAGGTTAGTCAGTCACAAAAAGTAAAAAATTGGATGTTTTCCCTAATATGCAGAAGCTAGGGAGAAAATGGGTCATAGGAGGAACTCTAGACAAAGAAGGAGATACTATAGATGAGCAAATAAGCTGACCTAACTGAGGGGATGGGAGGGGGGAGGAGAGACACTCCCTAAGGTACATTGATGTACATTCACAAACATATCAAAGTCAATCACTAAGCCAAACATGAGAAGGAGGGAGGGGGAGGGAATGGGCTGGGAATTGGGGAAGGGCTACATGAGTGATGTGTGCATGTATGCCTCTACCGTCTTATACTCCATTAAGATGTATGACTACAATGCACCAATAAAATAAAAATTTTTAAAGGAATCCCAGCAAAACAGCAGAGCAGGCTTTGCTGAGGACTCAGGAGAAGCAGGTGGAGAAAGCTAGGTAGAAGCCACAGCCCAGCACAGTACCACAGCCCTCTTTGCTGAACAGACAATTGATCTCAAAAGCAAAACCCAAGAGGCCCCTGACCCTAACCCAGCCCATTGAGGGAGTTTTCTATAACTCTTTCCCATGAGAGGGTCAAGACGATGCGGAGAGGATGTGGGTAGCCTCACTTCTTGGACATAAAGACAGGTGGGGACCCAACTCTTTGCTCTTGTCCCTGCATTCTTAAGCACCCAGCCAGCCCATGTGAGGGTGCTGTAAGCAAATGCTCAGCCTTGGGCACAGGGGGCCTCTCCCTATCCACAGACCCCAGCCTCTGTCCACCTCCATGCTCATAGTCTCTTTAGAGTTCCAAGGCTTTTTTTTTTTCTTTTTTTCTTTTTTTTTTTTTTTTTCAGTATTGGGGATGGAAGCCAGGGGCATTCTACCTCCAAGCTACACCCCCAAACCTATTTTTTTATTCTTTATTTTGGAACAGGGTCTCATTAAGTTGCAAAAGGCCTCACTAAGTAGCTGAGGCTGTCCGTGAAATGCAATCCTCCTGTCTCAGCCTCCGAAATGCTGGCTGACAAGCATGCACCATCACGCTTGGCTGTTCCAAGGCTCTTTGATTGTATTTTTTTCCTGGTACTGAAGATTGAATCCAGAGGTAGTCTACCTCTGTGCTACACCTCCAGCCTTATTTTATTTATTTTATTTTAAAATAGAGTCTCACTAAGTTTCTGAGGGCATCACTAAGTTGCTGAGGCTGGCCACAAACCTGCGATCCTCCTGTCTCAGCCTCCCGAGCACTGGGATTAAAGGCATGTGCCACTATGCCTGACTCATTGGATTTTCATAAAAGCTGAAAAATATTAGCTACATGTACTGTGCAAGAGAAAGTTCAAAGTCCCTGTGACGTGGTACACAGGACAAACAGAAGAAAATGTCGCCACCCCCGAGAGGCGGGGCACAAATTGTGTTAGTTAGCATTTCCTTGCTGTTACACATACTTAAGAAAATGACTAGCCTGGCATGATGGTACACACTTGTAATCCCAGCATTTGAGAGGCTAAGATGGAAGGATCAAGGTTCAGCGAGAATCTGTTTCAAAATAAAGAATAAAAACTAAGGCTGGTGGTGTAGCTTGAAAGTAGAATGCCCCTGGGTTCCATCCTCAGTACCAAAAAAGAAAAAAAAGAAAAATGACTTACAGGAGGAAATATTTGTTTGGGCTCATGATTCTAGAGGTGTTGTCCATGGTAGGCTGGCTCTGGCACTTCAGACTTGAGGTGAGGCAGAACATGATGGCGGAAGGCTCTGATGGAAGGGAGTTGCTCAGCTCATGGCAGCCACAAAGCAGAGAGAGAGAGAGGAGCCAAGGTCAAGGCACTGTCCTAAGGACACTCTCCAGTGGACTACTTTCTCTAGCCATGCCCCAGCACCTACAGTCTCCACCACCTCCCCATCGTCCATTCAGCTATCAATTGGTCCATGATGTGGTCAGAGCCTTCATGGTCCCTTCACTTCCCAAAAGCTCCACCTCTGAGCATGGCTTCACTAGGGACCAAGCTTTCAACACAAGAGCTTAGGGTGGGAGGACCTCACATTCAAACCATAACACACCAAGCCTTCTAATCAAGAACATGAAAGGAGTAGCTGGATGTGGTGGCTGATACCTGTAATCCCAGGACTTGGGAGGCTGAGACAGGAGGATGGTAGGTTTAAGGCCAGCCTCAGTAACATAGGGAGCCAGACCCTTGTTTCAAAATAAAAAATGGAAAATAGGGCTGGGGTATAGCTCAGAGGTAGAATTTTCCTGAGTTCAATCACCAGTACCAAAATAAACAACAAAACCTGTGAAAGGGTTACATCAGCATTCTTGCAGTCATAATCTAAATATCTGACCACGTAACTTAAAGGAAAGGAGATTTATTTATTTTTGTGGGTTTGGGGATGGAACCCAGAGGCATTTAACCTTTGAACTACACCCCTGCCCTAATTTTTTTTTATTATTCTTATTTTGAAACCGGTCTCACTAAGTTGCGGAGGGCCTCACTAAGTAGCTGAGGCTGTCCGCGAACCACAATCCTCCGGTCTCAGCCTCTCAAATACTGGGATTACAAGCGTGCGCCTCCACGCCCGGCATGAAGGAGATTTATTTTCTTACAGTTTCGGGTTCAGTCCATGTGAGGCTGGGGACCACAGATCTCAGGGCATGGCGGGAGGAGGGAGAGAGCCCATGGGCTGCGCGCCTCACATCATGAAGGCTGGAAGCCAGAGAGCAAGAGCTGAGGGAGGAGGAGCCATTATATAATCCCCAAGGCCGCACCCCCAGGGACCCACCCCCAGCCACACCCTGCAGGCCCACAGGTCCCACCCAGGTAAATCATGACGATGGAGTTATCCACTTCTGGAATCACAAGCCTCATGACTCAGTTACATCATATACACAAGACATGGATCAGAGCAATGAAATCCAGGACAGAAAAGAGCTCAGAGGCACTTCTAAGGCCCAGCATTCCCAGAAAGGGAAACTGAGGCATGAGGTGGGCACACGCAAGCCCAGCAGGTGAGCTGCAGAAGCCTGGAAAATCCTCAGTGAGATGCTGGAGAAGGTTCTCATTCTGCTGAGAGCTGCTGCCCAGCATCCACCCCTGCTTCAGCCTCCAGACTCTTCTGGAATTTTCTAGAAGGACCAGGGAGGCTACCCCCCAACTGCCCTCACTGCAGTCTGGACAAGGGTGGCCAGCGGAGCATGGATGCCGAGCCCACACCAGAGTATGCTCTCCTTTCTCTCCGTCTTACTGTAATCCCTCTAGGGACGGGAGACAGATCGTCTTTCAGTAATCTGAAATTCCAATAAAAAGAAACTCTCTGGGAAATACGCCGTGTTTGGGAAGCTTTGGTATTTAGCTGACTTTAAGGGTTTTCATCAGATCCCCAAGTCCTCTGTGTGCCTTGGGGGCACCGAGGGGAGGAATATTAGCCGAATTAAAGGTCACTTCCACAAGAGTTGTTCCTAGCAAATAAACCCGACGCCGCAGAGTGGAGAGTTCTAGGTAGACAGAAAATTGCTGCGGATGCCCCTGGGCGGCCACAGCCAGGGTTTCTCAGCCCAGGCAGGGAGAGAAGAAGGTCCTTCTGTGCTTGCTTGTAAATCGGTTTCTTGTCTATTTTTTCTTTTTTCTATATTCTCACTCTCATCTCCTGCACGTCCCAAGCTTCCCCTGGCTTTGCAGCCACTCAAGCACGGCTCTGCTGGTTCTCAAACTTAGGTGTGCACCGGAGTTCCACAGGGCTCCGGAGAGCTGACTGCCGGGCGCCAGCCCCAGAGCTTCTGATGCACAGGTCTAGGGGGCACAGAGAAGTGGCCGGCCTGCCTGCCTGCCTTTCCTTCTTTCTGTTTGTTTTGTTTTTGTTTTAGGGATATCAAACCCAGGGGCATTCTACCTCTGAGCTACACCCCCAGATCTTTTTTTATTTTATTTTGAAACAGGATCTCCCTAAGTAGCTGAGGCTGTCCTCCAACCTGTGATTCTCCTGTCTCAGCCTCAAGTACTGAGATTACGGTGTGTGCCACCACGGCCAACTGAGAAGTGGCATTTTTAAAATTTTTTTCTTGGCGCATTGTAGTCATACATCTTAACGGGTACACGATGGTAGAGGCACACAGCACACGGCACTCATGTAGCCCTTCCCCACTTCCCACTCTGTTCCCTCCCCCTCCCTCCTTCTCATGTCTGGCTTAGTGACTGACTTTGATGTGTTTGTGAATGTACGGCATGTAAAGTAGGGAATTCCACTCTTCCCCCTTCCAATCACCCCAAGAAGTGACCTTTTTTTTTTCAGTACTGGGTATGGAACCCAGGAGCACTCTACCTCCAAGCTACACCCCAGGCCTATTTTTTATTCTTTAGTTTGAAACAGGGTCTCACTGGGTTGCAAAGGGCCTCACTGAGTAGCTGAGGCTGTCCTCGAACTGCGATCCTCCTGTCTCAGCCTCCCAAATGCTGAGATTACAAGCGTGCGCCACCACGCCCGGCTAAGAAGTGGCTTTTCTAATAAGCTCTCCAGTGATGGTCCAGGGGCCACCAAGGGAGTATGCGAAATCACCCTCCTCTGACCTGTGCCCAGTGCTGCCTTCACCGGCACCACCAGATCACTCTGCACTCTCGTCACGGTGTGATGCTCTTTATTAACATTACACCGCTCGCTCTACAGGGTGTGCAGCACACCCCTGTAATCCCCATGCTTGGGAAGCTGAGATGGGAGGCCTGCAAATTCAAGGCCAGCCTCTGCAATATAGTGATACTCTCAGTAATCTAATGAGCCCGTTTCAAGACAAAAAGTAAAATGGGCTAGAGGTGGGGCTTAGAGGTAGACTGCCCCTGGGTTCAATCCTCAGAAACACACACACACACACACACACACACACACACACACACACACAGCACCACTCCATTCGAGACTTTCAAGTACACCTTATTAAGGGAAGCCGGATTGCCTGGTAATGCGAAGGAGCAAGAAGTCCTGAGCTTGTGGTCCCAAAGCCACCTCGGAGCACACTCGGACCTTCCTCCTCTCCAAAAGCGGCTACAGCCGCCGTGTCTGTCCCTAAATTGTGCCAGCTCTGGGCAGCCCCCAGGGTTGGTGTGATCAGAGGTCCTGAAAGCTGGATCTGAGCATTTCCCTGGACATCCTTAACCCAGGCGTCCTAGACGCCTCTGGAGGGACCTCCGCCACCAGGAGCCAGTGTGGTCCTCGGTCCAGGTGTGGTGGGGCAGGGAGGGCATGGCAGGCCATTTAAGTGATGTTCTAGGTATTAAAGATCTGGGGACAGTCTGACAGGCAGTCCTCACTTTTAAATTTGAAAAAGAGCCAGAAGCCAACGTCAGGGCACACGCCTGCAATCCTAGTACTTGGGAGGCTGAGACAGGAAAGTTGCAGGTTCAAAGCCAGCCTCAGCAACTTAGTAAGGCTCTCACCTACTTAGTGAAACCCTGTTTCTAAATAAAAAATCAAATAGGGCTGGATATGTGGCTTGGGGTAGAATGCCCCGGGTTCAATCAGTCCCTAGGCAAAGAAAGACAGACAGACAGAGACAGAGACAGAGAGAGACAGAGAGAGAGAGAGAGAGACAGAGAGAGAGACAGAGAGAGAGAGAGACAGAGAGAGAGAGAGAGAGAGAGAGAGAGAGAGAAGAAGAAGAAGAAGAAGAAGAAGAAGAAGAAGAAGAAGAAGAAGAGGAGGAGGAATGAGGAGGAGGAGGAGCAGGAGGAGGAGGGGGAGGAGGAGAAGAAAGAAGGAGGAGGAGGAGGAGGAGGAGGAGGAGGAGGAGGAGGAGGAGGAGGAGGAGAAAGAAGGAGGAGAAGGAGGAGGAGGAGGAGGAGGAGGAGGAGGAGGAGGAGGACAAAGTGGTGCATGCCTGTAATCCCAGTATTTTGGAGGCTGAGGGAGGAGGAATCACAGGTTTGAAGAGCGTCTCAGCAAATTATGAGACCCTCCGCAATTTAATGAGACTCTGTTTCAAAATAAAAAATAAATAGGGCTGAAGAGAGAGCACCCCTGGGTCCTATCGCCAACACCATAGGAAAGAAGAAAGAAAGGGAGTAAGGAAGAGAAAATATAAGGTTTCCTCTCAAGTTCCTCAGAAGTAAGGCAGTGGCAGTCGTTGAAAGATAAATTGTTTTCTGTTGAAAAAAAAAATGGCTAGATTAGAAATAGTAGGTATACTTTCAAAAGGTTTAAGTGCAAATCTTATTTGGGCGTTCTAAATTTCCTAGGACACTTGTCCTTTAAAAGGAAACCAGGAAAACCATTTCGACCTTCTACACACAGCTTACCTTTTCCTAGGAAGTGTGGGCTCCTTTCCAGAAGGCGTGGGGCCCCGCGGGCTCCTCCGCTGCTGCCCCCTTGTGGTCGCCTGAGCACACGCCGCCAACGCGTCGATTGGGCTCATTCATCTATTCAGTTTGAGAAGCCCAGCCCTGGACTGGACCCTGCAAAGCCGGGAGGTTGAAGGGGTGGGGCCGGCGCCGCGCTCCGAACCCAGGGTCAACCTGATTCCGCCGTTGGCGCTTCGTTCATGTTTTTGGGTGCAGAGGAGGTAAGAAGAATCATTTAGCAGGTCACAGTGGTTTTTCTAGACTTCGTCAAGAGGAAATTTGTAAAGAAAGCAAAACAGGTGTAGCCAGGCGTGGTGGCGCATGCGTGTAATCCTAGAACTTGGAACGCAGGTTCAAGGACAGCCTCGGCAATTTAGTGAGGCTCTCGGCAACCTGGTGAGGTCCTGTTTCCAAATGAGAAATTTATCGGTCTGGAATGGAGCTTGGAGGTAGAATGCCTCTGGGTTCAACTCCCAGTAAAACACACACACACACACACACACACACACGGAGCAAACAGTTTTTTGTTTGTTAGTTTGTAGTACTGGGAATAGAACTCAGAGGAATTCTACCTCTGAGAGACAACTCTAGACCTATTTTTCATTATTTTGAAACAGAGACTCACTAAATAGCTGAGGTTGTCCTGGAACCTGCGATCCTCCTGTCTCAGCCTCCCAAGTACTGGGATTACAAGAGTGTGCCATCAAGACTGGCTGCAAAGAGGTGTGTGTGTGTGTGTGTGTGTGTGTGTGTGTGTATTGTGTATGTACAGGTACATAGACATATAGAAAGAGATTAAGGGAAGGAGAGGGGGAGGGAGAGACACACAGAGAGACACAGAGAGAGAGAGAGACAGAGAGAGGCAGGCAGGCAGGCAGGCAGGCAGGCAGGCAGGCAGGCAGGCAGGCAGGCAGGCAGGCAGGCAGGCAGGCAGGCAGGCAGGCAGGCAGGCAGGCAGGCAGGCAGGCAGGCAGGCAGGCAGGCAGGCAGGCAGGCAGGCAGGCAGGCAGGCAGGCAGGCAGGCAGGCAGGCAGGCAGGCAGGCAGGCAGGCAGGCAGGCAGGCAGGCAGGCAGGCAGGCAGGCAGGCAGGCAGGCAGGCAGGCAGGCAGGCAGGCAGGCAGGCAGGCAGGCAGGCAGGCAGGCAGGCAGGCAGGCAGGCAGGCAGGCAGGCAGGCAGGCAGGCAGGCAGGCAGGCAGGCAGGCAGGCAGGCAGGCAGGCAGGCAGGCAGGCAGGCAGGCAGGCAGGCAGGCAGGCAGGCAGGCAGGCAGGCAGGCAGGCAGGCAGGCAGGCAGGCAGGCAGGCAGGCAGGCAGGCAGGCAGGCAGGCAGGCAGGCAGGCAGGCAGGCAGGCAGGCAGGCAGGCAGGCAGGCAGGCAGGCAGGCAGGCAGGCAGGCAGGCAGGCAGGCAGGCAGGCAGGCAGGCAGGCAGGCAGGCAGGCAGGCAGGCAGGCAGGCAGGCAGGCAGGCAGGCAGGCAGGCAGGCAGGCAGGCAGGCAGGCAGGCAGGCAGGCAGGCAGGCAGGCAGGCAGGCAGGCAGGCAGGCAGGCAGGCAGGCAGGCAGGCAGGCAGGCAGGCAGGCAGGCAGGCAGGCAGGCAGGCAGGCAGGCAGGCAGGCAGGCAGGCAGGCAGGCAGGCAGGCAGGCAGGCAGGCAGGCAGGCAGGCAGGCAGGCAGGCAGGCAGGCAGGCAGGCAGGCAGGCAGGCAGGCAGGCAGGCAGGCAGGCAGGCAGGCAGGCAGGCAGGCAGGCAGGCAGGCAGGCAGGCAGGCAGGCAGGCAGGCAGGCAGGCAGGCAGGCAGGCAGGCAGGCAGGCAGGCAGGCAGGCAGGCAGGCAGGCAGGCAGGCAGAGACAGAGAGAGGGCGCTTTATTGCTTCACACCCGGGCCCTGTGGACGAACAGGAAGAACAGGTGAAACAACTTGCCCAGTAACAACCTTTCAAGGCCCCAGTCGCCTCGCTGTACAACACAGGCACTGAGGAATCTCCAAAGGCCCTTCCTGCTGCAAACCCTGATTCTACTTAAAACCATAGCCCCTCTCCCCTTGCTGGGGCCGGGGCTAGCGCCTGAGCTGCCGGGCTCGCCTCCCCTGGCTCGCTGGCTGGCGTCTCTTTCTGTGTTCTCCACAGAGACCTCCCAGAGCTGCTGCCTCGCCTGGTTTTCCTGTTGCCATCTTTTGCACTCATCGGAATCATCAATATTACATGGTGAAAGTTTGTGCTCTCTTTCTGAGCCTTCGGGGTGTCCCCAGTGTCTAGTCTCTGTGGTTTTTTAACTCTTTTCAGGCTCCCTTAAAACGTTCCTGGAGGTCTGAGCCCATCCTATGTCGTGAGATGTGAGTACAAACTTGAAAGCTGGTGTTGTTGGTCTTCACTCCAGAGCTTTTCTTTGTAGACCATCAACCAGATGCATCCACTGGAAGAATGTGCGTATTGGCTTAGAGCGGTGATTCTCAAACTGATCTGGGCACCTGCCCCCCAGGGGTCCCTGAAAACTGGCACAGAATCTACAAGGTCAAACTATTTTTATCATCAAAAAGACATTCGTTTCATAGTAAAACTAAGACATTTGCTTGTGGGGGGGGGTACTGGGGTTCCTGGTAGCCCTTCTACCTCCGGGCTACTCTCCCAGACCTATTTTTGACACTTTTTATTTGGAAACAGGGCCTCTTAAGCCAGCACGGCTGGCTTCGAGCCTGCGCGATCCTCCTGTCTCTGCCTACCAAGCGCGGGGATTACAAGCGTGCACCACCACGCCCGGCAAGACATTTGCTTTTATCCCCTCTCCTTGACTCCTAAAGTACACCGGAGTAGGGTGTGCATGATTGTGCACACATGTAATCCCTGTATTTGGGAGGCTGAGACAGGAGGATCGCAGGTTGGAGGCCAGACTCACAAACTCAATGTGCACTAGGCTTTTGCAGAAACTTTTCGATCTGTAGTACTGGAAAACAGAAGCCAGTGTAAGGTCAGATGTGTCTTCTGTTAAATTGGATGTTAAAGGGATCTGCCAATCTATAAAACAATAGACATTCTTCTCACTAGCACTCTTTCTTTTAAAGATTGAGGTATTTTGATTTAAAAAATATGTTGACAGCCGGGCGTGGTGGCGCATGCTTGTAATCCTCGCACTTGGGAGGCTGAGACAGGAGGATCCCAGCCAGCCTCAGCTACTCAGTGAGGCTCTCAGCAACGTAGTGAGACCCTGTTTCCAAATAAAAATATCAAAATAGGTCTTGGAGTATAGCCCGGAGGTAGAAAGCCTCTGGGTTCCACCCCCAGTACCACCAAAAAGAAAAATAATAATAAAATAAATAAAATATGTTGACATGTAGTGCATATATTGCATATATTATTGTTTAAATGAGTTAGTAATTTTAAAGATTGTTTTTCAGCTGGGCATGGTGGCGCACACTTGTAATCCCAGTACTCAGGAGTCTGAGACAGGAGGATCGCAGTTCGTGGCCAGCCTCAGCTTAGTGAGGCCCTCTGCAACTCAGTGAGACCCTGTTTCAAAATAAAGAATAAAAAATAGGGCTGGGGCTATAACACAGAGGTAGAATGTCCCTGGGTTCCATCCCCAGTGCCACACAAAAAAATATTTTTTTAGTTTTAAATTTTAATATAATGTTGCAGGAGGCTTTGGTTCATGGAGAACAAGAATCAGAGGCCGGATTAGAACGTAGCACATCTTTTTATTTACCAGTGAGGCTCAGAGAGCAAAGCTCCAGGTATGAGCCCTGAACTCAGAACATGCCAATTCTTTTATATAACTGCCAATAACTTTCAGAAGGGAGCGGCGACTGTGAGATTTGTTTTGCCGAGCCATAGGCAAAATGCAAAAGCAGAACTGCAGTTAGCCTGGACATTATTTCTCTTTTCTCTAGCAGTTCTGAACCTTATCTTGCTATTTCAGCTGCCGGGAGAGGCTCAGCTATGTTTGCCTTGAGAGGGGCTCTGGGGGAAAAGGTGTTATTCTAACTCGTCTCTAGGTTTCTAGCCAAGAGTCATCTTCAAGGACATAACTAGGCTCCTGCCTCGATAATTCATATCAAAAATATAACAGACAGAATAAGCAATGCCTGTTTGTTAGCCCAGATGATCTTAAAAGTATAAAGGGAAGCCTGGCGTGGTGGTGCACACTTGTAATCCCAGCATTTGGGAGCCTGAGACAGGAGGATCGCGGTTTACAGACAGCCTCAGCTACTTAGTGAGACCCTGTTTCAAAATAAAGAATTAAAAACCGGGCGTGGTGGCACACACTTGTCATCCCCGCACTTGGGAGGCTGAGACAGGAGGATCGCACAGGTTCAAAGCCAGCCTCAGCAACTTAGTGAGACCCTGTTTCCAAATAAAATATAAAATAGGTCTGGAAGTATAGCCCGGAGGTAGAAAGCCTCTGGGTTCCACCCCCAGTACCACCAAAAAATAAAATAATATAAGGAATAAAAAACAGGGCAAGGGGTGTAGCTCGAAGGTCGAATGCCCCTGGGTTCCATCTCCAGAGGCGCGCGCGCGCGCGCACACACACACACACACACACACACACACACACACACACAGTATAAAGGCGTCTGGAAACCGAACAGTTGGAGAACGGTTGACATGGGACACTCTGGCACCATGGGGTTGGGTTGCTCGGGGCTCTGTGCACACACATGGGCCCTGATTGTTGTGAGGACAGATTCGGGCAATTTCCAGTCCTCCACCGCTTACCTGCTGACTCAGGGCAGAGGACGGAAGATGAGGGCCAACACGGTTCCCAGCAGAACATTCTGTTTGTATTAACATTTCTCTGAGCCCAGGGAAAACAGAACTCCTTTGCGTGGCATCTGCTGAGCCGGAAGGCGGAGAGGCCTCCCTGAGCATGCGCGGTTGCCGGACGCCGAGCGACCTTGCAAATCTGCTGGGCTGCCAGGTCTGACGTCAAAGAGCTGATCCTCGCAGCCTTGATTCCTTAGATGCAGAGGACTAGCCCGAAACCCCCCTCGAACTTCAGACCACCGTGCTGAAGAGTCTCAAAAGCTAAACGTTGCGTGGTTTAGACTCATCTGCAGCGAGGTGCTTTGTAAACCGAACTGCGTTCCGGAAAAGTCATCTGTTGAAGTTCTAACCCCCAATATTTGGAGATAACTATATTTGGAGATAGGGCCTTTAGGAAAACAATTATATTCAATGAAGGTGAAAGGGTGGGGCCCTCATCCAATAGAACCGAAGACTTAAAACAAGAGGAAGAGACACCAGAGGGCCAAGCACACAGAGAAAAGGCCATGTGGGGCCACAGGGGAAGGTGACTTCGTTGAGGTTCATGAGGACAAGGAAAGCCCAGTCCGACCTCAAGGAACAGGCTTTATTTAGGAATAAAATCTGGAAGGAGGCATCTAAAGGGGAGAGAACCCATGAGAGTCAGAAGTCTGCCTCCTTTAGGCTAGGGGCTTTTTATGGGGTAGGAAAGGAAGGAGAGGGTTCACTGGTTGGTGGCCACTGGTTGGTGGGCTAGTGGCCAAGTCATCTTGGGGCAGGGCAATGGTCAGGGGTGTTTCTCTTTCTTTGTTCCTTTGTTCTCAGATCTCCTCCAACAAGGCCTCATGGCCAGACCTCGCAGCGCCTAGAGTGTCTAGCTGCAAACCCAGGAGAAAGCACACCTGCTCTTCACTGCAGATGCCCAGCCTCCAGAACAGTAGGAAAGCCAATTCCTGCTGCCCCCGGCCAGTGAGAGTTTGTAAGGCAGCCCTAGAAAAGCTAACACTGGCAGTGACTGGCTGTGATTTGATTCTGTTGAACAGGATTTGGAAGGTGTAAGTAACACAGACACAAAGCCTCAGCTGCTTCTGCTGGGAAACATCTCAGCTGTGTCTGGTTCTTCTGTGGCTGTTTCTAACTGTATCGGCTGCTTGATCCTGGTAGGCTCCTGATTACCCTGGTTTCCAAAAGACTGGCTTTGGAGTTAGTGGCAGCTCCACTGACTTCTCAAGTTGACAGCTGGCTTCCTGGCCACAGAACAGGTATAGCTCCCATAGTACCAGGTTGTGGCTTTGGACATCAATCCTGAAAGTCCTGGACAAGAGAAGGCTCTCCACCTGGCCTGGCTTGGCCCCCACGATACAGGTGTCAGTGGTACCCCAACTATCTACAGCATCTCATGATGCCCTAAGGAATATATGACAGACTCTAAAGATTCCTGGTGTCATGGATTAAAACCAGGACCTTTTTATTATTAATATTATTATAATTTTTTTGGTACTGAGATGTAATCTAGGGGCCTTCTACCTCCGAGCTACATTCCCAGCCCTATTTTTATTCTTTTTTTTTTTTTTTCGGTGGTACTGGGGTTCCTGGAAACCCTTCTACTTCCAGGCAACACTTCTGGGCTACACTCCCAGACCTATTTTTATACTTTTTTATTTGGAAACAGGGTCTCTTAAGCCAGCGTGGCTGGCTTTGAACCTGCGGCTGGCTTTGAACCTGCGCGATTCTCCTGTCTCCACCTCCCAAATGCTGGGATTACAAGCGTTCGCCACCACACCCGGCTTTTATTCTTTATTTTGAAACAAGGTCTCAATAAGTTGCAGAGAACCTTACTAAGTCGCTGAGGCTATCTGAGAACTGCAATCCTCCTGTCTCAGCCTCCCAAATACTGGGTTTATATGCATGTAAAGAATATTAATAAGCCACCAGGCCCAGCTTATTAATATTCTTTGACTGAAAAAATAACTTCTAACTAGTGATGCGGCCCCATAAAGATAAAATACAATGGAATATTAGTGGCCATGTGAATTAAGATGACTTCATGTAATAATGTGACTTACTTAATCTAATGAGTCGTAATGTTGGGTACATGCAGAGGTACCCCATCACCAGGTAGAAATGGCATAGACTTGCAGGTTCTGAGAGTACCAGTCACTTAAAGGAGAAGATGCTATACAACCCTGGTGCCCCACCTCCTGCTACATCGCCATCTGCCATGGCTTCGTGAGTGGTCCCCTAGGACCATGGTCAGGGAAATGTTGAGTCTAACTTGCAGAAGGGTCCATGAAATAATCTGAAACAAATCAGCAGAAGATTGATACCATATCGTAACCGCACTCAGGGGCAGCTCTGCCAGACAAAGAAATCCTTGCAATGGACAGAACTTTGAACTCCAGAAGGAGAGATGTCAAATCTTCACTGGCTCCTGGGTGGCAATTAATGGTTTGGCTGGGTAATTAGAGGTCTGGAAGGACCTGGTCACCCTTCAAGTATTGAGGGAACAAAACTAGGCATGCAAATATGCTAAATCCTTCTTATCTTCAGAGTCCACATCAGATTCTGGCTTCCAGCTCTCTCTGTCCTCTCCGTCATAGCCAACCTTCTGGAAATAATTTTTCATAAGCTCTCTCCTGCTGCTTAACCCTACTCATCTGGAAAGACACCAGAACGTGGAGGCTGGGAGAGAGGACTCCAGAAGAAAACCTCCTGGTGCCCCGGGCTGTGGAGCCTTACACCGTCAACCTAGCCCCATGCCTCAGTTTCTCCGTCTGTAAGAGGGATCATGGCAGGACTTGCCTCCAACTGCTGAGTTGGTATTAGATGCCTTGGTTTCTGTAACGTGCCTAGAATGGCCCCTGGTTTGTGATAAGACCTCCACCAGTGTTCTCCTGTATTGTCTTTCTGTTAGGTTGAAAATAGGGGGTTTAGGAGGGAGGCAAAAACACCAACCGGGTTATCAGAGATCGCTGATTCGGACCGGCACCCTCCGGAGAGTCAGCTGGCCGTGGGAGAAGGGACTGATGCGCCACATGTCTGGAGAGTTGCGCATAGTCCTGATCGGCCAGCTGAGTCACGTGGCAGATTGGAGGCACCGCTGTCCTGTAGGCATGCAGATTCTCACGACATCTGTAGCATCGCGATGTTTGGAGTCTCGCGATATCTCCGCTTCTGGCTTCCGTTGCAAGATCACGTAGGGGAAGGACCCAACTTATCAATCGAAGGCTCCTTTCTCAGAAATTCTATCTCTGGCCTCCCAGTGAGGGTCACTTTGTCGTAATTCTCTCCTAAGTTGTAACTGGGTATTGTTAGTGTGTTGTTATCAACCTCACCCAAGATGCTGTAAGATCAAAAGTAGTAGATATTACACATCCTCCATATTATCTTCCTGTGGCTTAGTATAATACCTGGTACATAGGAGGGACAAATAAATGCCTGTGGAACATTCAAAGGAACAAGTGAATGAATGAATGAAGGGTGATTCCAAAGAGCTCCCACCCCAAGTTCCTAGATGAACTCACTGTGGGAGAATCTTTGACTTTAGGTGTCTTGAAAGACTGACAATGGCCCCCTTTGGGGCAGGAGAAAGCTCACGTTGAGCCAAAGACCACGCATGTCTTGGAGAAGGTGTAATTAGCATATAAACTTCATAAATTCAGACTACGTGATATAGAACAAATCCTATCCTTCATTGAGTCCAGTGGCTCTGAAGCATAATTACTCTTTGGAATACCCTTGGGAAGTTTTAGAAAAAGTAAAGACTCCTAAATTCCACCCAACCTGCAAATTGCCGGGAGTCTAGTCTGGGGACCTGGACTTTTCAAAAACTTTTTGGGTGACTCTGTTGCAGCCAGCCTGTGGAGACCAGCATCCTTTCATCTTGTCATATTTGCAGAGGGGGAAACAAAGGCAAACTTACTATCAATAAGGACTGCATGAGCTTTATAATGAACACAGAAGTTAGCCAATGCTTTGCCTGGGACCAGAAAATACAGTGTTACTTTAAAAACAACAGATGATACAATTACAACATGGTAGGCTCATTAGCATATGTTCTAGTTGACATTCTTGCAGATATAATCTAAAAGACTGACCATGTAACTTAGAAGAAAGATTTATTTATTCTAAATAAATAAGGCCAGGGACAGCCAGATCTCAGATATAGCAGCAAGAAGCAGAGAGAGGAAGATGGGCCTGGGCCATGCTTCTCAGATCACGGAGGCCAGAAATAAGAGAGAGAAGGAAGAGGAGGAACCATATATATAATCACCAAGGCCACACCTTCAGGGACCCACCTCCTCCAGCCCCACCCTACTGGCCCAGCAGGTACCACCCAGGTAAATCCAATATGATGGATTTATCCACTGCTGGGCTTACAACCCACCATATCAACCCTGAATATTAATAAAAGAGCTCTCTTAGGGGGCATTTTATGTCTAACTATAATACCATGGAAATAGATCTGACTAAAAGGCCCTAGCAGGTCCTCCTTCTCCTCTTCCTCTTCTTCCTCCTCCTTCTCTATTTGTTGGTAGGGCAAATACCAGACTGTTTGGCAGACTCAGTTGACACAAGGCCTGGGCACATCTGCCAAGTTCAATACAGCATGACCAGGGTTACTTGTCTAAGTACCAAAAGTCCCAGTCACAGTGCTAAGTTCTTCCCTTCTAGGGCTTTGCACCTGCATGTTCTTGGCTCGTGTGAATATTAGCATCATCCTCATTATCCTCTAACCCAGATCACTCTGGGCACCACCTGTATTTTTCATTGGATAATTCCTTGGGGGGAGGGTGTGTTGGGGAGTGAGTGATCCTGTACATGGTAAGATGTTTAGTACATCTGTGGCCTCCACCACTAGAGAACAGTAAATAAACACTTCTAGACCTTGCCACATCTCTACCTTCCCCCATCAAAAAGGGCTCTCATCCTACAAATCCACCTATCAAAGAACTCCAAGGCCCTTAGAATGAGATCAGGGAATTTCACCAGAGCCTTTTCCTCTGTGGAGAAAATATAAATGAATATTTCTATAGATCCTATGATCGAAATCTAAAAAGGAGCTAGGCGTGGTAGCTCATCATTAAGAGTAAGGACTACCCCAGTGTGGTGGTGCACACTTGTAATCCCAGCATTTGGGAGGCTGAGACAGGAGGATGGTGGTTCGTGAACAGCCTCAGCTACTTAGGCCCTTTGCAACTCAGTGCGACCCTGTTTCAAAATAAAGAACAAAATATAGGACTGAGAGTGTAGCTTGGAGGTAGAATGCCCCTGGGTTCCATCCCAAGTACCACAAAAATAAATAAATAAAGTACATTACATATAACACTAGTTTTACTGCATAAAATTTTAGTAAGTCCTTAATAGCATCTAATAACTATCAGATTTCCAGTTCTTTCATAAATGTCATATGTCCTTCTAAAATTTTTTTCAGTATCCAGATAAAGTCCACACATTCTACAAATTTTATTTATTTATTTGGTACTGGGGATTGAACTCAGAGGCACTCTACCTCCAAGCTATACTCCAGCTTTATAATTTAATTATTTTTGGAACAGTGTCTCACTAGGTTGAAGAGAGTCTCACTACTTGCCAAGGCTGTCCTTGAACCTGTGATCCTCCTTTCTCAGTTTCCCAAGAACTGGGATTATAAGCATGTGCCCCCATGCCCAGCTCTATATATTTTAAACTGCTAAGGAATCCGCGGTTGGGATGAAACTCAGCACAAAATTTGGCTTTTCTAATTCTAACTTGTGTTTTTTATCACTGCAATAGTGGGGAAGGAATTTTTTTCTATTTTTTTTTAAAGCATTGCGAAGCAATGTTAGTTTGGAAAACTGTTCCAGAGTTCCCATATTTCAAACTCATAACATTTGGCAATTTAGGGCTTTGTAAAATTGGCAATGGCTTTGCAAACCCATCATAGCAGGTAGTCATTTTCCATCGGAATCCAGCCACGTAGGCAGCTTACCTACACCATCAAAGCGGCTCATCCTCAGAGCTCCTGAGGCCTAATTAGGTTAGAGGGCGCAGGTGCCCGTGAGGCCACCAGGGGGCGCCAGAGGAGCTTGAAGACTAGGCTTTACCTAGCCGCCAACTAGGCTGCTTTATCAGGAGGGAGACACAGGCAGGGAGGGCCTGGCTCTTTCCTAACTCAGGTCAGAGTCCTCCAGCCCTCAGGGAGAGATGATGAGCCCCCACGCTGCCTGGTAAAGGCCACGGTTAGCTGTCCACTGCCTTTTCCAGAAGTTTTCAGCCCTCCCCAACCCACAGTGGTCTACCATCCCTCCAGTCTCTTGACAGCAAAGAAAAAAATTGCAGACTCGGCACATCCCAGGCTAATGATGAGCACCTCGTTCCTATGACTGTTAATGCCTATTCTGATTGTTGAGTAAGCAGAGGTCTGTGTTATAAGCAACGTTAGACATCTGTAACTGTGGCCAGTTCATGTGTAAGCCCGGGAACCTGGTCCCTTTGGCCTTGTGAGAGTCTCCATATCTCTAGGCATCTTTGCTGAAAATTGAAGGGTTTGGGATGAAAGCCACTTGGTAAGGTCCCTTCCTTCTCCGTGAGGACCTTTTGTTGCGAGGGTTATATTTGTTTCCTGGGGTCGGTATATTAAAGTGTACTAGGAGGCTTAAAGCAACAGAAATCTATATTTTCTCACAGTCTTGGAAGCCAGATGTCTGAAGTCAGGTATCAGCAGGGCCACACCCCTGTCCAGGAGAATCCTTCCTCTCCTCTTCTGACTTCTGATATTTATCATCAATCCCTGAACTTCTTTGACTTGAATATAGTTGGTCATCTTCTCCCTGTGTGTGTCTTATATTGCCTTCTCTGTGTATGTTTGGGTCCAAATTTCCTCCGTGTGTGTGTGTGTGTGTGTGTGTGTGTGTGTGTGTGTGTGTGTGTTGTTACTGGGAATGGAACCCATGAGCATTCTACCTCCAAGCTACACCCCCAGTCCTATTTTTTTTTATTCTGTGTGTGTGTGTGTGTGTGTGTGTGTGTGTGTGTGTGTGTGTGTTACTGGGGGTGTAACCCAGGGACTTTGCTACCTCTGAGCTATACTCCCAGACCTATTTTTTATACTTTATTTGGAAACATGGTCTCACTAAGTTGCTGAGAGCCTCACTAAGTAGCTGAGGCTGGCTTCGAACCTGTGTGATCCTCCTGTCTCAGCCTCCCAAGTGCTGGAATTACAAGCGTGCGCCTCCATGCCCAGCCTTTTTTATTCTTTTTTTTTTTTTTTTTTTTTAAATCGGGTCTAGGGATGGAACCCAGGGGCATTCAACCTCCGAGCCACACCCCCTGCCCTATTTTTTTTTATTCTTTATTTTGAAATCGGGTCTCACTGAGTTGCAGAGGGACTAAGTAGCCGAGGCTGTCCACAAACTGTGATCCTCCGGTCTCAGCCTCCTGAATGCTGGGATTACAAGCGTGTGCCACCAGGCCCAGCTTTTTTATTCTTTATTTTGAAACAGGGTCTCAAAGAGTTGCAAAGGGCCTCACTAGGTAGCTGACGCTGGCTGTGAACCTCGAACCATGATCCTCCTGTCTTAGCCTCCTGAATGCTGGGATTACAAGCTTGCACCACCACACCCAGCTCAAATTTCCTCTTTTTATAAGGACACCAGTGTTGTTAGATTAGTCTTCTACCATAGTGACCACATTTGATTTAATTTATAGACTGTCTTTGAAAGAGGCTACATTCTGAGGAACTGGGTCTTAGGACTTCAACATAACTTCCTGGGGAGACACAATTCAACCCATGGCAGTAATCAGTGTTGTAGAAAAGATGATGTTCGAAGAGCCCATGAGGAGAAATCCCGTGAATGGTGCCCTCCAGTGGGTCACGCCCCCTGAGGTGCCAGCCAACAGCCTGCAAAGGCATCGGAACCACGCATAAGCAAGCGTGCTGTGGAAATGTACATGTCATCATTGTGCTGAGAAGGGCAATCGTTACAGCCCAAGGGAGCTTCACAACCCAGATTACAATAAATTCACGCCATTTGAGCATTACTTATTATTGTCAAGAAGTAAACGGAGCAGCAATAACATTTTAGAGTTTATTTGAACAATCAACAACCACAAATTAGAAAGCTCTGAATCAGAAGTGGGCCCGGAGCTCCTCTGAGGGAACTCAAGGGGAGGCGCTGACAGGGCAGGACGCAAAGCAAACAGGGGATTGGTTAGTCACACATCTGCCTTGTTTGGTCTCTCCCACTGGACAGACCCTCCTATCACTGGATAGTCCCGAGTTATATAAGTTTGTTGGTTGCTTCTGATTGGTTGAGAGTAAATTCTTCTTCTCCTCCTCTTCTTTCTCTTCCTCCTCCTCCTTCTCCTCCTCCTCCTCATCCGTCATCATCATCATCTTCTTCTTCTTCTTCTTGTAGTAGGAATTGAACTCAGGGGCATTCTACCTCCAAGTTACACTGCAGCCGTGTGTGTGTGTGTGTGTGTGTGTGTGTGTGTGTGTGTGATTAGAGATTGAACCCAGGGGCATTCTACCTCCGTGCTACACCCCTGAGCCCTTATTATTTGTTTTGTTTTGTTTTGTATTAAGCTCTCACTAGGTTGCTGAGGCTAGTCTCGAACCTGTGATCCTCCTGACTCACCCTCCCAAATGCTGAGATTACAAGGGAATGCCACCAAGCCTGGCTTCACATAAAGCTTTGCAAATTGAACAAGGTTAAGGTCACTTAGGAGAGCTAGCTGGCTTTGTCTACTCTGGATTCTTAAGGCCTTACCTAGCTCCATTTTAACTTAACACTGTGATCATTGATTCAGAAAACCAAATATGAGCCAAGACCAAAAAAAAAAATAGAGCATTTTACTAAAAGTGTTCAACAAAGGGTGATTGTCGTGTCACTATAAAAATCATCAAAGAACTGTCTTCTGTTTTAAACACAGAGAACCTGTGTGTATGAAATGTTCACAAAATCAGATTCATCCCTCTCCTTAGGAACCGAGCATTCAGGGCACACAGAGGTCGCCCCTTCCTCTGCTCATTGCCAACAATGACACCATCCTTTCGGGTTTTCACGGATATTATGGCCCCGAGTTTCTTGGGCCACTTGGGCTCCACTTCAGTTCCAGCCACGGCCTCTCAATGAACAGCGTCAGGGCCAGCCCAGAGACCAAGGTGAGCACGCAGTGTCCAGAGAAAAGATAGAACTGCAAGGAAAGACGGCATGGGAGACACCGTTTTACTCTACGATGCCTGCGTGGCGGGATCACTAACTGTGCCATCCTAGCTATTGTAAGACCCCCGCCGAGGGGAAACCCTCAATCAACCTCGGGATAAGCGACGTCAAGAACCACGAGAGACGACGTCCTTGATGCAATGAGCAAAAGATGAAGGTTTATTAAGGAGCCAGTGCACTGGGGCCGACTCGTATAGGAGTTCGGCCCCGAGCCACTGAAACTGAGGGTATTTATAGGGAAAAGACCATTAGTTAGGGGGTTTTGGGCTAAATTGCATGCGTTTACAGAAAATTACAGAATCATTTGAAAAGTACATTCTGTAGTCAAGTGTTAGATAAAATACCAGGTGCAGTCAGTAAGCTCCCGGGTCAAGGCGCTCTGGCCCAGACAGTATAGATAAGATGGGGTGGGCTTATCGCATATCTTACATTCCTAAGCTGTAAGCTGCAGTAAAATATACTTTTTCTTTTTAACTATTAGCTGGCTGTTTTAACTATTAGCTAGCTGCTAGGGGCTTATGATTTTTTTCTCTAAATGGAGCCTTTCACTATGTGAAACGGATCTGCAGAACCATCCGAACCATCAAAAATAAAGTAAATAAAGATGGTATACTGCACCGGAGCCCTCCCCCTCGCTCTCTCGAATACAGCAGAGAACAATAAGGCCCTTCACAAAACAATCAAAACAGGCTTCTCTCAAAGCCAATAGAGTACATGTGGCGCACCGTGGCACTGTGGTGGGTGGTGATGAAGGGCTGGGCACCAGCTCACCATGCTGCTGTCCGAGTAGTGGATGAGCGTGTCCTGAAGTCCATTGTAGAGGATGATGAGAATCGGGTGCACCAGGTAGGAGGCGTAACTGACGCGGGCCAGGAAGCTCCAGATGGCACAGGAAAGCACCCGGCCTACCACACCTGGGGAAGGAAGGGCAGGCCCTGCCTCAGGCAGCCCAAGGCCCTCTGGGCTGGTGAAGACCTGGTAACTTCTTCATTTGCTTGCTTATTTGTGGTGCTGGGAATTAAAGCCAGGGGCATTCTACCTCCAAGTTACATCCCCAGCCCTGTTATTTATTTATTTATTTATTTATTTACTTACTTACTTATGTGTTTGTGGTCCTAGGGATTAGACCCAGGGGCAGTCTACCTCCAAGCTACATCCCAGCCCTGCTATTTATTTATGAATTTATTTGTTTGTTTATTTATTTATTTACTTACTTACTTACTTATCTGTTTGTGGTCCTAGGGATTGAACTCAGGAGCAGTCTACCTCCAAGCTACACCCTCAGCCTTACTTTTTTGTTTGTTTGTTTTTTGTTTTAACAAAGTCTCTCTAAGTTACTGAGGGCCTCAAGATGGCCACAACAAACCTGTGATCCTCCTGTTTCAGCCTACCAAACACTGGGATTACAGGTATGTGCCACTATGCCTGGCCTTTTATTTATTTATTTTTAAATAGGGTCTCGCTCGGAGCCGGATGTGTAATCCCCGCGCTTGGGAGGCTGAGACAGGAGGATCACACGGGTTTGAAACCAGCCTCAGCTACTTAGTGAGGCTCTCAGCAACTTAGTGAGACCCTGTTTCCAAATAAAGTATAAAACAGGTCTGGGAGTATAGCCCAGAGGTAGAAAAACCCCTGGGTTCTACCCCCAATACCACCAAAAATAAATAAATAAATAAATAAATAAATAAATACATAGATAAATAAATAAATAGGGTTTCTCTAAGTCACTACACACTTGGGCTTTGAATCTGCAGTCCTCCTGCCTCAGCCTCCCAAGTACTGGGATTACTGGCATAAGCCACTGTGCCAGCAACACTCATGTTTTCTAGCAATTTATCCGAAGTCTCACCTCCTACATTTACTCATCAGCCAATCCTAAATTTTTGTCTTGTTTTGTTTTGTACTGAGGATTGAATTCAGGGGCATTCTACTTCGGAGCTACACCCTCAACCTGATTTTGCTTTTTAATTTTGAAACAGGATCTCACTAAGTTGCAGAGGGCCTCAAGGTTGTTGAGGCTGGCCGTGAACTCGTGATCCTCCTGTCTCAGCTCCCCAAGTACTGGGATGACAAGTGTGTACCACCACGCCTGGCTGATCTTGATACCTTAATATAGAGAGCATTGGAGACCCAAGTCCAGAACATCAGTTGTGCTTGTAGTCTGGGTGGTAACAACACACCTTTGAATAATACAGCACTCAGGAATAAGCCAAAGGGCTCATCTGTAACCTGGGTCAAGAGAGAGGTCACCCTTATTCTGCCTAATGATTGAAGGCAGTTATTAGCTCACTGTTAGGATAAGGCTGCAAACTTGCTTAATATAACAGTCAAAGCTGTTCCTCTCTCATTATTTATATCAGCCTGTTATCCTCAATAACACCAGACGTGTTGCAGCAGGCAGGGATACTGTGATGTGCGCCAGTGTACTATAAACTGCCTGTGTGGGCACGGGAGGCGGGGTGTTCATGTTCCAAGGCTCTGTGGACCACTCCTGGGCATTGTCCTAGGATGGGGCGGGGGGGGGGGGTGCGCACCGGGCTGTAGTCATGGGATACAATGTTTTCCATAAATACAGACACATCAGTCAACGAGAACGCAGCCCACTTGCATGAGTGAGAGACAGTAGGATCGCAGGTTCGTAGCCAGCCTCAGCTATTTACTGAGGCCTTCTGCAACTTAGTGAGATTCTGATTCAAAATGAGGGGTAAAAAAATAGGGCTAGGGGTATAGATCAAAGGTAGAATGCCCCTGGGTTCCATCCCCAGCACCAAAAAAAAAAAAAAGTCAACCCAACAGACATAGTTCCTCAGTTACAGAGGGGATCTTGACAACTCTTTAGTTTCATCCCCTCAGAGGAGGCAACTGAGCCTCAAGATAGGCATGGCCAGGAGTCTTATCCTCTGTCACTAAATTGCTCTGTCTTCTCTCTGTGTTACTGTGTCCACATCCTTTTCTAACTTCTAAGTGAGATTTACTGAAGAGGGTGCTTTTTTATTTTGAGAACTTATATTTGTATATAGACCAACATAAAAATCTAAAACAATATGTGGGTTGTTTTCTCCAAAGGTATAGACAAACTTTTTTTACTTTTTTTAGCAGTACTGGGACTGAACCCAGGGCCTTTTGCATCAGGATGACATTTTGAATCAATGGGAGCCATTCACCAACCACTCCAGTGAACAGAAGCTCCTCTGGAGACTCACTTTGTGTTTTTTGTTTGTTTGTTTGTTTGTTTGTTTTTGTGGTACTGGGGTTCCTGGAAGCCCTGCTACCTCTGGGCTACACTCCCAGACCTATTTTTACATTTTTATTTGAAAACACGGTCTCTTAAGCCAGTGCGCGCAGCTGGCTTCGAACCTGCGCGATCCTCCTGTCTCTGCCTCCCAAGCGCGGGGATTACAAGCGTGCGCCACCACGCCCGGCTCACTTTGTGTTTTAAATTTGTTACCCTTGCACGCCTGTAATCTCATTACTTAGGAGGCTGAGATAGGAGGATCGCAGGTTCGAAAATAGCCTCAAAAAGTAATGAGACTCTCATCAACCTAATGAGATTCTGTTTCCAAATAAGAAATAAAATCAGGCTGGGGTTGGGGGTGTAGCTCACAGGTAGAATGTCTCTGGTTCAATCCCCAGGACCACAAAAATAAATAAATCTGTCACCCTCTAAGGGATGGGCATGGGCCCAAGCAGAGCCCAGTGCCACCTCCTACCTCCGTAGCCTTCCCGGCATGCGAAGATGACCCAGCCTACAGCCGCCGCCCACAGGGTCCGGTGCAGCGCCTGGTAGACAGCAGCGGCTGCAGAGGAGGTGACGGAGAGGTCATCTATTGCATACGCCCCGGCGACAACCAGGAACAGGGTGAGCAGGGAGCAAGTCCACCCCAGCACGGCCCGCACCTGCAGGGGAAAAAAGGTAGCTCAGGGGGCCCGAAGGATGTGGGACTCTGTATACTCATGTCCTTTCGCACAAACTCATTTTTTTTTTTAATTTCACTTCACACCTCCATGTGTAATTTGACGAAAATAGCTTCGCGGTTACTGCCGGTGAGGGATGGCGGGGGAGGGTGTACGTGACCACGAGGAGAGGATGAGGAAGCCGTGTGTGACATTAAGGTTGTTCCTCGACAGTGGCGGCGGCCACGCAGGTGTCCACGCGGGACAGCATTGCCCAGAACTCTACGCACGTGCAAAGGAGGACAGCTAAGGCGGGTGCTTCTAAAGGACCATGGTGCCTGGGAGTGAGCAGGTATCGTAGTTACACACGTGGAGCCAGAGGGGGAGCCTGAGCCTGGATTCACAAGCTCTCTCCTTACTGTTTTTGCAACTTCCTGTGGATCTACAACCATTCCAAAATAAAAAAGAGTGGCGGCCGGGCGTGGCGCTGCACATTTGGAATCCCAGTCCTTGGAACACTAAGACCCGGAGGATCGCAGGTTCACAGCCAGCCTCAGCTATGTGGTGAGGCCCTTCCACAACATAGTGAGACCCTGTTTCAAAACAAAGAATAAAAAATAGGGCTGGAGGTGGAGCTTGGAGGTAGAATGCCCCTGGGTTCCATCCCCAGTACTGCAAGAAAATAAAAGAGTAAAAGCAAACGGGTCATGTTCAAACCACGGCCACCACGCCTGATCTTCCATTCCGTCCCACTGAAGAGGGCTTCTGGATTGGTCCTGCTCCCGTCTGAGATGTGAAGGTCTACGGGGCACAGCCCTGCTTGGACACACCCTAGTCACTGGGACACAAAATGGCGGAAGGTTTGGGAGACTGGAGACGCTCTCAGCTCAGAGAACAGCTCCGTGAACTAAATTTTATTATTTGGCCCAGTTTCAGAATATGGGTCTTCTGCCACATTTTTTGACCATTTTCAACCCAAATCCATCTTCCCTGGCTCTCTCTTGCTTCTCCATGTTCTGGTTTCTCAAGGTGCGACCAAGCCAACGTCACATCAGTCTGCCAGATTGTCTCTAAGGCCTACATGGCTCTCAGGTTCCCGTACAGCTTCTGGCTACAGAGAAGGCAAGGCTAGCTGGTGGCGCATGCTTGTAATCACAGTACTTGGGAGGCTGAGACAGGAGGATCCGGGTTTGTTGCCGGCCTCGGCTACTTAGTGAGGACTTCTGAAACGTAGTGAGACTCTGTTTCAAAATAAAGAATAAAAAATCAGGCTGGGGGTGTAGATCAGAGGTAGAATGCCCCTGAGTTCAAGCCCCAACACCACACATACAAAAAAAAGTCACAGAGCCAGGCGTGGTGGCGCATGCTTGTAATCCCCGCGCTTGGGAAGCTGAGACAGGAGGATTGCACAGGTTGGAAGCCAGCCTCAGCTATTTAGTGAGGCTCTCAGAAACTAAGTGAGATTCTGTTTCCAAATAAAGTATAAAATAGGTCTGGGAGTATAGCCCAGAGTTTTAAAGGCCCCTGGGTTCCACCCCCAGTACCACACACACAAAAAAAATATCATATAACTCCTTAGCCCCTATATATATCCATTCGTCCTGGTTAAATCCTATCTCTTTCCCACCAGGAGTAACACAATATGATTTTCCAAGGATCAGGTCTTTTTCTCTGCAATGAATCATACACAAAATCTAGATAAATAAGGTAGGGGCCTGCCGAAGGGTTTGAGGTCAAAGCTGTATTCGAATAGTGCGATGGGATTCCTAGCTCTTCTTGCTGTGAGAAGCAAATGATCATTCATTTGTTTGGTCACTTATTAATGCCTTCAATGAGCCAAGATCTCAGAACCAAAAGTTGGGGAGAAAAGTGCATACCCCGTAGTTAGAAACCAGGGCCCAGCCGGGCGTGGTGGCGCACGCTTGTAATCCCCGCGCTTGGGAGGCAGAGACAGGAGGATCGTGCAGGTTCGAAGCCAGCCATGCGCGCTGGCTTAGGAGACCCTGTTTCCAAATAAAAATGTAAAAATAGGTCTGCGAGTGTAGCCCAGAGGTAGAAGGCTTCCAGGAACCCCAGGATCACCAAAAAGAAAGAAAGAAACCAGGGCCCAGGAATGCACAGCACACAGACAAACACAAAGAAGGGCACAGCCCAGCCTGGGGGGATGAGGAAAGACAGCCTAGTTGCAGTTGAAGCTGTCTTTGAACCAGCTATCCTCCAGTCTCAGCCTCCCAAGTACTAGGATTCTAAGCATGTGCCACCACGCCCTGCTCACAGAAAGGTTTTGCGTGGTTCAAAGGCACCCCCAAGTTGCTGCTTAGAGGAGATTAGAGATCACGAGTGGAGACAAGAAAACTAGTGAAGAAATCCAGGCAAGAGATAAGAAGAAATTGAGCGAGGTCCAAGGTCGTTTGGAGGTGCTCCGAGAGGGCAGCAGGTGCGAAAAGCAGCAGGGCTTGGTGGGCGGGCAGGAGGGAGAGAATGAGTGGTCCTTAAGAAAGAGGTACCCAAGCAAGTCCAGGTTCCCAGCTGGAGTAGAGAGGTTGAATGGCGAAGCCGAGTGACTGCCCAGAGGGGCGCAGGGAGGCAAATGTGTGCTCAGGGCCCACCTGGAAGGCCAAGGAACAGCTCCTCCCTCTCTAGACACCTCACAGGCTGATTCCCAGATGGAACCGTCAGATCTGAACAAGAATCCTGTCTCTAGAAACCACAGAGCTTCAAACATCCAACCCAACTCACTATCGCCTCCCGAAGAGGGTCTGGCCATGGTAATCTCGCTTGGTGTGCCTCTCCGCATCCTAGGTCTCTTTGAGTCTGATAGATGGGTCCCCACTGGGTCCCAAATCTAAAGCTTTGTAAAAGGGAGCTTAATAGAAAGGGCCCTATAGTGAAGCAATTAAGGTGACCAATCAGAGGGTATGGAATAGGGGAGGATGGAGCCTCTTTAAAAAGCAGGAGGTACATAAACATATGTATCAAAGTTAATCACCAAACAAGCATGGGATCGAGGGAGGGGGAGGGAATGGGATGGATGGAGGGAATGGATGAGGGCTAATTGGATGAGGTGTGCTTGTATATCCTCTCAAGTCTTATATTCCAATGTGATGTATGATTACAATGCACCAATAAAAATAAATTTAAAAAAACCTTTTTAATCATAGCTGTTTTTATGTTTGTTTTATTTGGCAATGCTTATGATATTTTTTCTTGCTAAAGACATGAATATTAAATTGATCCTTGGCAAAAAAAAAAAAAAAAAAAGGGGGGAGTTCAGGGGAGAGAATCAGGTTCTGGCAAAAAGATAAAGTCTCTCTTTTATCTGTTAGCATCCACAACACACCACAGCACAATAAATATCCAGCAACCAGATTTCTCCTGCCCATGGCTTGGGAGAACCTGGCCAAGTGGACCACGCTGATCCCAACCAGCCCCCTGCCTTCCCGGAAGGCCTGCGGAAGCCATACTTTAGTGTTGAGAATGTTCTCCCGATGGTTTTGGTGCATGAAAATGCCCAGGAAGAGGCCCACGAGGAATGGTCCACATCGGCAGTAGGGCTTGGTGTAGTATTCCAAGAAATACATCAAGGTCTCATTGTCACTGGAAACACACAAAGAAATAAAGCAAAAGGTTATGTTTGTCCTGGACACAGGAGTGGGAACCCCAGAGACGTCCACTGGGGCCACCAGAAAATCGAAAGGTATCTGGCGCCCCATTTGCTCATCTCCACAATCATCTACAAATATTACATCATGACTGCCTCAGCAGGATCCAGGGCACAGCTGGTTTGTTCAAATTCTACCCCAGATCCCAAGGAAATAGGATGACTTGGTTCATTTTAAATAGTCATTCCTAGCTGGGCGCGGCGACGCACCCTTGTAATCCCAGTACTTGGGAGGCTGAGACAGGAGGATGGCAGTTTGCGGCTAGCCTCAGCTACTTAGTGAGGTCCTTTGCAACTCAGTGAGACCCTGTTTCAAAATAAAGAATAAAAAGCCAGGTGTGGTGGTGCACGTTTGTAATCCCTGCGCTTGGGAGGCTGAGACAGGAGGATCGCACAGGTTTGAAGCCAGCCTCGGCTACTTAGTGAGACCCTGTTTCCAAATAAAATATAAAATAGGTCTGGGAGTATAGCCTGGAGGTAGAAAGCCTCTGGGTTCCACCCCTAGTACCACAAAAATAAAGAAGGAAAGAAAGAAAGAAAGAAAGAAAGAAGGAAAGAAAGAAAGAAAGAAAGAGAGAGAAAGAAAGAGATCAAGAAAAAAAAGGCGCACACTTGTAATCCCAGAATTCGGGAGGCTGAGGCCTGTAGGATCGCGGTTCACGGACAGCCTCAACTACTTAGTGATGCCCTCTGCAACTCACTGAGACCTGGTTTCAAAATAAAGAATAAAAAATAGGGCAGGAGGTGTAGCTCAGAGGTTGAATGCCCCTGGGTTCCATCCCCAGACCTGCAAAAAAAAAAAAAAAAAAAAAATAGAGCTGGGGTGTAGCTCGGAGGTAGAATGCCCCTGGTTCCATCCCTACTACCGGGAAAAAAAAAGGTCATTCCTATAAGCATGTATGTTCGTGTCACTTTGAATCTTTTGTTTTGGGGTTGTTTGTTTTGTTTTGTTTTATGGTGCTGAAAATTGAACTGAGGCTATATCACCAACCCTATTTTATTTCTTATTTGGAAATGGTCTCACTAAGTTTTTGAGTGCCTCACTAAATTGCTGAGGCTGGCTTTGAACCTGTGATCTTCCTATCTTGGCCTCCCAAGTACTAGGGTTAAAGGCTTGTGCCACCACACCCAGCCTACTGTGAATCTTTCTCTGGCATATAATTACATTGCACCAATAAAAGGATTTTTTTAAAAAATCTATTATAAATATAAAAATAAGCTAGGCATGGTGGTGCATGCTTATAATCCCAGTACTTAGGACCCTGGTTTCCATCCCCAGTACCACAAAAAATAAATAAATAAATATAAATAAATAAATAAACAAATAAACAGCTGTTTCTGGTGGTTGATACACCAGGATGGCTCTAAGAATGTGATAACCAGAATAAACTGACCTGAGAGAAAAGAGAAGTTCTGAGAGTCCAGGATGGGCTTTTAAGAGGATACCAAAGAGTATTATTTGATGCTGTGATTCCAAGACTTGTTCCCCTGACATTAATGGCAGTATCATCTTGAGAACTTATTCAGAACCCAAATTCCTGCTTTTCCTCCCTCCCACTCCTCAGACATACTGAAGAGGAGGAGGCCAGTGGTGGACGCAGCCATCTTGCAGTAGCAAGCCACCAGGTGACCCTGAAGCCCTCGGTGTTGAAAAGCACCGCTGTGGAGAGCTGTCACAGAGATGTCCAGGTTACACCCAGGCCCGCTGAATCAGAACTTCAGGAATGAGGGTTGTTAAAGTTTCCCCGGGCTTCCAAAGTACAGCCTAGACTGAGAACTCTTGCCTTCAATTTATCCTGCCCCCAGTCCAAGTCAAAAGTACTTTCATCTCTGAATCAATGCACAGCCCGTGCAGGGGCCATCAGAGGAAGGAAAGTTGCTAGAGGCCCAGTGGGTGGTTCTTCTTCCACCCTGGCTGCCCATTGGGATATCAGGAAACTCACAGCAGTCAGGTGCCTGGGCGCATCCCCAGAGATTCTGATTCAACTGACCCAAGGTAGGGCCAGAGGCATTGGGAAGGTCTAAAAGCTTCCCAGAAGCCGAGTGTGGTGGCGCGCACTTGTAATCCCAGCATTTGGGAGACTGAGACCAGAAGATTGTGGTTCCCAGACAGCCTCAGCTACTTAGCGAGGCCCTTCGCAACTCAGCGAGACCCTGTTTCAAAATAAAGAATAAAAATTAGAACTGGGGGTGTAGTTCGGAGATAAAATATCCCTGGGTTCCATCCCCAGTACTGCAAAAAAATAAAATAAATTAAAATAAATTTAAAAAAACTAAAAAATAGGGCTGGGGGTGTAGCTTGGAGGTATAATGCCCCTAAATTCCATCTGTAGTACTGCAAAAAGAAAAATTTTAAAAATTAAAAAATAAAAGCTTCCCAAGAGACTGGAACATACACGTAAGGGTGCCAACCACCAGGCCAGGCATAAATAAGCCTCCTCCTCCTCCCTCACCTGCTGTTATAGTTAGATGTAAAATGTCCCCTAAAGCCAGGCATGGTGGTGCATGCCTGTAATCCAAGTACTTGTGAGGCTGGGACAGGAGGAATACAGGTTCAAAGCCAGCCTCAGAAACTTAGTAAGATCCTCCACAACTTAGTGAGACCCTATTTCCAAATAAGAAATAAAATCAGTCTAGGGGTAGAGCTCAGAGGTAGAATGTCTCTGGGTTTAATCTTCCCAGTGCCGCCAAAAGAAAATGTCCCCTAAAAATCTCATTTATTAATGTTTGGAGATGATGTAATTGAGACATGAACGTAGTAATCCCAGAAGTGAATAACTCCATTGCAATGGATTGACCCAGGTGGTACCCAGTAGGCTGACAGGGTGTGTCTACAGAAGTGGTCCCTGGGGGTGCAGCCTTGGGATGATATAAATGGTTCCTCCTGCCCAGCTCTCCCCCGCCCCTTTTCTCCTGCTTCTGTCCTCCATGATGTGAGAAGCGCAGCCCATGTGCCCTCCCTTTCACTGCTTCCGGCCGCCATGCCTGAGATCTGTTTCCTACTGAAGTCAAAATCCTAAAAAAATAAATCTTTGCCAGGCGTGGTGGTGCACGCTTGTAATCCCAGCATTTAGGAGGCTGAGACAGGAGGATCCTGGTTCGCAGACAGCCTCAGCTACTTATTGAAACCCTCTGCAACTCAGTGAGACCCTAATTTGGGTCAGTGAGACCCAAATCAAAGAATTAAAATAGGGCAGGGGGTGTAGCTTGGAGGTCAAATGCCCCTGGGTTCCATTCCCAGACCCGCAAAAAAAAAAAAAAAAAAAAAAAAAAAACAGAAAGAAAAGAAAAGAAATCTTTTAGGTTATAGCTGAAAAATGTTGACTGGCACACCCAGATACACCCACAAGTGCAGACAACATTATACGGGGAGGGCATGGGGCTGGGCACGGTGGCACACATCTGTAATCCCAGTACTTGGAAGGCTGAGACAGGAGGGTTGCAGGTTCGTAGCCAGCCTCAGCCACTTAGTGATGTTCTCAGGAACTTAGTGAGACCTGTTTCAAAATAAAAAATAAAATAGGGCTGGGGGTCTAGCTCTGAGGTAGAAATCTTTGAGTTTAATCCCAGCACCACAAAAAGAAAAAGAAAGAAAAGAATTAAAGAAAAGAGAGAGAGGGAGGGAGGGGGAGAAGGAAGAAAGGAAGGAAAAACTTAAAGAAAGGTCGGCCATGGGGCTCTGCTGGCCAAGAGGTTCAGGTGTAGTTAGTCATTCATCCATTTGGCCACATATTCCACCCATTCACAGACACACTTGTATCAGGCACGGTTCTGGACGCTCCTACGCAGGAAAGCCAATGAAGGCCGCCCTGGGACTTTGCACAGATGTCTGAAAAAGGTGAACGGAAGGGCAAGTGCCACGGCCCTGCGGAAGCTGTGTGCTCGGTGTATTGGGGTGAGGCCAGTGTGGTTTCCCTGGGGTCAGCAATCAAGAGGATGACAGGTGAGGCCGGCGCCACCACGGGAGGAAGTGGAGCCGGCGACTGTCATGTCTGGTTTTTATCTGTGTCGCTGCTGAATTAAGACTGGACAAGCAGGCGATTCCTGTTTAACACACAGGGTGGTTGTAAGAAAGAATCATCACACGTAGCTCGTTGGGGAAGGGAAACTGCGCGGTGGGTAAGGCCCTAGGTTCAGATCCCCCCATGCCACTCAGAGGCTGTGTGACCTGGAAGAGGTGACCTAACTTCCTGAAGTCTCAGCGCCTAGCTTCCCAGGGGCGATTCCCACTGGACGACGAACACGTTCCGGCCACACGGGGGCGCTCCTCTCCTCTGAGAAACATTTTCCCCGGGCAAAGTGAAGCCCACACACCCCCAGGGACAGTGGAAAGGTCCAGAAGTTTGGAAGCAACAATGCAATCAACTTTCTCATTCAGACAAAAAACAAAAATTCCCACCCAGGTTTTCCAGGAGCCTCTGGGGCATAGAGCAAGCGGCCTGGCCTCCGGCAGCCCGCCCTGGGAGGTCCTGGCCACCGTGTGGGCAGGCTGGGAACCGCTTTACCTGGCTGCTGATGGAGACACCGGGAGTTTGTAAGCCAGCGTCAGCAGAGCTGTGACGGTGAAAGAGGCCAAGAACAGCAAGGTCCCGAGGAGAACAAGGGCTCGCTTACTCCTGCAGGGAGAAGACACGGAGGAGGGCCCTTCAGTGCCCTTCGCGCTGACTCGAGGGCGCCTGTGGGCTTTGCTTTTGAGACGGGGAGGGGGGGGCTGACAGGGACACCTGGGCCAGGTGGGAGGGCCTGGGTGCCTCTGACCATTTATTAGCTGTCCGACCCTCGGCTGGGCCTGGACATTGAGTTTCTTCCTGGAGACACGGATGGAACCATGTCGTTGTCCACCGATCCAGCGGTTTCTGAGCAGCTTCAAAGGAGCCCGATGCCCGGAACGTCCCTTGTCATCTACAGAACACTGTATGGATGTAGTTGGCTGATGTAGGAAAGAAATGAACTAGTCGAGGCAGAAAGGAACACAAGCGCCCACTCCAAGAAAAGGGGAGGGAGGAGGGAGCGGGCAGGGGCCCTGGTGTCCCCCTCCCTCAACAAGAAGCACAGCCGGGGCAAATGTCCAGGTGTGGGTAGTTCATGTGGAAATGGGAATCAGGCAGAGGGAACGCCAATACGAGATGTGCCATCAAGGTGGCCAGTGTTCCAGATGTTCTGCAGAGCCTTATGAATGGTAAGGAAAGCCTTATGAATTGGTAATGAAAGGGAGAGGTAAATTTTCCCAAATGTCTTCTATTCCCCATGGGTCAGGGGTGGTTCCACACAAGTGAATGTCTGCACACCTTGTGATTATGCATGCGTACAGGAGGATCCCTGCAGGATTCTGGGCTGTTATACTGAGAGGTTCTGGGGCAAGAAAGAAGAGCTTTGAGGACACAGGTTCTGAGCAAGGCGCTGTCTAGTTGTAGCTGCTCAGAACTGTACGGGTTGGGACTAAGAGGGTCTACAGTAGTGTACAAGTGTCAAGCACAGGTGCCTCAGTTTTGGGTTTTTTTTTTTTTTTTTTTTTTTTTTTTTTTCCTTTTGAGGTACTAGGGAATACCCGCAGGGCTATTCTTACCTCTGAGCTACACCTTCAGCCCTATTATATTACTTAATTTGGAAAAAGGGTCTCACTAAGTTACAGAGAGCCTCACTAAGTAGCTGAGGCTGGCCACAAACATGCAATCCTCCTGTTTTAGCCTCCCAAGTACTGGGATTACAAGAGTGTGCCAGCATGCCCAGCATGTCTTCATTCTTTATTCTTTATTTTGAAACAAGGTCTCACTGAGTTGCGGGGGACTTCACTAAGTAGCTGAGGCTCTCTGCGAACCGCGATCCTCCGGTCTTAGCCTCCCAAATGCTGGGATTACAAGCGTGCGCCACCACGCCCGGCTTCTTCATTCTTAAAAAGTCATTTATCTTTATGATTCAAGATTCCCAATGTGGGGCTCTTTGACCCAATAGTTCTTCTCAAGGATGTACATTCTAAAGAAAAGCCACAGTTGGAGGCAAATGTTCGACCTGAATATATTCATCAGGCCATTATTATGAAAGCATATAAACTGGAAACTATCCAAGTATTTAACAATAGGAGGTCTAACTAAATTATATTTCATTCATGAAATGGGATGTTATGCAGACATAAGTTACAATTATGTTTACTTAAAGTAAAATACCAGGGGGAAATGCATCTATCACAAAACTATTAAAAGAAAGCTAATAACATAAGCAGGATGTATAAAAAGCTGGACAGAGCCAGGCATGGTGGCATACGCTTGTAATCCCCAGTACTTGGGAGGCTGAGACAGGAAGATCACAGGTTTGCAGTTCAGTCTCAGCAAGCTAGTGAGGCCCTTTGAAATTTAATGAGAGCTTGTTTAAAAAAAAAGATAGGGCTTGAGGTGTAGCTAAGAGGGTAAAATGCCCCTGGGCTCAATCCCTAGGACCAAGAAATAAATAAATATTAAAAAAATAAAAAGTTGGAAGGCCGGGCGTGGTGGCGCACGCTTGTAATCCCTGCGCTTGGGAGGCGGAGACAGGAGGATCGCGCAGGTTTGAAGCCAGCTGCACGTGCTGGCTTAGGAGACCCTGTTTCCAAATAAAAATGTAAAAGTAGGTCTGGGAGTGTAGCCCAGAGGTAGAATGGCTTCCAGGAACCCCAGTACCACCAAAAGAAAGAAAGAAAGAAAGAAAGAAAGAAAGAAAGAAAGAAGATAAAAAGTTGGGTAGAAAAAATATCAGCATATGCAGAATGTATAAAAAGTTGGGCAGAAAAACAATATCAGAAACACAAGCACTGAAATATTAGCAGGACCCTCATCTCCTCTTGCATAGCAAGGCCCTGGGGTCCATACGTTCCCCTCCCCCAATCCTAATATTTTTCAGTGTTTCCTAAATTCGAAAGGTAGTCTAACAAAGAAAGGATAGTAAATCTCTTAAAAATACGGCATGAGCAATCTGCAAACTATAAATCTCCCCATGAATTATTGAGGCCATAAAGCGTGTCTAAAACTAACAAAAATTAAGGTGATAAATACCCAGCGTGGGCACGCAGGTGCACCGATACGTGGCCGGCGATGCTGTAAATTACTTCCCTCTTTCCAGAGAGCAATCTCACCAAGCGGAACAAGCACACAGACTCGCTCCTCCCCTCTGACCCAGCAATTCCACTTGGAAATATGCCCCCGAGGAAATAAGTAGGGGAGAAAGTAGTGTGTTCAAAGGCATTGCAGAGCCGTTTACAATCATGAAACATTGGACACAATCTAGATGCCCAGCTATGAAAACGATCTATAAATCCCAAAGCCGACAGCTAGGCAGGTGATGTCAAGATGTAGAAATGTTTCTAAGAACAGTTAGAATAGAAGCAGCTGAGGACGAGGTCTGACACACCCGTGATTATTCCCCTGCAAATATCAACTGCGTACTGACTCGTGCACAATAAAGATGGAAAGATTGAAGATGAGCAGCGGAGGATGGCGTGCCTCCTTTTCTGAGCAGGAATTTCCTAAATTTCTTTTTTTTTTTTCAGGGTTGGGGGGATGCTGGGGATTGAACCTTGGAGTATACTACCTTTGAGCTACACCTCTAGTTCTATTTTATTTCTTACTTTGAAATGGGGTCTTGGTAGGTTGCAGAGAGGCTCACTAAAATTGCCAAGCTGGCCACAAACCTCTGGTCCTCCTGTCTCAGCTTCCCAAGTACTGAGATTACAGGCATGCACCACCATGCCCAGCTTCATTTCCTAATTTTTTTTTTTTTTTTTTTTTTTTTTTGCGGTACCAGGTATGGAACCCAGGGGCATTCTACCTCCGAGCTACACCCCAGCTCTATTTTTTCTTCTTTATTTTGAAACAGGGTTTCACTGAGTTACACAAGGCCTCACTAAGTAGTAGCTGAGGCTGTCCGCAAACCACGATCCTCCTGTCTCAGCCTCCTGAATGCTGGGATTACAAGTGTGTGCCACCATGCCCAGCTCTTAATTTTCCAATTTTTTAAAAGTAGCCTATTGCCGGGCGTGGTGGCGCACGCTTGTAATCCCCGCACTTGGGAGGCAGAGACAGGAGGATCGCGCAGGTTCGAAGCCAGCCACGTGCGCTGGCTTAGGAGACCCTGTTTCCAAATAAAAATGTAAAAATAGGTCTGGGAGTGTAGCAGAGAGATAGAAGGGCTTCCAGGAACCCCAGTACCACCAAAAAAAATAAAAAATAAAATAAAATTAAAATTAAAATAAAAGTAGCCTATTGCCGGGCGTGGTGGTGTACACTTGTAATCCCTGCGCTTGGGAGGCAGAGACAGGAAGAGCACACAGGTTCGAAGCCAGCCGCGCGTGCTGGCTTAGGAGACTCTGTTTCCAAATAAAAATATAAAATAGGTCTGGGAGTGTAGCCCAGAGGTAGAAGGGCTTCCAGGAACCCCAGTATCACCAAAAAAATAAAAATAAAAAAATAAAAAATAAAAATAAAAGTAGCCTATTGCCGGGCGTGGTGGCGCACACTTGTAATCCCTGCACTTGGGAGGCAGAGACAGGAGGATCGCGCAGGTTTGAAGCCAGCCGCGCGTGCTGGCTTAGGAGACTCTGTTTCCAAATAAAAATATAAAATAGGTCTGGGAGTGTAGCCCGGAGGTAGAAGGGCTTCCAGGAACCCCAGTACCACCAAAAAAATAAATAAAAATAGCCCATTATAAATACAATGCACCAATAAAAAAAATTTTTTAAAGTAGCCCTTGCCAGGCGTGATTGCCTATGCCTGTAATCCCAGTACTGGGGAGGCTGAAACAGGAGGATGGCAGGTTCAAAATCAGCCTCAGGCAGTTAGTGAGACTCTTAGCAACTTAGCAAGACCCCGTTTTGAAATAAAAAGTAGGTCTGGGGGTATAGCTTGAAGGTAGAATGCCCCTGGGTTTAAACCCCAGTACTATAAAACAAAATAGAAATGGGGATGAAAGTGTTTCATTGTTTAAAAGACAACTTCAAGTAAAAGAATGAGAACTTCTAAACATAAAAAATAGAGCTGGGGATATGGCTCACACGTAGAAGGCCTCTGGATTCCATCCCCAGTACCACACACAAAAAAAGTAATAGATCCAACCGAGCACTTAAGGATTTCAGGAGCCGGGCGCGGTGGCACACGCTTGTCATCCCAGCATTCGGGAGGCTGAGACAGGAGGATCGCGGTTCGCGGACAGGCCTCAGCTACTTAGCGAGGCCCTCTGCAACTCAGTGAGACCCTGTTTCAGAATAAAGAATAAAAAATAGGGCTGGGGTATAGCTCAGAGAGAGAATGCCCCTGGGTTCCATCCCCAGTACTGCAAAAAAAAAGTTTCAGGAAAGATATCACCAGGGGAGGAAAACTAGACTCACTTTTGGTAGACAAAGATGATCACCGGTGTTATGAGATGGAGCTGGAAGTCGGTGGCAAGGTACCAAGTCCAGCCATTGCACTGAAAAGAGAGAAATGGGTGACTCCTTCCCTTAGGTACCAAGTCTGTTCTACATTGTCTCACCAGCCTGGACTGGGGGCAGGAGCTCAGTAGGCGGTTTTGGGGGCCAGGCAACTGGTGTGGAAAGAGATTTGAGTTCACCTTCCTCGTCTCATCAATCCTCAGATCAAAGCTGGGATGGTAAGTATTATTATTATTGCTGTTTTACAACAGAGAGATTGGGACAAGTTTCTTCTTGGGTTTGTAAAAGCCGGTAGTAGCTAGTTTGCTAGGACGGTGATGGGAACCGAACTCATCACGTTCCAGGAATGTGGGAGATGATTATCATCACTGTGGTGCAGTGTAGGTGGAACTCAGAGGGCTTCCTGCTCAGTCCCCACCCCAGCTCCGGGTGGAGAGCAGGCGCTCGCTTAGAAGCCAGGCCGGGCTCCAGATGTACTTGGGCGGAAGCCCCAGCCTTCCGCACAAAACTGACAGACCTCTGTCCTACGCTGCCTGGTTGCAGAACAAAGCAGTTGCCTCTGTTTTTCCTTCATTGTGAGGAAATTCCTGTGGCAGTTCTGTTCCTTGAAGCTCCAAGGGAGCCCAGATTTTTGCAACAGAAGGAGCCGCTTTGTCCACAATTAAGGAAGAGCTGTCATGGTGAGACACTAGAAGTAGCAAGCTGGAGGGCCCTGGTACCTCTGCTCCCAGGGACCTAAGGTGAGCATCAGCCAGAGAGGCGCCTGGTTCCTGTTTCCATCAGCACAAATGGCCCAAGCCAGTCTGCCGGGAAAACAGTTTACCCGGAGTGATGCAAAACCTGTCAACCAGCTGGGCACTGGCCATCTTGCTAGTGCGTGGTTATGTGTAATAAGTAGGCATCTGCCACACCTTGGAAGTTCTCTTCTTGGTCCCACTTCCAAGACATAGGAGGAATGAGTGACATGACTGAAGGACAGCTGTCCACTTTCTTTAGAGAAGCCACAACACTGCGGATCTTGTATCTCTGAACCAGCCAGCCCAGTCGGGTCTGGCTTGAAATCGTATAGAATTTACCCTGGCTCTAGTATGGTGGTGGGGGTCCAGCCCAGTATAGGCTCTCCATTCACAAGGTGAATAAGGGTCCTTTCCTGTGGGGCAGGCAAGGGACATAGACAGGCACAGGAGCCACCATGGAGCGGGGACAACTGTCTTAAGATGTGCACCTCAGGAGCACTACTATGCCCCTTCTGCTTTTTATAGCTGCCACCCCTGAATAACCCAGCATGGTTGCACCCCATGGCGATGGGACTCGGGTTAGCCCTGGCAAAGCTCACCAGGCCACACAATGAGGCCCCGACTGACCTAGCCGTCCATGCGGGGACAGCAGAGACTCACCGCATGCCCAAGGGACATGAAGTTGTTCAGCAGTAGCAGATTGGTCCACCACGCTTGCCGGCAGTTATCCCAGTGGAATTTGGGCACCTCCCAGACAGGTCCCCACGGAACAAGGGAGAAGGATCCAACCACCAAGCACACTGAATAGAGGTGGAGAGGCTGCAGCCTGAGCGGAAAGAGCAAGAGAGAAGGCGGCTCCGCAAGGGCTCCGTCCCCATCCGTGGGCACCTGGCCGGCAGCGGATATGATGCTCTAAGTGAAGCCGGGCGTGGTGGCGCACGCTCGTAATCCCAGCGCTTGGGAGGCTGAGACAGGAGGATTGCACAGGTTCGAAGCCAACCTCAGCTATTTAGCAAGGCTCTCAGCAACTTAGTGAGACCCTGTTTGCAAAATAAAGTATAAAATAGATCTGAGAGTATAGCCTGGAGATAGAAGACCGCCTGGGTTCCACCCTCAGTACCACAAAAAAAAAAAAAAAAAATTCTAAAGCAGACTGTCCCGACCGACCGCCACCTCCCCACCATATCTACAGCACTTATGTGTTCAGGGATCAGGGGTCACTGCCAAGCACCTGTCTCTGTGCTGCCCCAATGCTTACTGAAAAGGACTGTTATTTTTTCAGCAAGCCACGTGTAGTAGGCATCAGCTATTGCGATGGGAACTTTTTTTTAAGGTACTGGAACTTGAAACCAGAGTATTCTACCCCCAGCCCTATTCTATTTTTTTTTAATTTTATTCATTTAGTTAGCTGGGGTACTTGGGGTTGAACCCAGGGGCATTCTACCTCTGAACTATACCCCCAACCCTATTTTTTATTTTTTTATTTTAAAACACTACGTTGTGGAGGGCCTCACTAAGTGGCTGAGGCTGGCCACAAACCTGTGATGCTTCTGTCTCAGCCCTCCAAGTCCTGAGATTACAAGCATGCACCACCATGCCTGGCTCTATTTTTATTTTGAAACAGAGTCTCAGCAGGTTTATGAGTGTCTCATTAGTCTGAGGCTGTCCTTGAACCTGTGATCTTCCTGTTTCAGCTTCCCAAGTACTGGGATTACAAGTGTGAGCCACCACCTTTTTTTTTTAATTATTTTTTCTGGCACTGGGGATGGAATCCAGGGGCATTCTACCCGCGAGCTATATCCCCAGCCCCCTCACTGAGTGGTAGAGGGCCCCACTAAGTAGCTGAGGCTGTCCGTGAACCACAATCCTCCTGTCTCAGTTTCTCAAGTATTGGGATTACAAAATTGCAAGCCTGTACCACCACACCCAGCTCATGATAGAAGCGTTTGAGAGATATCTAAACCCCAAACTATCCCCTTAGGTAGCTCTTACCTCTGTTTTACTAATAAGGAGATCACAGCTCAGAGGAGTTAGGATGACTTGCCCAGGGTCACCACCTGTGCAGTGACGACGAGATCTGACCCCAGTCAGGTCCTCTCTCTGCAGCCTCACTTAGGAAACCACCTTCCTCCATCCCGCCTTCTCTCACTGTTCATTGCCCACCGCTCCTCCCTCACCCCTGCCTCACTCTCTTTCTCTCCTCTCTCTTCCCTCCTTCCTTCCTTCCTTTCTCCCTCTCTCCTTCCTACCATTTGATAATCTGTTCTGATGCATCCTAGAAGCTGGGGTTGGGCCATGGCAGCTGCTCCTCCTCCTCCTCCTCCTCCTCCTCCTCCTCCTCCTCCTCCTTCCTCCTCCTCCTCCTCCTCCTCCTCCTCCTTCTTCATTTTGTATTAGAAATTGAATCCAAAGAGCCGGGCATAGTGGCACAGTTTATAATTCCAGCATTTGGGAGGCTGAGACAAGAGGATCACGGTTCACAGACAGCTTTAGCTACTTAGCAAGGCCCTTTGCAACTCAGTGAGACCCTGTTTCAAAATGAATAAAAAATAGGGCTCGGGTGTAGCTTGGAGGTAGAAGGCCCCTGGGTTCCATCCCCAGTACTGCAAAAAAAAAAAAAAAGAAAGAAAGAAAAGAAAAGAAAGAAAGAAAGAAAGAAAGAAAGAAAGAAAGAAAGAGAAGAAAAGAAAAAAGAAAAAGAAAAGAAATGTGATCTGATCATGGTGCCTTTCTCTCAACCCACAGTACAACAGCCATCCAAGACTTCTTAGCATAACATGCAGCCCGTGATGACAGACAGGGGGATACCAGCCCTCCCGCTGTCTGGTATCACAGGGGCCCCTCCAGCTCTCCAAGCTCCTGGCTCCGCTACAGAGAGAGTGCTTGGGTTCTTTGACTTTCTTCAAACTCCTACACTTCATTCCCCCCCACCCCCCAAGCATTCTTTGCTTGGAACATTCCTTTTCTTCTTTCAAGGTCCTAACCAAAAGTCACCATCTCTGCCAGCCCTTCCAGAGGAAGATCACGTGGTGGGTCTCTTCCTCATTGACCTATTCTACATTTATTTGCACACTGTAATATATTTTAAATTTTTATTTATTGATTGATATGAGGGATTAAAGCCAGGGTCATTCTACCTGTGAGCTACACCCCAAGCCCTATTTATTTGTTTATTTTTATTTATTTATTTTTGCAGTACGGGAGGTGAAACCCAGGGACATTCTACCTCCAAGCTACACACCCAGCCTGATTTTTTTTTTTTTTTTCAGTACTGGGGACAGAACCCAGGGTCATTCTACCTCTGAGCTACACCCCCAGCCCTATTATTTTTTATTCTTTAATTTGAAACAGGGTCTCAATGAGTTGCAAAGGACTTCACTAAGTAGCTGAGGCTGGCTGTGAATCGCGATCCTCCTGTCTCATCCTCCCGAATGCTGGGATTATAAGGGTGCACCACCATGCCTGGCTAGCTTTTTTTTTTTTTAATAGGTCTCACCAAATTGATGGGGCTGACCTCTAACCTGAGATCTTCCAGACTCAGCCTCCCGAGGTCCTAGAATTACAGTCATGCCTCACCACACCCAGCCTGTAGGCCGCAATTTCTGCAATGCGGTGTTGCACAATTATCTGTTGATGTGTGTCTCTGTTCACTAACATGAAATCTCTGTGCTGAAAAGGGTTTATTTTTGCTGGTCTGTTCAAACACTGAGCCTTCAGGGCTTAGAACAATGCACACAGCGGACCTTCAGTAAATGGAATGATGACTTCACCTCCTGTCCCCCTGGAGTGCCAACCAAATCCTAGCCAGCAGGGACAGCTGGTGGCTAGGGACGCGACCACCGAGTTCCCAGGGGTCTCAGCCAGGGTCAGGTCAGGCTCTGAGTGGGCGCCCCTCCCCCCAGCCCCCGACAAGGCCCTGGCTGGGGCCGGATTCATTCTCTCTCCAGCTTCCACGCCAATCTGCCACTCACTCAGAGTTCTGTGTTGCGAGAACGCCACCCAGGATCTGCCATGTGGCTCGGAACAGGAAATTCTCTTGATCTCAGTTTCTGCTGTCCTCCGCCCACAGCCAGTGGCCATCCAAACCCTGCTCTCCTTCCCGCCTGGAGATGGCAGCAACTTCTCTCCTGAAGCCTGCCCTCGCTGGCTCCCAAGGCCTCTCCCCCATCCCCTCCCACAGTTGCCCTCCTGCCCCATCTGCTTGGGAAAACACTCCTCTCCCCAGGCGCCAAATTTTCCCACTGAATCAGGTTTCCCAGACAAGCCTGCCAGGCTGCTGGATCCCTCTTCCCAGGCCCAACTGTGGCTGGACTTTGGCCTTCATGCCAATCCCTCTCCTTCAGAGACCCTAAGTCAGGGCAGGGCAGGCTACTCAGCCCAGGGTCTCACACCCGAAAGATGCTGGAAGGATTTGCGCTCTGGTCTCCCTGGAGGAGGGATAGATTTGACAGAGCCGAGAAGAAATCACAAAACCACTATGGTAAATCAATAAAAGTCTGTTCCTGAGCTCATCCTCGGTTACTGGTGTTTTGGTGTTCAGTTTTGTTTTTGTTTGAGGCACTGGGGATTGAATCTCGGGGCCTTCTACCTCTGAGCTGCATCCCCAGCCCTTTTTATTTTTTGTTTTGAAACAGTCCCGATAGGTTGCTGAGAGTCTGACTAAATTGCTGAGGCTGGTCTCAAACGTGTGATCCTCCTGTGTCAGCCTCCCAAATACTGAGATTACAGGCCTGCCTCACCACATCTGGCTTCTCATTATTATTATTATTACTTGGGGTTTTTTGTTTGTTTGTTTTGTGGCACTGGGGTGGAACCCAGGGGCTTTCTACCTCAGGGCTATACTCCCAGATCTATTTTATACATTATTTGGAAACAGGGTCTCACTAAGTTGCTAAGAGCCTCACTAAGTAGCTGAGGCTGGCTTTGAACCTGTGTGATCCACCTGTGTCAGCCTCCCAAGCATGGGAGCACCACCATGCCAGGCCTCTATTTTTCATTTTGAAATCAAATCTTGCTAAATTGCTGAATCTGTGATCCTCCAGTCTCAGCCTCCCAAGTACTGAGATTTACAGACCTGTGCCGCCATGCCCGGCTTCCTGCTCATTATTACCTTATTTGAAGGAAAATGCAAAAAGCATAAATAACAATAATGATAGCTTACACTTAGTGAGGGCTTGCTACCCTTCCAGCCCTCTGCTAAGTGAATAGTTGAAAATAGAGTGAGGGGGTTTAGGAGGGAGGCAAAAACATCAACCGGGTTATCAGAGATCGCTGATTCGGACCCAGCACCCTCCGCAGAGTCAGCTGGCCGTGGGGGAAGGGACCCACAGGCCACGCGTCTGGAGAGTGGCACATAGTCCTGATTGGCCGACTGAGTCACACAGTGGATGGGAGGCACAGATATTTTATAGGCATGCTGATTCTCTCATGACATCTGTAGTCTCGCGATATTTGGAGTCTCGAGGCACCTGGTGTCTCGTGATATCTCCGCTTCTGGGTTCCGCTGCGAGATCACGTGGGGGAGGGAACCAACTTATCACTAAGTTCTTTTTTTTTTTTTTTTTTTTGGTGGTACTGGGGTTTCTGGAAGCCCTTCTACCTTAGGGCTACACTCCCAGACCTATTTTATATTTTTATTTGGAAACAGGGTCTCTTAAGCCAGCGTGCGCAGCTGGCTTCGAACCTGCAGCGATCCTCCTGTCCACCCCCCACCACGCCGAAGCGTGGGGATGACAAGTGTGTGCCACCATGTCCAGCACTAAGTTCTTGAGATACATTGTCTCACTCAGTCCCTACAAGAGTTCTACAAAATAAGTGACATTATTCTCCCTGTTTTAGAGATGAAGGTAAAAAAACCCCAAGCACAGAAAGGTAGGTGATTGAGCCAGAAAGCAAGCTCAGCAGTGGGACCATAGCACAGAGCCTGCCCTCTCCACGCGACCAGCCCTGAAGACGACTGACTACTTCAGCTGTGTTATGACAGTGTATTGTCTCCAGATGAGAGTAATTTTCTTTCTTTCTTTCTTTCTTTCTTTTTTTTTTTTTTTTTTTGCAGTACTGGGGATGGAACCCAGGCGCATTTTACCTATAAGCTACACCCCCAGCTCTATCTTATTTTATTCTTTATTTTGAAACAGGGTCTCTCTGAGTTGCAAAGGGCCTCACTAAGTAGCTGAGGCTGCCCATGAACCACGATCCTCCTGTCTCAGCCTCCCGAATGCTGGGATGACAAGCGCAAGCCACCACGCCCGGCTTTATTATGTGTTTTAATGATGGTACTGGAGTTTAGCCCTGGCGCATTCTACTTCTGAGGTAACAGGAGTAATGAGAGCTGGGTTCCAGCTTTGCACAACCATGACAAAGAAGAAGGGTTGGCTGGCAGGAGCTGATGTCGCCTTTTCTCCCATAACTTGGTCTGTTTCCTATGTCCCTGCCATCGCCAATTCCAAATCCTGCGCCAATATTAAAATGTCTTCTGCTTCAAGGGGCCACATATTTCCAGGGGATGCCATCATTTCCTGCCTCCCTCTCAGCAAAATGCTTGTCTGTTGTCCCTCTCCTCCACCAGCTTCCGTCTGGCTCATGTACTGGGGTGCTTTTTTGCTTTTCATACTTTATTACTATTCATCCTCTGATTTACATGGTCCAGTGTCTATTAGTTGACAACATACTGATTTCCCTGTAGAATAGAGCTTTCAAAAGTAATTGACAGCGCCTGGCATGGTGGCGCACGCTTGCAATCCCAGTACTTGGGAAGCTGAGACAGGAGGCAAAAATCAATAAAGGTCAGACTTGAGGTCAACCTCAGCAAGTAGTGAGGCTCTCAGCAACCTAGCGAGACTGTTACAAAACAACAATGAAAAATAAATCAATAAAGAGCTGGGGGTGTAGCTTGGAGGGTAGAATGCCCCTGGGTTCAATTCCCAATACCACTTTCCAAAAACTGATAAAATATTTATTAAAATCTGCTTCCCTCAGCTGAAGAATATGAGTGTTTTTGCCAGTGAAAGATACCAGTTGTCATGGCATTTGTCCTAAAGGATTTGAACCATACTAAACCTGTAAAACCCATATGTGTTTAAGGAAGAAACCTATTATTTTTTCAAGATACTTTTCTTTGGATTAAACACTTAAAATATAATAAATTATTGTATAGCAGCAATGTACTGATACATTACATTATAAATAAACCTACCTTAGAAGACGATTGAAAAAATATCCGAATATAACTTTAGGGGTTATTCCTTTATCTGAATTCTGGTACATCTTTAGAAATGATCTTGCACTTAACCAACCACTAAGAGAAAGAAAAGAGGAATTACTTATCAATAACATAGTTCATTGGTTAATTACCGGTCACATCAGTCAGAATAGGTTGAGTGCTGCTGAAGTAACAAAGCACCTCCAAGTCTTAAAGAAACAGTAATTTTTTGTTTGTTTGTTTGGTTTGGTTTGGTTTTGCTCATGGAGCATACTTGTGGCCAAATGCCTGGGTCTTGCCTGACATTGGTTCGGTAGAGAGTCTCAACCTACCAATTCAGTGCTCTAGGCTGAAAACAACATGTTTAAAGCTCTCAGCACAAAGTTTAAAGCACCTTTCATATGAGGATACCACTTGTTAGAACTAGCAGTGTGGCCCAACCACATTGAGACCAGGAAAGTGAAATATGGCCAAGTGCCTACAGAGTGGAGGGCCAGGAATTCTTGCCAACAATTCTAAGAGCTACCATGTTGTCATTTTTCTTTTGACATAACAATGTCAAGGACTTCCATTTCTACAGTACTACATCATTTGCAAAGCACTTCCCCTAATGAGGTTGCCTTTCCTTCTCCAGCTACACCAAAGCTACTTTCCAATAAATGTTTGTTGAGTAAATGATCAAACTGATGAATAAACGGCCTTATCAGGCAAAAGAAAATATACTTTCATTCCTGCTTCCCTAACAGGAAAAATGAGACTCCAAGATTAAGTGGACTGCTCAAGATCACAGTCAGACTTCTTAGCCAACAGCAGATCCTGAAGACAGCCTCATGACCCAGAATGTTCAGCTAAAGGAACCAGGTTGTGGGCTATGCCGCTGAGTTATAACCTGATGGCAAGCCCGTTTGTGAGCAAATCGTGCAGCCTTTTGACATTTAGAGCAGTAGCCCTTGTGGTTGTTTCTCTAAGGAACAAATATGTTTCCTAGTACAAAACAAGGCTGTGTGTATGGGGCCGGATTTGGAAGGGGTCCTAGAGGATTAGAGAATGCCTTCATTCTGTGCCTCATGGATTTGCCATTGAGAAACAGCAAGTTGGGTTCATTATAATAGGAACAAATTTATAGAGACATCCAAAAGAAAGTGCTGAGAGTTGGAAGTAGGGCAGCCCATTCTGATTCCGGCCCCCTCCTGATTGCAGGAAGGGATAAATCAGGACCATCTTTTCTTTTCAGAGAGACTGGCACCCTTCCCCTTTGAGGGCCTGGTTGCTAAGCAGAGCCTGGGTCTCACTCCCTGCGTGGGCATGCGCTGCCCAGGCTTCAGGTTTGTAAGCAGAGGGCACGGAACACAGGCTGGGAGCAAAAGAGGTGGCTTCCAAGGGGCTAATTCCCAGAGTCCTGAACAGGCTGGTAAAGAGGAAATCATACCCTGGAGATCTGTGAAGCCGGCTCAGGACAGAGAGGATCCCAAAACACTCACCCATGATCTTAAAGCCAGTCAGAGGTCTTTGGTTTTTACAGCATAAAAATCCACGACATAGTGATTAAAACCTGATTTCCATGGGAAAATCCCTTGTCTGAAAGGCTGGAGATGAGAAGTGTTTGGAGATTTTTGAATGTCCGCACATAATGAGATATCTTGGGAAAGGATCCCACCTCTAAACACAAAATTCATGTATGTACACAGATCCTGGAGGTAATTTTATTCAACCGCTTTAGTGCTTTTATGTTTTGTCTATGGCCTGTCACATGAGGTCAGGGGAGAGTTTTCTACTCATGGTGTTATGTTGTCTAAAAAGGTTTCTGAAAATAAATAAATAAATAAATAAAAAGGTTTCTGATTTTGGAGCATTTTAGATTTCAGATTGGAGGGGCTCAAGTCATATATATATATATATATATATATATATAATTTTTTTTTGAACCCTGGAAGCAGTCTACCTCCAAGCTATACCTCAGTCCTGTATTTTTATGTTCTTTGTTCTTTTTGAAACAGGTCTCACTAGCTTCCTGAGAGTCTCAATAAGTTGCTAAGGCTGGCTTTAAACCTGTCACCCTCCTTTGTCAACCTCCCAAGTACTAGGATTATAGGCATGCACCACCATACCTGTAACTTGTTTTCTTTCTTTCTTTCTCTCTTTCTTTCTTTTTCTTTTCTTTTCTTTCTTCTTCTTTTTTTTTATTTTTTTTTTGTGGTACTAGGGGTGGAACTCAGAGACTTTCTACCTCCAGGCTATACCGCAGCCCTATTTTATAATTTATTTGGAAACAGGGTGTCACTAAGTTTCTAAGAGTCTCACTAAGAAGCTAAGGCTGACTTCGAATCTGTGCGATCCTCCTGCCTCAGCCTCCCAAGTGCTGGAATTATAAGTATGAGCTACCACGCCTGGTGACATGTTTTCTTTCTTTCTTTCTTTCTTTCTTTCTTTCTTTCTTTCTTTCTTTCTTTCTTTCTTTTTCTCTTCCCTTCTCTTTCTCTCTCTCTCTCTTCTCCCTCCCTCCCTCTCCCTCTCTCTCTCTCTCTCTCTCTCTCTCTCTCTCTCTCTCTCTTTGTGGTGCTGGGAATTGAACCCAGAGGCATTCTACCTCCAAATACACTTCCCACCTTATTTATTTTTTATTTTGAAACAAGGTCTCACTAAGTTTCAGAGGGCCTCACTACATTGCTGAGGCTGGCCTTGAACCTGCCATCCTCCTGTCTCAGCCTATCAAGTCCTGGGATTACAGATGTATTTGACCAGGCCCAGCTTAGTTTGTATTTTTGAAATTCTGATTATAACTTTACCATCTGTATAGACTTGGGAAAACTCAAATTTCTCATATGTTAAAATGGGGATAAAATTGTTTCATTGTTTTGAAGAATATTTAAAATAAAAGAATATGGAATCGGGTGTGATGGTGCATGCTTATAATCTCAGCACTTGGGAAGCTGAGACAAGAGGATCGTGGTTCGCAGCCAGCCTCGGCAATTTAGTGAGGTCCTTTGCAACTTAGTGAAATCCCGTTTCAAAATAAAGAATAAAAAATAAGCCAGGTGTGGTGGCTCATACTTGTAATCCCAGCATTCGGGAAGCTGAGACCGGAGGATCACGGTTCACAGACAGCCTCAGCTACTTAGTGAGGCCCTTTGCAACTTAGTGAGACCTGTTTCAAAATAAAGAATAAAAAACAAAGCCGGCCATGGTGGTGCACGCTTGTAATCCCCGCAATTGGGAGGCTGAGACAGGAGGATCGCTCAGGTTTGAAGCCAGCCTCAGCTGGCTTGAGAGACTCTGTTTCCAAATAAAATATAAAATAGATCTAGAAGTGTAGCCTGGAGGTAGAAGTTTCCATCCCCAGTACCACCAATAATAATAAGAAGAAGAATAATGAATAAAAAATAGAGCAGGGGGTATAGCTCGGAGATAGAATGCCCCTGGGTTCCATCCCAGACCCACAAAATAAATAAATACATAAATAAATATATAAATAAATAAATAAATAAAAATAAAGAATAAAAAATAGGGTTGCAGGTGTAGCTTGGAGATAGAATGTCCCTGGGTTCAATCCCCAGTATCACACACACACACAGAGGGATGAAATTATTTGAATGTTTAAAAGAAAATTTTAAATAAAAGAACATGAGAACTTCTAAAGGACTAAAATAAAATCTAAAGCAGGGGAAACAGTCACAGAGACTGACAATGGGAAATGAAAATAGGGGCAGAAAAAAGAAAGGGTTTTCAGAGTCTCTTGACTGGCACCAGGTCATCCTGGTTTGCCCCATTCCCGCTGTCCTCAGCTCTCCCCTGCCCCCGGGTGCTCACAAGGCATCTCAAACCTTTGCGGGCCCCAGGTCCATCTGGAGGGCTTAGGACAGCCCGGCTTGCCCTCTTGAAAAGTCCAGTGTCCAGTGGCTCCTGTGTCGCTACTGGGCTTTCAGCAGGCTGTACCCTGCTCCCTGGGGTCACTCTGGCCACCCCCTGGCTGGGCTCCTCACAGGCAGCTCTCAGCTCAGCCTGCACCCCACTTAATGTTAGAGGCTAATGTTAAGGTTAGAGGACAGCCTCAGCCACTTAATGAAATACTGTTTCAAATAAAAAATAAAAAGAGCTGGGGCTGTAGTTCAGATGTACAGTGCCTCTGGGTTCAATCCCCTGTGCAAAAAAAGGGGAGGGGGTGTATAGTATATTACATAAAGAAAAATAGAGAATATTGGGTAGATTTCATTTCATTTTATTTTTTGTAGTCCTGGAGATTGAATGCAGGGACTTTCTACCTCTGAGCTATACCCCAGCCTTATTTTTTATTCTTTGTTTGAAACAGGGTCTCACTAAGTTGTGGAGGGACTAAGCAGCTGAGGCTGGCCATGAACCTGCAATCCTCCTGTCTCAGCCTCCCAAGTACTGGGATTACAAGCGTGCGCCATCATGCCCAGCTTAGGTGGATTTTAAATAGGGATTGGGGGAGGAATGCCTAGCTATGAAGGTGACATTTGAGAAAAAAAAACTTAGAAGAGATCAGGCCTGCAGAAAATGAATAGGGATTAGTAATTCTGCCCTGCCCATCCTGAGAGCTAATTTTCTCCATGGCTCAAACACTTTTCAACATCATGGATTTGTTAAAAAAAAAAAAAAAATATATATATATATATATATATATATATATATATATATATATATATATATGTAGTTTTAATGGGGGATTTGTTGGAATGGAGGATCCTGTTGTTCCCTTTCCTGTTGATTTCTGGCCAGCAACGTATCCCCAGGATCTACCAACGTATCCCTTTCTCTGCAGCCATCCCCAACACACTGCAGAAATGTCCTGAATCATCTCAGAATGACTTCCTTGTGTCCCCATACAAGAGAATGTCTTTAATGAGCTCTCCACAGCTGCAGTCTGTTTGTCCGCCCATCTTTACCGTATTCCCCTGCCCTTGTTTCCACCAGTTTTCTGACTCTTCTGGTCAGGACACCAAAAAAGGTACCAGTTGCGAAATCCAGTGGTCACTTCTCCACATACTTAACTTCCTAGTGGTGGGTCCCGTTGACCACACCTGTCCCTAAGTGACTTTCTCTTGGCTTCCTGGTCCCCACAGAGTCTCACTTGTACCCTACTTTACCATCACTTATTCTCAGAGTCCTCTGTGGGCTTCTCCTCTTCTTTTTCAGCTTCTAAGGGTCCTGGTATCTCCCTTTCCTGATTCATTCTGATCTATCTTTTTTCCTGGAGCCATAAGATCAATACTGTGCCTTTAAATCCACCTATAGCCCAAGGATTCCCAAATATATGTCTCCAGCCTTGACTTTCCATTGATGTCCACATTCATATTGGCAGCTGCTCAGTCGATACCTCTCTGTGGATGTCCGAAGGGCCCGTGTACAAAACGGAAGGCTTTTCCATCTCACTGAATGCCGTCACCATCAACTCCATTACTGAAACCCAAAGTCCCCAGATCCCTTTTCCTTATCCGACGCATCAGGTCCTAACAATCCCACCTGTAAAACAGAGCTGGAACATGACCTCTCTGTCCCCGTCGCCACCAGTGCAACCCTTATTAATTCTCATCTGAAACATAGCAATCAGCACCCACTCGAGCTCCTGGCTTCCAGCTCTGCCTTTCTTCAATCTATTCTTTATTCACACAGGAGCCAAAGTGATGGGCTTTTTATTTTTTTACATAAATCAGATCATATCACTTTAAAAAAAATTTTTGTGGTACTAGGGGGTGGAACCCAGTAGATTTCTACCTCCGAGCTATATATACCCTGAGCCCTATTTTATACTTTATTTGGAAACAGGGTCTCACTAAGTTGCGGAGAGCCTCACTAAGTAGCTGAGGCTGGCTTCGAACCTGTGCGATCCTCCTGTCTCAGCTTCCCAAGCGCGGGGATTACAAGCGTGCGCCACTACACCCTACTAGATCATATCACTTTTTTAATTAAAACGACCATCAGCTTCCCGTCCACGGGCACTAAGGTCCGAGCTCCTAAGTGTCATCACAAGGTCCTGTGGTCTGGTTCTGTCCCTTGTCTCCCATCATTCCTTTGCTCCAGTCTAATTTCCTCTCAGTACAGGACCTGCTCCCACTTGCCCTCGCCTTCTGCACTAATCCGTCCTTCTGCCTAAAATGTTCTCCTCCTGGACTGGCTTTTTTTCCTAGGCTGGCTCCTTCCTGACATTCCTGTCTCAGCCCATCAGCACCCACCAGGCAAACCTGAGAGCCGCTCTAAGCAGCTGCTCAGCCGTCTCCTTCCAGCTCTGCTCTGGTTCTTACCTGATATTTAGTACTGTCAGATCAGTCCTTACTTATTCATTTGTCAATGGCGCCCAAATACACTCTCACCGATGGAAGGGACAGTCAGGTCCTCCTTACAGGAGAAAGGGACCTCTGGGTGAAGAGCACTGCTTGGAACAGAGGCACTCAACAAACAATTGTTGGGTCGGTGGCCAAATGCACACTGCTGGCTATTGTCACCATCTCTTTATGAGAGAAGAGACTAGACGGAAAAGCACAAGTTTAAGAAAATAGATCCCGAAGTCAGATTGCCTGAGTTTGGAACCTGAGTCTACTAAGGCTATCCCCTTCAGTCTCAACTTTCTTATCTTCAAATAGGAATTTTGTAGTATACAGAATGGCCTATTACTGAGCCATAAAAGAGAATGAGGTTGGCCAGGCATGGTGGCGCACGCTGGTAATCCCAACACTTGCAAAGCTGAGAAAGTAGGATCACAGATTCAAAGCCAGCCTCAGCAACTTAGTGAGATCCTGTTTCCAAATAAAAAATAAAATAGGGCTGGGGGTATAGCTTGGAGATAGAAAGCCCCCGGTTCAATTCTTAGTGCCACAAGGGGGAAAAAAAGAACGAGGTATTGACATACGCTATGATCTAGATGAACCTCAAAAACATCATGGTAAGTAAAAGAAATTGCACACAAAGACTGTGTATTGTATGATCCTTTATATATGAAACCTCTACAATGGGTCTTTCTTAGGACAGAGAGGCTGGGGAGTAACTGCTTACTGGGTATAGGGCTTCCTTTTGGGGTGATGAAGATGTTTAGAAACTAGACAGAAGTAGTTGTGATGTAGGGTAGAGGAAATAAAGAAATAAGCAGAAAATGTAACTTTAATGTCAGAGCCTGGTGCTAACGTCCCTCCTACCTTTACTCCCTAAACCAGTTCTCTTGCCCAGGCCCGTCTCTCCCAAATTCCTAGGAAATCTGTAGATCTTAAAGCAAAACGAAATTGTCCTGTTCACTGTTAACAAGACAGAAACAATATCTTGAGAAACCTATAAATGAGAGGACTTTCCAGCTTATCTATTGATCAGATCATGAAGACCGAGTGAATGGACGATCCTGAGGATGACCAGACCACCAGACACCACCAGACTGAGTGACCCTCACAGACCTCAGACCTCCCTTCACCAGTTTTCCTTCAAAAGAAGAGTCATGAACTCCCAGATGTGTCTCTCTCTTGAGACAGCCCACGTTCTCCTTGAAAGTGTATTTCCCAGATCCCTAAACAAACCTCTGTCTATATCTCTGACCAGTGTGTGCAGAAATCTTTTCTATCACATAAGCCAAGGACCCCACCAGGACAGAAGTGAGCCTCCCTCTCTGGGAACTTTTTGGACCCTTCACGGGATCAATTCTCCTCTCATGACACTTGTACAACGTTGTGAATGTATTAAATGTCCCTGAATTTTATACTTTGGTTAATTTTATGTTGTGAGTATATCACTTCATTTAAAAAGAGCTGGGAGCCAGGCCCGGTGACACACGCTTGTAATCCCAGCATTTGGGAGTCTGAGACAGGAGGATCGCAGTTCGAGGACAGCCTCAGCTACTTAGGCCCTTTGCAACTCAGTGAGACCCTGTTTCAAAATAAAGAGTTAAAAATAGGGCTGGGGGTATAGCTCAGAGGTAGATGCCCCAGGGTTCCATCTCCAGTATCGCTAAAAAAAAAAAAAAAAAAAAGAGCTAGGCATGGTGGTACACGCCTAACATTCCAGTACTTGGGAGGCTGAGACAAGAGGATCGCAGGTTCATGGCCAGCCTCAGCAACTTAGTGAGGCCCTCTACATCTTAGTGAGACCCTGTTTCAAAATTAAAATATAAAATAGTAGCTCAAAGGTAGAATGCTCCAGAGTTTAATCCCCAGTAACACAAAAGAAAGAAAGAAAGAAAAAGGAAGGAAGGAAGGAAGGAAGGCAGGCAGGCAGGCAGAAGAGGGGTAGGGAAGAAGGAAGGGAGGAAAGGAAAAAAAGGAAGAAAATAAATAGAGGAAAAATACATAAAACAGAGATTTTACACAATGGTTCCTACCACACGGGGTATCATGAGAATTAAATGAGATAATGCTTCAAAGTACTTAACACAGTATCTACCATTTATCAATCAAGAAATATTAACTCTTCCTAGTTAATTTAAATAAATACCTTACAAAACATCTCCCTCTGTACCTAATTTTTTACATTTCTTTGTAGTGAGAATTGGAAATCTTCTCATGAACCTGCACCAGGCCACGGACCAGAATTTGAGAAGAGCAGAAATAAGCAATTTTAAAAAATAAAATTGACTTCTGAAGCCAGGTGTGGTGGTACACGCTTGTAATCCCGGCATTTGGGAGACTGAGACAGGAGGATCACAGTTCAAGGACACCCTCAGCTACTTAGTGAGGCCCTTTGCAACTCAGTGAGACCCTGTTTCAAAATAAAGAGTTAAAAATGGGGCTGGGAGTGTAGGTCGGAGGTAGAATGCCCCTGGGTTCCATCTCAAGTACCACAAAAAAATAGTAATAATAATTTGACTTCTGTAAAAGGCCCATTTGTTAAATTCACCCTTCTCCTTTAATGAATTGAAATTACTAAATAGAATACTTGGGGACCACAGGACTGCCTAGAAACACAAAACAGCCAGGTGACTAAACGTGGACCATTCAACTCAGCTCAGCACAGGGAGGAGGGCGACACACACACACACACACACACACACACACACACACACACACCACCACCACCACCACCACCACCACCATAGCAGGATGCAAACGCAGCTCGACCTCCTTACCTGATCAGAAAGAATGTGTCCACCCCAAGATAGAACGGGCCACTCCGAGAATAAAGGTACAGCGGGTTTTTAAGCACTCTGGCTTTCCATTCAAGCACATTATCTGTAACAAACAACACAAAATATGAGTCTTTTTGTTTGATGGAAGAAAGATATAGGATTTCACTCTCTCCAGAAAAAAGCAAGAAAATACCCACCCCCGTCAATTGCACTTGGAGGCTGTTACAAGCCACCGTCCTTCATGAATGAGGACTTGGACTGGGAATAAAGGGGTGGCTGAGGTCCCTGTCACCCCGGGTAGAAGGGCCCTGTGCTCTCGGGGTGACCACAGCCCCCGAGGGCTCCAGCAGCATCAGGACAGGTGTGTATTGCCTGTGAGGATCCTTCTACCTGCCCTGGAATCCAAAGAGACCACCGGCCCCTCCCTCGCTCGGATTCATGTGCAAGTGTGGACTCAGAGAGAGAGAGAGAGAGAGAGAGAGCGCTAAGGATATGGATGGGAGGGCTGCAGGTGGGTGACGGGAAAACGAGAAAAATGCTAATTTCATCCTAGTGTGCTGTGCCACTTTTGCTTACGTTTGCCTGGCTTTCAGGTAAGGAAAAAATAAAGTTACCTTTAGGCTTCATGAATCATGGCTCAAAGGAAACCCAGTTCTATGATGAATGAACATACAATACCCAGGAATCACCATGCACCTGATTTATACCTCGGAGAAGTTAAAGGAGCCACTCAATACTGGCCTGGAAAACTCACTGTGGGAGGTGGCAAGCGAGGACAGAAGGAAGGGAGGAGAGATGGCCGCCTCCTGTCCCAGGGCCCAGCATGAATCCGCCCACAGAAGGCTCTCTTCTCCCCAGAGCTTCTGGAGAGAAGGCACAGCGCTCTCCGTACCCAAGGACAGCCACGCTGTCATCTGGCCTGTGTGTCCCGAGATGATCCACAAGAGACTCAAGACACGGACGCCGTTCATCACGGGGCAGGCGTCTCCCTGGATCTTGGTGGTCCAGATGGCTGGCAAGTTCTTCTGCCAAGAGAGGCCCTGCAGAGCATGCGCCACGGCGCCCAGCAACCCTGGGTCGGAGCGAAGGGGTTACTGCCCACCGTGGAGGCCAGCCCTGTCCTCACCCTGCCCAGCAACAAGCACCAGAATCCACAGAGATCTTGGTTCTGAAGCTCTCACTCAGCCTGGGCTACTCAACTCTGGGTCCCCAAGGTCCCCATTTGACCCATCTGGGGACTCTTGTCATTTTCCATCAGGGGGTCTTTTTTCTTCTTCTTCTTCTTTTTGGAACCAGGGATCAAACCCAGCCACTGAGCTACATCCTGGGCCCTCCCCTCCTGAAACTTATATTTTCCCTGAGAAAATTGACCTGAGATTGGTGCCCCACAATACCTTGCAAGGGACATGCTGCGAAAGTTCAGGTCCTGAGGACGCCAACCCTGACCCCAGGCCTGCCTCACCAAGGTCAGGGGGAAGATCTGCTGGTTTCTTGCCCATTTTCTGCATGGGCAAGGAACCAGAAGATCTGTGGAGCCAGCAGTTCACTTCAAATGGAACCCCAGTGCTCCTCTGAGGATGGCCCATTTACAAATATCACCCCTAACCCTGGTCCAGGGACAGGCGGGAAACCGGGAGGGAGGGACACAGGAACTAAGGGCCGGCCTCACAGAGACTCCTGGCTCTGAATCTGGCCGTCGTTTATTAGCTCGGTGACCTCTGGCCCTTGACTTAACTTCTCTGTGTCTGTTTCCATGTCTGCAAAGTGGGAATCGAAGTCGATTGTATAATCACAGGATTATTCTCCCCAAGAGTGAATGAGCTGATGCTCATAAATCACTCTGAATAGAGAGAGACCAGCCCAGAGCAAAGCGCTTGCAAGATTACAGCTTCTCTTATCCCTGTTAAGCCCTGTCCCTTCAGGAGCACATGCTCTCTCCGACTTGACTTATCTCCTGTCATTTTTCCTTTTTCTTTTTTTTTTAAATTTAACTGAACTTATCCCGAGAGCCAACTCGGTGGCTGGAATTGTGAAACCGGAGTCTCCAAAGCTCCAGCTGGCTCCAAGAGACTCCTCAAGCATCGTGCATAGCAGCGTGTCCTTGCAGAATTAAAGCTCACTCGCCAATGAGATCTGGCCCATCACCGAGTCCTGGAAATATGACTCAGTGTCTTAAATTGGAGAAGGTAATTACCTTTGCATTTTGAGGTCCTGGCGGTAATTTTGAGTTTTCCATTGAAGTTGCTCAGCCTGCGCGCACACACCCGCCCTTTCACCTAGAGAACTTGTCCCTCCTGGGACTTGGCGGAGAAGACTACATGGTCAGCAGTTTCCTGCACCTGATGACACCTGGCCCCCACGCCGTTTCCTGAGCGGCCACGGGCGGTGAGGACAGACCCGGGGCCAGGGCCTGCCAGGCTCTTCCAGGTTCTTCCACCTCCCGGCACCTCAGCCCCCTCAGTTTAAGAATGAACATGATTGTTGGCAGCACCATCGAGAAGATTCTAGAACAATGATCTCTATCTAGACAAGCAGGTACTTGATATGTTGCAAGGGGGCAAGTGCTGGAGATTGAACTCAGAGGCACTCTACCTCTGAGCTACATGCACCCCCTTCCCAGGCCTTTAAAAAAATGAACAGATAGTTATACTTATAGATAGATAGATAGATAGATAGATAGATAGATATAGATAGATAGATATAGATAGAGATATCTATATATAATTATAATAATATCTAACTATAGTGTTATGGTTAGATATAAAATGGCCCCTGAACAGCTCATTTATTAATGTTTGGGGCTGATATCACTGGGTCATGAGGGCTGTAATCGCAGCAGAGAATAAATCCAGTGTGAAGAATTTATCTGGGTGGTGATCCAGGCTGGTAGAGGGGGGTCCCTGGAGGTGCGGCCTTGGGGATCATCTATGGCTCCTCTTCCCCTGCTTGCTCTCTCTCCATGGTGAGGAGCACAGCCCTGTGCGTCCCCTCTGTCCACCTCCCGCCACCACACCCTGACATCCGCGGTCCCCAGGCTCATATGGACTCAGCTGAAAACTGTAAGAAAATAAATCCTCTTCTCTGTAAGTTACGTGGTCAGGTCTTTAGATTACAGCTGCAAGAATGCTGAGCGGAACACAAGGTTGCTGGAGCTGCCTTCAAACCTGAGAGCCTCGTCTCAGTCTTCTAAGTACTGGGGTTACACTGTGCCACCAGCCCCGGCTGATACATCTCACTATGGTTTTTTGTTTCTCATCTAAATTCTACTCTGGGTGAATTTGACCATCGGTGTTTCTGTTTGCGTGTTGGTGCGTCTTGTCGCAGTACTGAGATCCAACCCAGGGTCACTCTATAAGCCACACGCCCAGCCCTTTTTTTATTTTTCCTTTTGAAATAGGGTCATGCTAAATCTTAAGGGTCTTGCCTCAAATGTGTGATCCTCCTGTCTCAGTCTACCAAGCACTGGGATTACAGGCTTGCACTACCACACCAGGCTAACACTCTTGACTTTTCACTAAAACAGAAGGCATCGTGACCCTTGGGAATCGGCCTCTCCCCTCGCCACACTGCACCGGGTCACTTGTTTCTAACTCAGATCCATGAATCAGCGTGTTTGCCCACTTACTCCTCTGGCTTTAGTTTGTGTGTAAAACATTTACTTTCATGACAGCAGAAGCTTCTAGGAGGCCTGTGTGTGTCTGTGATCACGGACTTGTTCCTCAGAGAATTACTGCAGAGAAGCCCTGAGCTCCCCTCTGACCCAGGCTTCCATCAGCACAAAAACACACTGGATAATTGTGCCCAAGAACTGAAGCAGCCTTTTTAGTGACCTCGCCTCGCCTGAACATGCTGACCATAAACAAAGACAGCATTGAAAGGAGCAGAGACGCAACTTCCAGCTGACATTTTGAAGCTGCCAGGCGTCCGCCAGAATCCAGTGCTGTAGGAATTTGTTTCCCACCGCACTCCTCTGAGTTACCCCTCGTGGGTGGTCCCAGTTTCATTAAAATGCCTACTTTTTCCTCTGCTTGGGGCATCTGAGGGCGGGAGATGGGTCCTGCAAGCAGACCACGGGATCCTGCATCTTTGCCCATCGGTCTCCATTTCTCCCAAAGGCAGGCTCCCATAATGGGTGGAAGGTGGCCCCTGGGCCAGGGACATTTTGGAGGCTGAGCCCCACCTCCTGGCGGCCACCCAGACAGTCCCAGCCAGAGGGAGGGCGAGACCCAGCAAGGTGAGAAACCTGCAGGGAGAAAGACACAATCAGACCTCACCTCACACCCGAAGGAGACACTAGACGGGGGCCCTTGATAAACAAAACCCCTGGAGTAAATGAGTAACAATTTAATAGTGGGAAATGACATTCTAAGAATGAAAGATTACAAAGGAGAAGATTAATGAATTTCACTTAATGAATTCTATTTATTATCATTATAAAATATTAGCAGAAACAAAAGAAATCAAATATTTACAGCCATCAGCAATATGACAAAAGATTAATATTCTTTAAGCCATGTGTAGTTGGCACACACTTGTATTTCTAGCACTTGTGAGGCTGAGACAGGAAAAGCACAGGTTCAAGGACAGCCTCAGCAAGTAATAGGACTCTCATCAACCTAGAGAGTCCCTGTTTTAAAATAAGAATAAAAGAGAGCTGGGGGTATAGTCCAGAGGTAGAATGCCCCTGGCCTCAATCCCCAGTACCAAATATATATACAATATATATATATATATATATATATATATATATATATATATATATATATTTTTTTTTTTTTTTAGAAATATGATGAATTTTAAAAATCAATAAGAACCCAACTAACACCTGTGGGAAAAGGATGAAAATTATAACTAGGTCATTTAAAAGAGAAAAACATAGTGGTAGACAAACTTAGAGGAAAAACTCTTCTTCACCACTTTCCTGAGGATGTGTTTTAAACCCATTTATTCACCTATCAAATTGATCTTTTTGTGTGTGTGTGGCGCTGGGGATTGAACCCAGGGGAATTCTACCTCTGAGATATACTCCCAACCCTGCTTATTTTTATTTGGAAACAGGGCCTCACAGAGTCGTTGAGAGGCTCACTAAGTTGCTGAGGCTGGTCTTGAACATGTGATCCTCCTGTCCCAGCCTCCCAAGTACTGGTTTAAAGGTGGCTTTTGGGGGCCGATAAGAAGGTGGTAAAGCAGACGCACCGGCATAGGGAAAGAAGAGAATGTGACTTAGAACCTCCCCGCCAGCACCTCCAAGCTTGTACTCACAGACACACAGCAGCAAAGGAGTCCAGGGGGAATAACCCAGCAGCACATCTGGCCACACTCTCACCAGTCAAGGAGGAGAAATTTGTTGTGAAGAGGGAAAGGGAGGGCGTCAAGAATGATGTGTTTCTGAATCTTAAAATATCTACCAAGAGAGGAAAAGAGGCTGTATTAATACTTAACAGTAGTGATTTGCACTTTTGCAAGTGTTTTCCTACCTGTGATGTCAAAAAGAAACTTTGACATTAGGAAGGGAAGCTGAGCCAGGCAAGGTGGTGCATGCCTGTAATCCAGTACTTGGTAGGCTGAGACGGGAAGATCGCAGGTTCAAGGCCAGCCTCAGCAGCGAAGCAGGATTCTCTCCAATCTAGCAAGACTCTGTTTCCAAACAAAAAATAAAAAGGGCTGAGGATGTAACTCAAGAGGTAGAATGCCCCTGGTTTCAATCTCCAGCACCAAAACAAAACAAAACTCCAGTTTCTCAATCAGCAGTTGGGAATCCATAAGAGAACTTCAGGGGGATTATTCTTTGATAGAGCTGGCACCATTGATCCACTGGTTGGCCTGGAAAACTAAATTCCATCAGTGTCCCCTGGTGGGATCCACTCACCACAACCAGAGCCTTCACTGCTTCCTGGTAATCAGAGGACCCTCACCTCATCTTTCTCAAAATGTGACTTTCTGGACATGCCTTTATAGCGATATCAATTATTTCTAACATCCTATTTTATTGTGATGGCAACTTGAGCTTGGAAGCTTAATATTAACAATTAGGGGAATTTATAAATCTCTTAAATAAGACTGTTTACTCGTTAGACTTAGGGAATCACTAATTCACTTGAAATGCCAGTTTGATTATAATTGCAAATGTATCTTTGTTTCTAGGATATTTATGGCTTACCTAACAAAAACTGAAGTTTAATTTGACTTATAACAAGTGTGTGTGTGTGTGTGTGTGTGTGTGTGTGTGTATTACTGGGGATTAAACACAGGGGCAGTCTACCTCTAAGTTATACTCCCATCCCTACTTTATTTGGAAACAGGGTCTCACTAAGTTACAGAGGGCATGACTAAGTAGCTGAGGCTGGCCACGAACCTGTGATCCTCCTGTTTCAGCCTCCCAAGTACTGGGATTACAAGCTTGAGCACCATGCCTGGTGTGTGTTGGGGGGAGGTATCTCTGTGTGGTGTGTGTGTGTGTGCTTGTGTGCGTGGTGCTGAGGATTGAGCCCAGGGGCATTCACTGTGCTTGGGGTGTGTGTGTGTGTGTGTGTGTGTGTGTGTGTGTGTGTGTGTTGCTATCCAGGGCATTCACTGCGCCTGGCTTTTGTTGTTTTCTTAAGATGCTGGGGATTCAGCCCAGGGCCTCACACATGCCAGGCAAGTGATCTACCACTGAGCTATATCCCAGGCCTTGTTAAGATTTTGTTTTTAATATCCCATGAAATACTAGGCTAGACAATGTACCCAAAGCTGTAGGGATCATCATAAAGTCAGAGGACAACTTAAGATTCTCAAAATTAACTGCAATATCAACATTCTAAAGGAAAACTCTTAATAATACGTCACATCAGTTCTTATTTAGATGTCCAGAATAAATACAAAATACAAAAGACACTGTTGACAAAAAAAAAAAAGGAAAAGAAAAAATTAAGCTTTAAAGCTCACTTGGAAAATCTTGAAAAACTTAGAGGAAATTAAACCAGGTTCCACATTGGACTAAAACTTATTCCTTCTACATAGCTAAGATCAGAAGTGACTTTCAGGCCATTTTAAGAGAATTGGAGCCAGCTGAACTGCAGAGAGCACCCCTCGCTGCACAGAGGGAGAGACCAAAGCTGGGGAGATTAAGTGATTTTCCCGGGATCACACAGCTGGGAGGTGACAACCGGGACCGAATGCTGAGCTCTTAACACTAATCCAGACACCACGTCGGCCTCACACCATGCTCGGTCAGAATGGCATCCTGGGTCCAGCAGGTGCCAAGCACATGGGCCAGCACAAAGAACAGAGTCGATGTGGAAACCAGACACCACCCACCTCCTCCCTTCAGGCCTAACCAGGCAGCTGTAAAGGACGCTTATTCAACTTTACACTTTTATTATATAAAGATTCAGCTTCTGTCTCCTCTTGTCTCTCTCTTCCCTCCCTGCCTACGAACTCCCTTACCACCTGTCACCTCAACTCCAGGGCCCCCAGAGCTCATGAGCCCAGGGGTTGATCTCAGTTCAGGGGTCGACCAGGACGGAAGGTTGGTTCCATCCTGGACACAGTGTCTGTCTTAGCTCCAAGGAGATGGGGATTTCACAGGTGATGCTGGGATGATAGTTTTGCTGGATATTTTTTACACCTACCCATCTGAGACAGTGAAGTCACATCCTCTTCAGCACAGGAGTCAGGGACACACACGCCCACACTATAATCAGCTCCATCCTAGGAACACCGTGCCACCATATTGATTAATTTTTGTGCTCAGCATCTATGAAGGCTCATTTCTAAAGAAAGCTGCCTCTGTTCTGCCTGTAACTTAAGGCTGAGAGAGGGAAAGAAAGGTACTGAAAGAAGAAAAGGTGTCTAACTGAAGACAGGCCTCTTCAGTCACAGAGTGCTCCTAGACTTAAATATAGCCCCAGGTTTTTCTTTTTAATTATATTTTTCTATTTTTCAGTACTAGGGATTGAACCCAGGGGAATTCTACTTCCAAGCTACACCTGCAGCCGTTTTATTATTTTATTTTACTTTTAATTTTGAAACAGGATCTTGCTAAACTGCTGAGAGTCGCACTAAATTGCTAAGGCTAGCCTCAAACTGTGATCCTCCTGTCTCAGCCTCCCAAGTTTTGAGATTATAGGAGTGCCCACCACGCCCAGTTTATAATTTCAGGTTTAATCTAGATGACTAGTTAAAAAGCAGCTGCAGGTTTTGAATAATCTGCCCCCACTGTATCTCCTCTCCAGATTAGAGGTCATTAAGAACCAAGTCCCTTGCAATTAATTTTCCACTCAGTGGACAAATTGCCATTTCTAGGTAGCAGAACCTAATGTATCAAGTAAAGATTTTATTAACCAAGCAAGCCAATAACTATAATGTCTGTCCTAATAAAGAAAAGATCAAATTATAAGTAAAAATTTCTGTGATGTTTCTTCTAAATTTGATTCACCTGATTATGTCAGTCTGACCTTTTGCTTTGATATAAAAACCATTAATCTGCTTTGCAAATGACATTTGTGTACTCTGATTAAGGTCTTAAGCTATCATTATTCCAACCCTCAGCAAGACAAATGAGGTTGGGTGATAATCTCCCCGCCCCTGTCATCAACCACGATGAGCATTTTGTATCATTCTATCAGAGTTTGCATGTCTTATTGTTATCTCAGACAATTATTTCTAGGAGTGTAATTTTCTTGTAGTCTTGTGTGACATCTATCCTGTACTTAATAAGGGGCTTTGCTATTCCTAGGCTATTTTCTGAGCAGTAAAAGGATTAACATGCTTTGAAGATAGCCCTGCAAAGTTGGCCAACTGATTTAGATGCATTCAGAAAATCATGTCCCATCTGCTGGTATAACCTCAAATTAAGGGTTAGAGCTCTGTTTCTGAGAAAGGGTTATGGGGAATAGGAAGTCCATCCTCCATCTGGTGTTCCAAAACTTGATGGGGGGGTCAGGAGCCCATCTAAAGAAACTGTATTTCAAGCTTGGTTTGATTCCCACTGTACCAAGCAACGATGTTGCTTCTTGACAGCAAGGATGCAGAGGAGGGATTTGGTGAGGAGAGTCCCTCTGGACCCCTGCACCCACTGAGCCTAGAGAGAGCTTCCAGTGAACCCAAGGAATGTGTATGGGCTCTTGCTAGCAAAGATGCTGGCCGTGACTTGAACTTGGCTTCTCTGTGAAAGTCACTGGAGGTCCCCCCCCCCCGCCCATGTGATAGCAGGGATACCTCAAGGCCTATGTGGTTTTATGGACAAGAACCTCATATAATGTCCCACACTCGGAGAAAGCAAAGCAAGTCTTCCCAGCTATTTAAAATTGAGTTGAACTTTTTGTAAAGTATGACCATAGTTGTTTGTGTTTTAAATTAATTTTTAAGTTAAATTTTTATTCTTTTTGCACGTGGTGTGTGTGTGTGTGTGTGTGTGTGTGTGTGTGTGTGTGTGTTACTGGGGGTGGAACCCAGGGGCTTTTCTACCTCTAGGTTATACTCCCAGACCTATTTTATATATAAATTTTTTAGAAACAGGGTCTCACTAAGTTGCTGAGAGCCTCACTCAGTAGCTGAGGCTGGCTTCAAATCTGTGCGATCCTCCTGTCTCGGCCTCCCAAGCGCTGGGATTATAAACATGCACCACCACACCGGCTTAAATTAAATTAAAATTTAAAAAGTGTTTCCACTTTTGTGGGGTGGGGTAAAAAAAAATCTACCAAATTTCAATTATACTATTCCACTCCTCAGAAAGCATTTATTTTAAAAAATAAATCAAACTCCACGTTTGTCAGCAACTGTTGTGTCCCGTACCATGACAGTCACTGTGGCTTCAGGAGTGGGTGCACAGGTCCCCCAAGCTCACCTCCAGGACATGAATCTTGCAGTATCGTCCCCGGAAGTTGCCTGTGGGACTCTGGGTGGAGACGCACTCGCTGTACGATCCCAGCCTGTCCATGTTTCCATTAAGAATGTTGCTCCCGAGCTTCCCCACAGAGTCATACACTGAATTTCAAAGCAAAAGAAGTTTGAAAAATTAGCCACTTATATTACTTTCAAACTGATCTATAGGAACCTGTCTCTACATTTCAAACTCATCAACGTTATGATTAGAAAAAAAAAAAGACAGATTTACTCAGATACCATACTGTGACCCTGAGTTCTTCATACACAGCCTCAGTGGTCACCAAGAAGGAATAATAAAGTACATGTCTGTACATCATGTATCTGTCAACAGTTGCTGACAAAGGTGGAGTTTTATTTTTTTAAATAAATGCTTTCTGGGGAGTAGAATAGTATAATTGAAATTTTTTTTACCCACCCCACAAAAGACGAAACACTTTTTTTAATCCGATTTTGTGGGATCTTACTTTGGAAAGGATTTTTTGGGTGTGTGTATGTGGTTTTTTTTTTAAACCTTAGAAGAGGGAGGAATGACCAAGCTGCACAGTTAATGGCACTGTCAACTCCTGCCTTGCAAAGTATCTCTTATCTTTGTGTGTTTATGTCCTTTCTCTCATTTTGAAAATTCATCTCTTACTAGGTGTGGTAGTGCATGCCTGTAATCCCAGTACTTAAGAGGCTTACACAGGAGGATTGCAGGTTTGAGGACAGCCTCAGCAACTTAGCAAGACCCTATTTGAAAGTAAAAAATAAAAAGGGCTGAGGCTATAGCGCAGAGGTAAAATTCCCCTGGGTTCAGTCCCCAGTATACCTCCCCAAATTTTATTTCTTTTTTTATTCCTTTCTTTTTTATTCCTTTTTTTATTCCTTTCTTTTCCCCAATACCTCCCATCCTATCTATTTTATGTGCACCTTCTCATTTGTAGGTGTTCTTGTTTTATGTATGTGTATTTGTCATATATATGAGTGTTTCTAGCCTCCTGTTTATACATATGTTGCTCGGTGCCACACTTTTACTATTTTATAAAGTCCACATCTTCTAATCCCTGGGTGATGGGCACACTGATACTCCTAACCTATGCAAACACACAGAAATAGACTTCCTACACGTGCCTCTCTACAGAGCAACACGAGGACTGAGATCAGCTACGAGCCTGTGAGTGGAAGAGCAAGATCACAGGGTGAACATACCTGTACCATGTACAAATCCAGGCCCCTCACTATCCAGCGTTGGTGCCCCAGTCTACATTCCCAGAGGAGCTTTGCCACTGCCCAGCTTTCTCATTTTGGGCATTCAATAGATATAACATGATATCTAATTGTTGATTTAGTTTTCATTTTTCTAATTAAAAATGAGTCTGGATACTTTTGTTTGTTAGACATGTAAGTTTTCTCTTCGGAACCTCTTTATGTTCTTCACCTTTTAGGGGGGTACTGAAGAGTGAATCCAAGGGATTCCACCTCTGAGTTACACTCCCAGCCCTTTTCATTTTGAAATAAGGTCTCGCCAAGTGTGATGGCACACCCCTGTAATCGCAGTATTTGGGAAGCTCAGACAGGAGGATGGCAGATTTGAGGACAGCCTCAGCAATTTAGTGTGACTCTCAGCAACCCAGGGAGACCCTATTTCAATAACAACAACAACAAAAAAATAGAATAGAAAGAGTTGAGGGTGTAGCTCAGCGAAAGAATGTCCCTGGGTTCATCCCCTGTACCAAAAGAAAGAAGAGGAAGAAAGACAGACGAGAGGAAGGGAGAAAGGTCAGGAGAGAGGGAGGAAGGAAAGAAAGAAGAGGGTTTCACTAGGTTGCTGAGGCCTTCGCTGAGTTGCTGAGGCTGGCTCAAGCCTGTGATACTTCTGACTCAGCCTCCCAAGTATTGGGATTACAACTGTGTACCACTGCACCTAGCTACCATATTTTAATTTCGATAAAGAGTTGCCTTTAGAACTATATGAAACCTTACATATCAATCAGTGTGTGTGTGTGTGTGTGTGTGTGTGTGTGTGTGTGTGTGTGGTACTGGGGATGGAACCCAGGGTCCTTCTACCTCCAGGCTACACCCCAGACCTATTTCATATTTTATTTGGAAACAGGGTGTCACTAAGTGTCTGAGAGAATCACTACACTTCTGAGGCTGGCTTCAAACCTGCAATTCTCCTGTGTCCACCTCCTAAGTACTGGGATTCTAAGCACGCACCACCACACCCCACTTAATCACTTCCAGAAAGTCAAAGAAAACTATTCAAAATTCACACAAGAACAGAGAACTCTTGGGGAAAGAAACCTACCTGACCAATCAATAAAAATAAACCCATCAGCCCCACCAGGAAACAACAATTATACATCCTTTTTCTCTGTCTGATGGGTAAAAATGTCGAAGCTTGATATAAAAGAAAAAAAAGAGATGGTTTTCTCATTTTGCCTCCTAGAAGCCATTCTCCAACCCAACAGCAACTGGGGTTTCTTTCACAGAATTATCATTCCCAAACTGTGTGCACTTTTGACCAAAAAAAAAAAAAAAAAAAAAACAAAAAAAACAAATCAAGGCATTCTCTTATTATAGAAGGTGAAGACGTCCCTAAAGGCTGCTCCAAGCCTCCCCTCCACTGACCATGACAGCTGGTCAACACTTTCCCAGGATTTGGATGGAGCAAAACAAGGCCCAAAGCCAAATTCAGCCTCCGTTCACTGCCAGGGGCCTCTGAGCAGCTGGAGAATGGGTGCTGCCATGGAGACTGGTTCTGAGTGGTCCAAAGATGAGGCCTTTGTTCTGCCTCTCCATCCCATGAGCTGCCCAGGAGCCCGCCCCCTGCTCTCCTTTATGTTGAAGTTTGCCAGAGTTGTGACTGTGGCCAAACCAAAGATCCCTCCTGCACTGATGCACTCAGCAATCTACAAATTAAGTGTCTTAGAATCTGGCCCAGGAGGAACACTCATGGTCACGCATTGCAAAACACCCGTGGTGGCCACGCTTGGAATGGCCATGGACCTAGGACACAGACTGTTAGGCTGAACCATAGAAAAGCACCATTTTCTGGGGACAAAAGCAGGCTGATGTTGGCTACTTCAAAAGGTTTGACATCTCAGGAAATAGTTAACGGAACAATGGGACTTTCTTATTTGATAATACAATGTAAAAACAAAGAGAAGGTAAGCACATTATTTTGGGGGGGAGTTTAAGAATAATAAATAGATTTCGTGGTGCGCTCCTATAATCCCAGCTACTTGGGAGGCAGAGGCAGGATGATTGAAAGTTAGCAACTTAGTAAGATCCTGTCTCAAAATTAAAAATAAAAAGGGCTGGGGGTATAGGCCAGTGGCAGAACACCCCTGGGTTCTATCTCCAGAATAATAATAATAATTATTATTATTATTATTATTAGTAGTAGTAGTAGTAGTAGTAGTATACAAAACAAGCCAATACCTTTCTAGTAAGTGCATATACAAAAATAAAAATAAACAAACAAGAAGAAAGAGCTTGAAAATTTTTAAAAAATACACATCTTTTGTGAGGCCATCCGCAACTTAGTGAGATCCTGTTCCAAAATAAAGAATAAAAAATAGGGCTGGGGTATACCTCAGAGGTAGATTGCCACTGGGTTCAATCCCCAGTACTGAAAAAGAAATAATAATACATACCCAACTGAAAAGAGTTATTATCCAGGGACCCCTTCCTCTGGTATTTGAATAATAGAATATAATGGCCTTTAATTCTATTCTATCTTTGTCTGTATTGTTTAGGTATTTTATTTTTATATTTTTCGGGTCTGGGGATGGAACCCAGGGGCATTCGACCTTCGAGCTACACCCCCTGCCCTATTTTTTATTCTTAATTTTGAAACAGGGTCTCACTAAGCTGCGGAGGGCCTCACTAAGTACCTGAGGCTGTCTGCAAACCATGATCCTCCGGTCTCAGCCTCCTGAATGCTGGGATTACAAGTATGCACCGCTACGCCCGGCGATTGTTTAGATATTTTAGAGTATAGATAGATTTTCTTTTCTCTCTCTTTCTCTTTCTGTACTAGGGATTAAACTCAGGAACACTTTACCACTGAGATACATCCAAGCCCTTTTTATTTTCTGTTTTGAAACAGGGTATCACTAAATTGCCTCCAACTTGCTATCCTCTCAACTCAGCCTCCCAAATCACTGGGATTATAGGTACACATCACTACACCCAGCTCATATATTATTTAGACATTATAAAATACAAACAAAACAATTAAATGAATGTACTTTTTATCGGGTGTGGTGGTGTAGCCCCATAATCCCAGTACCTGGCAGGCTGAGACAGGAGGATCGCAGGTTGGAGAACAGCCTCATCAACTTAGAGAGGCCTTCCGTAATGTAATGAAAACCTGTTTCCAAATAAAAACTAAAATAGGGCTGGGGGTATAGCTCAGGGGCAGGAAGCCCCTGGGTTCAATCTCCAGTACCAAAAAGAAAATGCAGTTTTAAAATTCCTCAGTTGCACCCTATTGTCCACAGCAGGGCTCGCCTGTTTTTCTGGATACACCAGGTGGGCCCTTTGCTTTCGTGTAGTCAGAGCCGTCAGCTGGAAACGGCTGGGTTTGAGTAGTTAACCAGGAGGCTGTCTGGATCACAAAGTCCAAAATACTTACTATCCAACTCAGTGAGACCCTGTTTCAAAATAATAAAAAATAGGGCTGGGTTTATAGCTCAGAGGTAGAATGCCCCTGAGTTTGATTCCTAATCCTGCAAAACAAACAAACAAACTTGGATATTTGTCGGGGTTTTTTTTTGTTTGTTTTGTTTTGTTTTTCTTTTCAGTTTCTGCAGCCAGGTTTGCCTACGCCAACCTCTTTTTTTTTTTTTTTTTTTTTCCTTTTTGGTGGTACTGAGGGTCTAACCCAGAGGCTTTCTACCTCTGGGCTACACTCCCAGACCTATTTAATATTTTATTTGGAAACAGGGTCTCACTAAGTTGCTGAGAGCCTCATTAAGTAGCTGAGGCTGGCTTTGAACCTGTGCAATCCTCCTGTCTCAGCCCAAGCGCAGGGATTACAAGT